>NW_027635944.1:687527-1207527 GCF_903797595.1 Erithacus rubecula
AGTCTGTTTGCCTGGATGAGAGTCTTGCTCAACTGAAAAAGCAGAAAGATCAGCAAGGCTGCTGCCATAGACATGTATAAAACAACTTTGAGAGACAGAGACTAAAGGGCTTTGGGAATTTTTTTTTTTAAGAATGAGGAAAACTACCCAAATGCAATAAATAATAGTTTAAAATTGTTTTGGTATATGAATAATTAGAAACAGAGAAATGTGAAAATATGAATGCACATTTTCATAAGAATATGAAATTACAGGCAAAAATATACACTGAACTACAATACAAAGGTAGGTAAAGCTGTACTTTAATTAGCTCTTTTTACATTTCTAGAGCTTTTTCCTTCTGAAGAGAAGCTGGGATATTCTTTAAGAAAACTGTCACAGCCAAGAGTGTGATAACTACATTTCCTGAGTACTTCTGGTGTTGGATTAGATATGCTGGCTGACAGATCTGAATGGAGGCAAAGAAAGGGATCTGCGTGGTCTGTTCCTGAAGGATGTGTTGACTGGAGCAGGAGAATGAACTGGAGTACTAACTGGAGCTCTAAGCCTTTCCCAGGCAGAACTGGACATGGTAAAAGGACTTAATGACCTAAGACGGGAGGAATCATCCAGCCATGAGATGGTTTCGATTCCGGTCGGGCTAACCTGGACATACATGCTCGTTGTTGGTCGTCGTACACAGTAAGTTCTGCCATTCCTGTTACTGGGGATGGGGATTCTAATCACGTTAGGTTGGTGATACACCCAGAGAGAGTCCTGTAAGTCAGAGTCGCTTCTTGTGTAGTACATCCGATCAGCGGTTCGGTTGGCTAGAGGTCGCAGTGGCCCGAAATGTCGGCTGTGACTTCGGTCAAAGCCACTTTTTGACCCGCTGGTAAAATCTTCATCTCTCCCACCTGGGGTAAAAACTTCATCACTAATCTCTCTCGGAGGGGTAAAAACTTCATCACTAAGCTCTCTCGGAGGGGTGAAAACTTCATCACTAATTGGTCTCGCAGGGGTAAAAACTTCATCACTAAGCTCTCTCCAGCTTGCTGGAACTGAAAAACAAGAAAGTACAAGAGAGTATCTACATTTGCTGTTAAATACCTCTCACAGTGGTATGTATGTGAAGTACTTGTAACTGTTTGCTTCTTGTCCTAGGTGCTTATTTGAAGCAAACAGCAACTGATTATAGACATTAATCTTTCTTTGATGAAGGACAATAACACAAGCATTCTGCCCTAGGAAGTGTTGGAAAACAACAGCACTTTATTTGAAGTGCTACAAATATTTACGCACATCTTTTACTTCTCATCATTATAGCTGCTAGGGTGTATTTTTTTAATCCAGAGAACAAACTAATTTAACAGTCGCCCTGACAAAAATTTTCATGCCTGTGTTAGTTTTCACCACCTCCCTTCTTCTCTGAAAAATGTCTCAGAACATTTCTGTTAGCAGAAATTTTATTAGTGCATTACCTTTGCAAATAGTTATTGTTGTTGCTTGCCTAGAGCAGCTGTGCAGCATGAAGGGAGATGCTGGCTCTGAACCCACATCTAAGTGACTAAAACTGCAGAAAAGCAGAACTTACCATCAGGACGAAGAGGAGTGCTGACTCCTCGGGTATGAAGTAACTTGGAAGAGATTCTGCCGGAGAAAGTAAATGAAATTCAGAGAATGTAATATTAAAAACAAAGGAAATGCAAAGAACTGAAATAGTTATGGTTGGAAGGGAAGGCTATGTTGGTTACAGACACAGTGTAGGTTCTGTAGGGTGCCATACCAGAGGCTGTGTCAGTTCCAGACACAGTGTAGGTTCTGTGTCTAGGCTGTCCCCAGTGTATTGGAATAAAAAAACAAATAAAAACCAAATCAAGACAGAATCTACATTTACTGTTAAATACCTCTCACAAAGGCACATATGTGAAAAACTTATAACTGTTTGCTTCTTGTCTTAAGTGCTTGTTTGAAACACATGGTGCCTGATTATAAGTATTAATCTTTCTCAGATAAAGGACATTAGCACAAGTATCCTGCCTTAGAAGTGTTGGAAAACAAAAGCACTTTATTTGAAGTGCTACAAATATTTACGCACATCTTTTACTCCTCATCATTGTAACTGCTAACAAACTAATTTAACTGTCACCCTGACAAAAATTTTCATCCCTGTGTTAGCTTTCACCACCTCCTTTCTCCTCTGAAACAAGTCTCAGTACTCAGTAAGTACTTTCTGATAGTACTTACTTTATTATTCCATGATCTTTGCACTTAACTCCTGTTGTTATTTGCCTACGGAAGCTGTGCAGCATGAAGGGAGATGCTGCCTAGGAACCCATATCCAAGTGACTCTAACTGCTTGAAAAGGACACTTACCACGAGGAGCAGGACTACAAGGTGTACTCATTCCTTGGGGTACAAATGGATTCCAAAAGGATGCTGTTCAGAGAAAGTAAATTTGAAAAACAACAAAGTGCACAGAAATGAAAACCAATTGGATTTGTCGGAGAAAGTAAATTTACTTCAGTGGAAGAAAATGCTTCAAACTATGGAATTGCACAGAACAGACATAGTTATGGTTGGAAGGGAAGGCTGTGTTGGTTCCAGACACAGTATAGGTTTCTAGGGTGACACATCAGAGGTTAACTCCATTCCAGACCCAGTGTTGGTTCCATGGTGCAGTTCCTCAATGCTTAGGTCACCTTCTGCTACCATTTTTGGGAAATATGGACTATAGCTCTGGCCAAACTAACCTTCTGATCCATATGTAAAAGTTTGCTGTCTAGGCTCACTCCTGCGTGCTGGAATAAAATAGAAGAATAAAAAAATAAATCAATAGAGAAACTACATCTGCTGTTAAATCCCTCTCACAAAGGTATGTATGTGGAATACTCATGACTGTATGGTTCTTGTCTTAATTTGAAACACAGGGCACCTGATTTCAGATATTAATCTTTGGTAGGCAAAGGGCATTACAACAAGTATCCTGCCCTTGGAGATGGTGGAAAACAAGAGCACTTTATTTGAAGTGCTACAAATATTTACAGAGATCTTTTACCCCCTATCATTAGAGTTGCTAGGGTGTGTTTTTAAACAAATTTATTCTCCCTTTCACTCTAATTAGGGAACACATGCCATGTTAGCCACTGAAGGGAGTCCTTTACGTTTCACCATCAATTGAAATCAACACTTCATACTCTTCAAATATTAGTCAGGCATAATGTTACAGGCCACATTTTAATTAAATCACTGTAATATTCAAATATGTTACAACAGTCTGACAAGTTAAAAGTTCCCATAGCTAGAATACTGAGTAACAAACAATTCTTGCATAGAAAAGGCACTTTCTTTGCCAAATAGCAAGTGTGGGGTTGAACGACTATATTTCTGAACACTTTGTCCTAAGTTACTTAATGGGATTTATAATATAAGTTTCGTATTGGTATTATTTTAAATTGTGTGATTTATACTGTTAGGTTACACGTATGACTTGTGTAAGGAAAGCCACATGATAAGGAGAGCATTTCTACCAGGAGACCTGCATTCCTTAGCTATGCAATAATGTTGACAAGTGACACCCAGTTGATTAAAATCAGGTAAGAAGATTTTTGTAACTTGTGTGTTCTCCAAATGAGTGAAAGTGCAGATTTCTTATTATCTTAAAAAAAAAAAAAAAAAAAAGGGCAGTATAAGGTGCACTTGCAAGTTTCAGAGTCTCCTTCCATCCTTGTAAGGTTACAATCTCCAGGAGTGCTCCAGTCTTTTCATTGAACAGCAAAAGTTCACAACTACATCTCCTCTACTAAATGTAAAGAGTATTATACTTACATAGATAATAATAAATGCATCACCCCAACTTTAAAGTGTGAGAAATCTCTCACAGCTTGAAAAGGACTAAGAAAATTTGAATTTCTGAATGCAGAACTAGTAGGGGGAAAAAAAAGTCTAGGTAAACCCCTTCCTTTCCACATACTGAATACACAATACACATGTAATATATATACATATACATATACACATATAATACACTAAATGCATAATACAAATTATATGTATAAAAAGAAAAGCAAAGATGACATGAAGAGGCCAGATAAAAACAGTGAAAACTAGAAATACGTTAAAAGATAAGAGAAAAAAGTAGTACAATAAGAACTCCTGAGGGGAAAGAAAGTTTTTGGAAAAGGTAAACAAATAAGCAGAACTAGATTTGATTTGTTTTCCCCCTGAAATGAAAAAGGAAGAACTGCTGGACATAGTGATAAGCAGGATGTAGAGAGGGACCCCTTAATTCCAATTCTGTACACGCTGAAGGAAGGAGTAACAGCAGGTAAGGAGCAAGGGCAAAATGAGGCATTGATAGGTCTTGCAGATTATATTTAATTCATGTGAGGCAGCAAGGGCTCTGTAAACTCTTAGGAGCTTACAAAAGCAGATGAGTAAGGCATGGGAAAGTTAAAGGTTTCAAAAAAAGCATAGTAGCCATAAAACTTTGTGCATTCTCTGCTTGTTTGAATGACATGGGACTGATGTAGCCTCTGGTCCATGTGTTTCCGTCTTTTTTCAACTTACCTTGCAGTTCCCGAAGTTTGGCTTTTGCATCACATATCTCGTTCTCTGCAGAATACATCCGCATCTGAGCGTCTTTTCTAGCAAATGACATTTTACTCTCCAGAACTCCACGAAGAGCCTCTCCTCTCTCGAGTTCTAACATTAATTTCATTAAATCATCTTCATAGTGAGACATCTAGAAAAAAAAAATTTCAGAAATTGCATTCACAGCTGTTGTAGTGTCATGTCTGAATTTGAAATACAATCTTGAAACTTAGAATTTTGGATGCTTTTTTGAAAATGCAAACTGATCCTCTACTTATATCATTTTCATGTACCTTAAACATACCCTTCTCTCAAAGATACTTCTGCCTTTAGACAACAAAAGTTACAATTGTATTCTACAGTCAATTTTCTGATAATTTATTTAACAACTGGAAAAACAGTCATGGTGGGATTCTAGATTATCAGACACCTAGTAACTCATTATGGAAACACAAACTTCCGTCCAATGATGTTCAGCAGTCAAGCAGAATGCTATTAAACACTACAAACAAAACAGAGAATACACTTCAAAAAAGGTTCTGATCCGGTGTAAGAAAGATAGTCTAGTCACTGCTGCCAGAAATTACCACATTCAAGCCATTTGAATGCAAGAAGGTGGATAGTCAAATATACATTTCTTCACAACATCTACAAAGCAGCACTATCCTTATTAATAGGAGCACCATTAATGGGAAATTATTTAACCCCATTAAAAAAATTCTGCCTGATGCACTTGTGGCAAACTAGTACCTAAATGAAGTAGCACTAAGAAAATATTTTGTTGAAATTTTCTTTAGTTTTAATTATGATCACTGCTGCAAGTAAGAATTCTGCTCTTAGGAGTTTGTTAGGGGCAGCTGCTGTGGGTGCTCATTCATCTGTTTTAGATTAAATACAGCCAATAAACCAAGTTTGTTATTCCATATCTATTTTTTAGAGATTCCTGCTTCTTACACAATGATTTGTTCTTGTTGTGCTCTTGTTGCTCCATCAATGGTGGGATGATTCTCTAAAATGGATCCCTGGAATTACCAGGATTAAAACACTCAATCCAACAAACCATGTCTTACATTGAGAATTCCCAAGGCTGGGTGCAAAATATTCCTCTGCATGACTCTGCTGTTGTGTAGTGCTCAAGTTTCTTACACACACCTTCAACTATCAGCAATGACACTAAAAGTTATATCAGTTCCTACAGACAGGCATGAGAGATCTGTACAGTGCTGCTGTATTGTTATTTTCCAACTAGTGACGGTGATTTTGATTCTCTCAATGAGAGGCATTTAAGGAAATAAATTACATTTATTTCAAGGGTAAAAGAAAGCAAGTAAGCAAGAAAGCAAACAAAAAAAGTCCTTACATCTTCACTGTTTTGACTGGTGAATTCCAAGTATTTTGTCTCAAGCGCCTGGACATTCCTTCTCAAATCTTCAATTTGATTTGCTCCATCAATGGTGGGATGATTCTCTAAAATGGATCCCTGGAATTACCAGAATTAAAACACTCAATCCAACAAACCATGTCTTACATTGAGAATTCCAAGGCTGGGTGCAAAATATTCCTCTGCATGACTCTGCTGTTGTGTAGTGCTCAAGTTTCTTACACACACCTTCAACTATCAGCAATGACACTAAAAGTTATATCAGTTCCTACAGACAGGCATGAGAGATCTGTACAGTGCTGCTGCTTTGTTATTTTCCAACTAGCGACGGTGATTTTGATTCTCTCGATGAGAGGAACAAATTGCATTTAAGGAAATAAATTACATTTATTTCAAGGGTAAAAGAAAGCAAGTAAGCAAGAAAGCAAACAAAAAAAGTCCTTACATCTTCACTGTTTTGACTGGTGAATTCCAAGTATTTTGTCTCAAGCGCCTGGACATTCCTTCTCAAATCTTCAATGAGATCCCTTTCGGATTGATTTCTGCCCTGAGGAGATCCTTGCATATCAGTGCCTGATCTGAAAAATGTGTTTTCCTTTAAAATGAGTATTCCTTTAAAAATTCAAAGGCACTTTACTTCAATTACCCAAGCATGGGCCCCGAGATTTAAATATTCACATAAATAATATTACTTCTGTGCCATTTGCATCTACTATTGCTCTTTGAAGAAAGCATTATACAGAATTGCTTCTTTTGCAAGGTATGAAACATATGGCAGCAGGAACTTGAAAGAGAAATGCACTTTGCATTAAAAAAACTGATTTCAGCATAATGTGCTCATTATCCTTTTCTGTATTTGTTTTCAATAATGAACTTCCATAATTTTTGATCATTAACTTCCAGGAGGCTTAAAAACAGCATTCCGATAATGCAAGTTAAAAGAACTGGCAAGCTCTTTGTCTCCATGATAAGTCTCATTTTTTTAACAGGAGTTACCATCTCAAAACCATCTCAGTTATGAAACAAATTCATAGATGTAAAAAAAACCTCCCTTTTGCATACTTTGTCTTCAGAGATACACACATTCAAACTACAGACATGCAACTGATTACAAACACAAGACAAATTAAAGGTTTGGTTCCTCCAATTACTCTGTTCAATCTTAATTTCCACAACTATTTCAGCTATAACAAAATCTACTTGGAAATGAGCAGCATCAGCCTTCAAGCACCCCAAACAGTAATAAAAGAGTCAAAACCAAGTTTCTGTATATTAAGTGAGAAATCCAAATATAAAATATACAAATTTGTATATATATATACAGACATAAATATATGCAGATACACATAAACATATACACATAGATGAATGTATGCATATTAAAACCACATTTATTAACTAGTGAAATATCTTTAATTGAAATTATTATAACTTCAAACTGGACAACTTTGAAGTTATTTCAGTACTTGAAAATCAGTGTTCATATTATTTGATATGTTGGTTTTCATATTATTTTAAGTATGTAAGAAAGACTGCAGTAACTGTTTCCTCCACACAAAACTGCAAGAGTTTGTGGGCAATAAAAGTGAAATACACTGATAAAAAAATATGAAATAAGCACTAAATTGGTATCATATAATACAGAAATGTAAATACTAAAGAACCGTACCTTTGTCAACATCAAGTATTTTTTACAGAAATGATATTGTACTGCCATTTAATAAATAGATCCTTCTAAATAAAAAAAATTACCACTTTTCTTCTACATTTATGTATAGGCACAATAAACATTTTTCATTACCAAAATGACAGGTTTGCTCATGTTTTTTTTTTTCTTTGACTGGCTAAAAAGACACAAATGCCATCAAGGAGGGGATTGGTAACTTAGAAGTCTTGCCTTTAATGACATTACTACTATTAAAAGATAAAATTTCAGGTTTTCAGCTGCAAAATTATATGGCACCACAGGAATTAGCAAATTAAGGATGCTATGGAAATGAAAAATGAAAATTAGAGCACTAAACCAGAGATTATTATATAATGTACTGGGAAAAAAAAAACATTAGACATCTTTTAGAAGTAGCATTTTATGAACAACTTCTGAACTCATAATGTAGTAGGTGGAAACTTAAAAACATATATCAGAAAACCCTATTTTTTTGCATATAGAATTTTAAAAAAACCAAGCTAACAAAAACAAATAAATGAAGGAAAAAAACCCAACTAACCAGTGACAGAATGGCTGAACTATTATTATGTTAACGACTTCATTTTGCTTATCTACCTAAACATTTTCAAATACTATAGAAACTAGCCTTAAGAATTTTTGCTTCTGTGATACTTTCTTTAATTATCACAGCATGGCAAATAAAAGCAGTACCTTATGAAGGCTTCCTACTTCCACCTGGAGATTTTTACTTTCATCTTCATGTAACAACTAGAATTGCTACAACCATAAAGCTCTCTGAAGATTCAAAGAAAAAACCCCACAAAAGTGTGGAAAGTTTCAAAGCATGCACAATTTAATGTCTCTCAAATTTCAGAGAATGTTTTCAAATTCTATTTTCATGTACTACTAGTTCATCAACCCTTGGTTTTGAGCTAAAACACGTTTTTCACGCACACTGTTTCTATCTAAGACATCGTTTTTAGCAGGACTTTAAGAATCTTCAAGGAAGCATATGAGGTGAAGGAGCTCTTGATTTCTACATTGCAGAAGAGATTTTGTAGTTCAAACCCCAAATTCTCAGCGTTCACAAGTCTGATGGTTACACTCAACATTGACACAAATCCACCTTTACACTGGCTTCGTTTCCACAGCTGGCAGAAAATGCAGAGTAATCTTGCAAGAGAGAGAAATGTTCTTTCACTTACTACCTAGCAGTGTCATTTTGCTAAATTTCTGCAGCTGAAGGAGCAGACTGCAGTCTGATTTTCTGACCAAAGTCCGTATTTGTGGAATTTGGCTGTTCCTATGTAACTGGCAGTTTTGTACAGACTAAAGAGAGACAAATAGTTTGTGACAAAGATCAAACTCCTATTAAGTTATAAAACACAGGGATCATGGTAAGACTCAAAGCCAAGCTCTACCACCTCAATTAATGTGGAAAACCTCCTGTGCCTCCTGGGCAGTATTCCTATGTGCTGGCAGAACTCTCTCTGCCTCCTGATGGCTCTATGACAGCTTGCATGTATACAGCATATCTGGTTCCTCCTGAATTGCATCATTTCAGGCATCTAGAAAATAAAGAAGCCACAAAAGCAGGAAACAATCTGCTAGACATAAAAATCCAGAACTGGACCTCACCGATTAGCTTCCCCACAAGTGATGTTGATTGAAGTCTGTGAAGTCATGGTGGTGAATATACAGCTTATGAAGTCTATAAACTGTGGGGAATTAAGAACATAGTCAACCATATATTCTTTGACTTGATGACCATCAAAGATTAGTCTCTTCCATATCATAAAATCATTACGGCCTCTAGCACAGATAGGCTTTACTTTATTTGTCAACCCTCTAAAATATTAAACTTTTAACCACTCTTGAACAATTACACAGTGTCACTGCCACGTCACTTGAGCAATTACCACAACTGCAATTTGATGGGAGCTTTAGAAAACAGAATTGTATTGCCAGTCCTCCAAGCCTGAATATTGTAGAGAAATAAATACATATATATAGAGAGGAGACTATTCACTGTCAGAGTTTTCAGAACACCAATAATTTTGTTATTTTGTGTTATGTTTGTGTAGATTGAGCTACATTCTCCTAGAAGATTGCAAACTCTGCTTCTCTTCAAACCACTTCTAAGGGAGATAAATGATAGTACTATGATTTTTTAAGTAGCTCAAATACACCATGTTACCTGTCTAATAGAACACTTGCTGTGTTAAAGGCTGCTAAGGCTGTCAGAAATTGCACAGCAGTTTTGCATTGATGTAGCCTTGAGAACTAAGAAATTAGTCTTTTTGTAACACTAGTCTCCTTATTTTTGCAAGTTACACCAAACTCTCATTAGCTTACTACCACACATAGGCATAAATTTAAAAAGCATGCTATTTCATCCAGAAAAAAAAATTCCAGTGCCATGGAACGGCTTATGGCAGTTCCATAATTAAACAAAACAGCAAAGAAAGTTTTTGCTGGGGGAATTGTGTCTGATGTGTCATAAAAAACTTGTATCAGTTTCTTCTTGCAAGCTTCTGAATATATGCTGAATACTTCAGAGCAGACCACTGATTTAGAATAGATATGAGGAAGAAACTCTCCTCATTGAGGGTGGTGAGGCCCTGGCATAGGTTGTTCAGGGCGGCTGCGGCTGTCCCATCCCTGCAAGTGTCCAAGATCAGGCTGGACACGGCTGGGAGCAGCAACCTGGGCGAGCAGAGCCCATGGCAGGGGCTGGAACAAGACATTTGAAGGTGCCACGACATGTGAAGGTGACAGACACCACCCAAGAATAAAGGCAAACGCGATCTTAAAAAGTCGAAGCGCACTAAGTGAAAGCAGGCAAAGCCTGGAGCATCAACAAACGGGCAGCGGAAGCGCAGAACTCACCGGACAGTCTGCCGGCGGTGCCTGGAGCGGTGGCGATGCTGCTCCTCCTCCAGCATGACGAGCTGCGACGCTCGCAGGGCAGCGGCTCCCGGCACCGCAGCGACTGCAGGGCTGGGACCAGCTGCGACAAACGCGGAGCCGCAGCCGGGAACTCCACGGTTGCCACGGACGCGCACGGTGATGCCACAATGCCCGAACCGGGCGGGCTCTGCCGGGGCTCCCGCTGCTCTCCCCGCCCTCCCGGACGTGTTTTAAGGCTTAAGGGCTCCCCAAGGGAAAATAAAAGTGCAGGACACTGAAAGCACCGACTGACACCAAAGCCACACCGAGATGTGCGAATCCTCAGGACAGCGCACTCTTGGGCCAGAGAGAGGAACGAACAGCTGGAAAGTTTCGAATGTCTGTGCACAGAATTCAAAGCAGGGCGCTCTCTGGACCAAAGGAGCTCATTTCCCTCCATGAGGAGAGAGTCAGGGTTATGAAAGGTTCTCGTAAAACCTCTTGAACGCAGATATTTTGAGCCCCGATGTGAGCGTGTATGTCAAACAACAAGTGAATAAACGCCACCCTACAGGATCCTGGAAAAGCACTTGCTTCTTCCCTGAGCACTGCTGTACTTTCTGTAGCTCTGTTTTTCAAGTTCCTGTTAAATTCTCTGTCTGCACACCCAGCATGCAGATGATTTAACTCTTTGCTGGCATCAGCCACTGTATCCTGAGCTTCTTTCAGGTTTTGTCTTACAGCCACCTCCATCAGGATACTTGGGATATATCCTTAAGACTGAAGGTTTAATTGCAACAGATAAAAACTCCATAACATTTCAGACTGTCTGGGATAAGTCTCAAAATTTCATTTCTCATATGTGATTTGATGGCTGTAAGTGGCTTTCAGCTGCGGTTTTGCTAATTCTGTCTCATGTACTTATTTAAAATATATTGTGCCAAATGAAAGAAGGGGGGATGGAGGGTATGTTGTGTGTTGTTTCACTTTTTCATTATTATTTCGGAGTGATTTTAAAACAAATAAAATAATAAAGTAGAGAGCAAGACAACAACTAACTCCATGGACAAATCACAGAAAAGTGAGGCTGAAGTTTGGATATCTGAAATAAAGATTGAGTTAGGAAATGCAGACCTTCCCACAATTGTCTTCTCTGTCCTTCTGTGAGGAGAAGTTCTCAGGGCTAGTCCATGGCCAGATGTTCTCTATGTGTCTTCTTTTAGAGTTTCATGTAAGACTTAGCTTTGATCTGCTGCTTCACTGGGCACACACCCTACTCCCTTTTTCCTGCATGAAGACAAGCAGCCCTAATGCACCCAGCTGTCCCAGCCCAACAAAATATCACTGGGATGCTGGCACTCGCCTGAAGCTCTGCACTGCTACCCTGAGGCAGGGCACGCTCTACCCCTTCTCACAGTTCATTTCTAAAGACCACTCTAGTACTGACTGAGGCTTATTGTTTATTTAAAGGAGACAACAGTGGCAGTGGCAGTCAAGAGCTTCTGTCTGGGGCTTTGACCTTTCATACTTCTGTCCCTCTGTCACCTGCTTTGGGCAGCAGCGTGAACATTAAATGTACTTGGAGCTCTGCTCCATTTCTGAGGCATAGCACAAGAAGAAATAAAGTTCATGCAACAAAGTGGGCATGTTTGCTAGATGCATTTTTTGGTATATTTTTCCTTCTGCAGACTTTGATTAGTTTTTTTAAAATTACATTATAATAATATAATATAATATAATATAATATAATATAATATAATATAATATAATATAATATAATATAATGTAATGTAATGTAATGTAATGTAATGTAATGTAATGTAATGTAATGTAATGTAATATAATATATAATATAATAGTAAATAGTGCGTTTGAGGTTTCATCCCCATTTTGCTTTCACTATATTGTAGCTTCCCCTCAAAACACTTTTACCTACCAAATCTGTAAACAAATCAGACAAAATATTGGACAGAATCCAGTAACAATGTAGACAATTGCCTGACTACTCTGAACAGATATTTAATATGGTGACTATTTCATATCCACATTGTTGTATGAACTGTACACAGCGGCTGAGGCAGAGGTGCTAAATGCTACACAAGAAGCTCAGGGAAATTCCCAAGGAAAGTCCTCAAAATGTTGCATTTGTTTATTTTTAATAAAGAGACTCTATGAAAAGTAAATATGACTTTGCATCTTCTTTATAAAGATTCAGCCATAACAATCACAAATAAAAGTACAGTGGCTTAGTAGAACTCCTCATGATTAAGCCTAAACCACAGTTTTACGGTAAGCACAGGAAATACTGATGTCCCCAAGTGAACTGGGAAAATTATTTTCATGGACCAGCTGATGATTTCCAGGCATGACAGTTATAATGAGACCAGAAGGTTTGTTTTCCCTATCATAACCTTTACACAAGGAAAGAAATTCAGCAGAAGCTTGAGGCCCAACCTCTCAAACACATTGTGGCATTTTGCAATTCACGTGAAATTGGATGAACAAACAGACCAACTAGATTGATGGCAAATTTCATTTTGCATGTTACAAATATTTGAACCTCATCAAAATAATATAACACAGAATATTAATACAGATCCTGTGAGTGCTGAATAAGAGAGAATCAAATTTGCCCAAATTCTAATATGGCTAGTTATATTTTGCATATGTAAAACTTATTTTCACCTAAATTACAAAGAGCTATTTTTACTCACTTCTTGTACCCAGATGGTTGTGTAAGATTGCTAGTATTACTGTAGCAGTGTTTTGCATCCTAACCCCCAATGCAAAGATGCATTTCAGCCCACTGTTAAATAATCTTTTAGTTAGCCATGAACTCACCTGTCCACGCAGTAAACTGATTTTCCACCGGTTTTTGAATTCAGCTAAAAGCCTTCAGTAATTTGAAGCATGCCAAGTAAAGCAAAGCAAAATTATTACATTGGAATTTACGTCACTTATTCTTCCAAAAGGAGAGCATTACCTTTCCCAGTGGCTACACACATTGGGATCTTCCAGATTCAAAGACACAGCTCTGACACTCCAGTGGTATAGGAGTATGACACGGAAGCCAAGAAAGGAGTTGAAATAAGAACGATCTTTTCACAGAGATGACTGTGAATGAAAAAAAAACCAAACCAAAACAAAACAGTAACTTTAATGATACCATACAGAATATAAAGTAGCTAATAATGTTGAGCCATCTGTAGTCATCCTAAGGCAAGGAGCACTTCAAGGAACACACTCTGCTTGCCCAGCAGCAGCAATATTATGCCCATTTTGGAAGAAGAACCCAAATGGAGGAGTTTCACACGAGGTCAGCTGGTGGACAAAGTGCGTCTCCGAGGTCCTGCTGTCCCCTCCAGCTGCAGCCCCAGGCTGGGTGTGCTCAGCCAGGCTCTGCCCACTCTGACAGCCAGAGCTGAGGTTTGGAATAAAGGCTGGTATTTGCTCAAGAGCACAAGAGCAGAGAGGCTCAGCTGTGACACAGCACCAGGATCCCTGCACGTTCCTCATGTTCAGGAAGGGTTTGTGCCTCCCCATGCTCCCCATGGCCAACACAGCCTCTCATATCACCCTGCACAGCCACTGCTCTTTAAACTTGAATCCCCAAAATTTAATTCCCCCTCCTCAACTGGCTGTACAGTTGCCAAACAGAATAAACATTCATTAGAAAAAGCTTTTGTAGTAACATGAAGGTCTAAGAAGATTATCCTAACGCTTTTACTAAGCACATCATTTTCATCTGCATGCTAAAACATGATCCTTACACAGGCAAAATATCAATTAAAGATCAGACAGCTTGAATGGCTTAATTAGCATGAATGCTGACACAGTCAATAACGATATTCCAGTAAAGAAAATCCTGCCCCAGAATGCTTCTCCTAGTCTTCTGACAGATGGCTTTAAATGATACACACTCTTTTCACAAGGTAAAAAAACCAAAAAAAACCAAAAAAAAAACCCCAGCAAGAATACAAACAAAAAACAAAGAACCAAAAAAAACCCCAACATTTGGAATATCAAGACACAGACCTTTCTCACAGATGAAGGAATATTACAGTTATTTCTACGTTTATGCTCTGCTGACTGGAGCATAAGAAGTCAGTTCTAATTACTGACAAACAAAATCTGTTAGTATCAAAAATCAAGATCAATGTCCTGGCAAAGAGTCTGTAATGTAACTACTACACACTGAAATCTGATTCCACTGCCGTCATTCATCAAGGAAGACACTACTTAACAGGACTAAGGATGCTAGAACTTGACTGTCATTTCACTACACCATTCCTGCCCATACCTAAAGAAACACTATTTCCCTACACTGTGTTACATTAATTTTTTTTTTTTTTTAATCGGATCGCATCCATCTTACATTACTACCCACATTAACTTTGGGGTTTTTAAACCAACATATCATGGGGTAGACTAAAACTGTGGCACATACACAAAGAATTTGGTTTTTACCTTCCTCAAAAGCCACTTGCTCCCCAAATAAGAAGTGAAAATGCCTAGACAAGAAAAGGGAGGTAGAGAAATCATGCAAAACTCCTGCCAAGTAATCTGAACATCAATTCAAGGGATCCTTACCAGCTGCAGTGAAAAGCCCACTCCAAACTCTGCTAGATGTTAAACCCTTGGTTACAAACCCTTGTGCTCACATCAAAACAGGTCATTTAGCACTGGAACCCCTGGACAGGTCCTCCAGGTGCCCACTCCCACCCCACCAGTGATGGCATAAAATGAAGGCATTAGCTATCTGAGTTTTAAGTAGACATCTAAATGATGAAATTTATATACAAATAAGAGGCTAAGGCCTTTGTCCCCCTAATGCAAGGGCAGTACAGTTTCTGTCTGTGGGGGTTCAGACCTGGCATGCACAGCCCTTCCCCTGGGGAACTGTGCCACCTCTGGATCCATTTTACCACCTGATACACCAAAAAGGGGAACTCTATTTCCAGGGAAATGAAGTAGACACAGCCAGTTGACTTCACACAGGTCACTGAGCTGCCTGCAGTTTTGAGGGGTTTTTTTGCCAGATATGGACTATAATCAGTGAGCAAGAGCACAAAGTTCACAGCCAGTCCTGTGAACTGCTCTTTTCTGTCAGAGACTTGTAGCACTCCAGACTTAAAATCACACACTAAAGAACCTAGACAAAGCTATGGCACTTCCATAGCACATTAGCACTCAATACTAAAGTGATGCCACTGATTCACCTCTTGTGGGAGCACCACACACTTGATTGTATGACAAGGCCACATGGCTGGCTATGTAAGAAAAATTAAACAAAGGCTTTTACCCATATATTGATGCTATGCAGATGCATGAGTTACACAGGTAAACAAGTAGAGACTTGGTCCTCAAATTGCAATTTGTCCAGCTTATTAGAAATCTGGAGCACACCTGCCCAGCTGGTCTTTCTGATTTGAGATGGGAAATCAAAGCAGCCACGCTAACACTATTTCATTTGCAGGGCCACTAAGTAGCAACCAGTACAGTTATTTGGCTACCCAGCCTGGTGTTTTCCTAAATTCTGTCTCCAGTTCAGATAGGTGCACACCCACTCCTTCCACTTCCAGAACTCACATACCTAATTATATGTGCTTTCCTCCAAGTATTGTGCTATTGGGCACAAATATCATTAAGGGATGTTGACAAAGTAACTGGAGCCAGTTTTCAGTCTCAGTCTCACATCAGGCATACTGCTCAATCAAAGAATCCAAGACTTTTCAGCAAAGGTCTGCAGCTTACCTGCTGGGAAACAAATGCTACTCTCCAGAATTGTCTTTTTGAGGTTTCTGTCTTTGTTTCCTCCAAGATGCCAGATAAAACCTATTTTTCCTATATAGAGTAATTATATTAATCAGCTTTCTAAAACACTGCTGCCAAAGCTTAGTTACCAACTTGATAAAATCAGCTATGAAGCATCTTCTATACTGCCAACACGTTCCAAGGGAGGTTTTAAATTCACTCTGTAGTAAGAAGTTGGTACTTTGGAAAAACTTCAGAGCTGTATGTGATTCTAGGAAATGCATGTTCCCTTTGACTGCATTTCAGTACTCAATGACTGGCAGCAACATTTAAGTATTAATAAGGTTACCAAAAACTCCCCCTTTCCAGCTCATTTGAGGAAAAGCGGCTGCATAGTTTTCCTAATTCATTTGTGCTTACATTTCCAGTTTGAACCTACTCCTTGACTGAAGGACAAACCAGGAAATGTTTATGCTACTATTACTGTTGCCAAAAGAGTATCTGTACAGGATTTGTACACAACTGAGAATTTCTCTAGTCAGCTGCTGCTGAGGGACATATGCTGGAATGAAAATAAGATATTACTCAGATTTACGTTTTCATGTGCAGCTCATGCTATTTACATCTATACACAAGCATCCCTCGATTCCAGTGTGTACACTCGCTCCAGTTTCTGCTCACGACTTCCGTGAAAATGAAGGAAAAAGCCTTCTGTGAAAATAAAGGACAACCTTTAAAAACCGAGCAGTGTGCTCTGAGGAGTACCTGAAGCGACTCGTCCAGGCTCGCAGGAGCGCTCCCGCATCCCGAACACGGGACACACACGCCTGGATGCTCTGCAAAGGCGGAGGCACCGCGGGCAGCCCCGCATCCCACCCGCTCCCCGAAGGATGCTCTGCCCAGGGCAAACCCCGCTCCGGGAGCGACGCCGTCTCGCCTTCCCTTCCTCCCCGAGGCTGCCGCGCCCGGCACCTGCGGGACGGGACGGGACGGGTCCGCTCAGTGCCCACCTGTCCCGCGGGCACCTCCCCGTCCGACCGAGCCCCGGGAGCCGCCGCCGGCGGCACTTGAGCGAGGGGCGGCGTGAGCGGCGGGGCCGGCGGGGATCAGCCCCTCGTCCGCCTGGCCCGGACCGCCCCCGGCCAGAGCCGCAGACATTTTGAAGCACTTACCGCTCTCCCGGCGCCAGCCTCGCTCAGGCGCGGCACCGGGCCGGCCGTGTGTTCCCTCAGTGCCCGAACCGCCGTCCTCCGCTCGCTCCCTGGCGAAGTGCGAGCTACATATGGACCTCAGAGGTCATTTTATTCGGCCCAGTGAAAGTTAGGTACCTGCCCAGCAGGTGGTCGAGGAGTGAAATCGTCTTTTCAAACGACTAAATGCTGAGGTCCCGCCATGAGGGGCTGATCCTCAGCCCCGTCAGGAGCAGATTTACAGAGAAACAAACGTCATGTTCTCCTCTCCAGAGCTGCTACGGAAAGGAAAACCACAGTGACTTTTGCAGTTAAATATATTCTAGTACATTTAAGATGCTTATCCGCTAGAAGTGTCGTCTCTTCTTATTTTCATTTTTTCCTTGTTCGAACACGCTGTCGCTGGTTTCTGCGGTCGCTGCTTGGCTCGGTCTTTGCCAGCGGCGGGCCCGTCTTCGGGCCGGGACGGGGAGGAACGTTCCAGCACCTTCTCAGAGAAGCCACATTTGTGCTGCTAAAGCCCGGCCGTGGCACCCCATACAGCTTTTCCCCATGCTCCTGAGGTGTGGGGGTGCTGAGGGTGCTGTCCCCGGGCAGGCACTGGGGGGTTGCTGTGTGCCGAGCGTGCCCCAGCCCGGGCTGTGGGGGTGCCGAGTGCCCGCACCTGTGGCTGCTGCCGGAGGCTCTGTGGCTGCTGCCGGAGGCTCTGTGGGTGTCCGGTGTGTGGGTGGCAGCTGCCCGGAGCGGCACGGGGCAGCGAGAGGAGAAGCGGCGGCGCTGCCGCCTGAGGAGGCGCAGGCGGGAATCAGAGATGGCCCCTGAGCTCCAGGCGGGCCTGCACAAGGGGGCCCCGGCAGCGGGAGCTCAGTGCCCATGGCGGGAGCTCACACGGTGCGGGGGTGCCTGAGGGGAGCTGGGGTGTCCGTAGCTGGTGCTGGCGCTGAGGTGCTGGATGGTGCTGCTTCCTGGTGCATCAGTGAGCTGAGGCTGCAGCAGGTCTCGGGAGCTTGTCCCGGACACAGTAAGCTGATGTGGTGCCGACGGAGATCATGGCAGCTACACTAAAGAGGTGTGGGGACAGCAAGTGGCCAGAGGGGCTGCTTGGGTTTGGAAGGCTGTGGGGTGTTGGCACTGAAGTCCTGCATTGCAGGGACACGGGGGTGTTGGGGAAGGTGTCCTGAAGCAGGTTGTGTGTCTCCCAGCTGGTGGTGTAAAGGGACTGGGGGTCCCCAAGATTTCTTGCAGGTTGGGGAGCTGTTCTCAGGACAGGTGTCACTGGGGACCGTCAGTCCCAGTGCAACCTGGTGAGCCCAAAGGCCCTGAGATGGAGACCTGGCCACGGAGCCCCCATTTGGAGATCAAGTGGCGACTGCTGCATCCCCAAGAAGTGACAGCAGCTGGTGCCAGAGCTCGTGTGTCACCTCAGGTGGAAGGGGATGTGTCCTTGTGGGGCCCTGGATGGGCAGTCATAGTTGAGATGCAGAGTAGCAGAAACTGAAATGCAGCTGGAGATGGAGGCTGGATGTACATAAGAGAGACTCAAGGGAGCCAAAAATTCAGTGCAAGCATCGTGTGAATGTAGGTCTAACAGGGAATGGAGTATTTTCTTAGACATATCTTCAAATATTAGCAATGACAGTGGAAGTGTTACTAGTTCCTATGGACAGGCATGAGAGGTCTGTACAGGGCCACTTCTTCGTTACTTTCCAACTAGTGACTGATTTTGATTTACCTCATGAGAGGATTATTTCAATCAAATAAATTGTATTTAAGGAAACAAAATGCATTTATTCCAAGGGTAAAATAAAGCACAAAAAGAAACAAAAATGTTCTTATGTCTCAGCTGCGCTGATTGGTTAATTCCAAATTTTTTTGTCCTCAAGCTTCTGGAATTTCCTTGTCAACTTTTCAACAGTTTCCATTTCTCATGGATTTCTATGCTGTGGTAACTGTGGTTCTTGTACTATCATTATCTGAGCTGAAAAATGTGTTTTGAAAAAAACATGAATATTCTTTTTGTGAGAAACGACTGCTCACTTTAAAATTTTACAAGTTTATTTACCCAGAGCAACACAACAAAGAGACTGACTAAGGAAAAAGGGACAGTGCTGGGTGCTCAGCTGCAGCCGGTGGCACAGCACAAAGTGGCAACTCTGCCTTTTTTACCCCTGGTATTGTATCAGCCAGATATATGTGCAGACCTTTTCCTTACATGTCCCTGGCCATTCCCAAAGTCTGCCATTGGTATAGTAACACAAAAGTGCAAGAGTTTATGGGCAATAAATGTGAAATACATCGGTAAATGTGAATAAATTAAGCACTAAATTGGGATCTTGTAATCCAGATAGGTAAATACTAAGATACTGTACTTTTGTCTACATTAAATATATTTTACAGAAATGATGATATATTGGCATTTAATTAGTGGATCTTTCTAAATAAAAAATGACCAGTCTACCTCTAGATTTCTGTATAGGCACAATTAACACTTTTATGACCAAACATTCACCTAGTGACGTATGTTTTTTAGGGATTTTTTTTGACTGGCATAAAAGACGCAAATGCCATCCATCAAGGAGGGGATCGGTAGATTAGAATAAATCTTGCCTTTGCTACCATTAAAGGATAAAATTTCATTTTCTTAGCTGCAGAGTAGAATATTTTATAATTGAATGAATACTAAGTATATTCCCATTTGAAAAGAAGACAGATCTGTTTCTTTCAGCTCTCCTATTAAATACCCACCAACAAAAAATTCATAATGAGAACACACATTAAAACTTACTCAGAGAAGAAACTAGCTATGCAATTAAGTATTCTGCTTAACTGAATCTGGGGTGGAAGGGAGTGGGGAACCAAAACCATACCATGCATGAATTACACAACAAGCAATAGCAAATTAAGGATGCAATTAAAATGAAAAAAAGATGTATGAGAGCATTAAACCAGAGAACATAATTTTATGGACTGGCAGAAAATGCATTAGGCACCTTTTTGAAACAGCATTTTATGAACAGCTTCTGAATTCAAAATGCAGTTGATGGAAAGTTAAAAATATATATATTAGAAAACTCTTTTTTTTTTCTTAGTATAGAACCAAAAAAACCCCAAACCAACAGAAACAGACAAAGAAAAACATCAGCCAACCAGTGACAAGAACTGCTGAACTATTACTCTATCAATGACTTAATTTTGATTGTTTTCTTAAACATTTTCAAATAAAATGGAAAGTAGCCTTAAGAATTTTTGTTACTATGATATTTTCTTTAATGGTCACAGCAAATGCAGTACTTTATGAAAGCTTCCTTCCACCACTTGTAGGAGATTTTTGCTTCAGTCTTCGTGTATCAACTGGAAGTTCTACAATCGTAAAGCTCTCTGAAGATTCAATTAAAAAATGACACAAAGTTCCTGGAAAGTTTCAAACCATACACAATGTGCAGTCTAGCAGAATTAAGGGAATGTCTTCTACTTTCATTTTCATATATTACTAATTCATCAACCCTTGGTTTTGAACTAAAACGTTTTTTTTTCCAAGTACAGTTTTTATCTAAGACAACATTTTTAGCTAGACTTCAAGAATCTTCAAGAAAGCATATAAGCAGGTGAAAGAGCTCTTGAGTACTACATTCAATAAGATATTTTGTAGTTCAAAATCTAAATTCTCAGTGATCACTTCACATGAACCATTACACAAATCCACCTTTACACTGGCTTAAATTCCACAGCTGGCAGAAAATGCAGAGTAATTTTGCAACAGAGAGAATTGTTCTTTCACTTATTACCTAGCATTGTCATTTTGCTAAACCTCTGCAGTCCAATTTTCTAACCATAGTCAATATTTTTAACTGATTAAAGCTTTCTGTAGCAATTCAAAAATTGAAAACAAAGATTACCCACTATAAATCATACACAACTTTTTGACAAGGGTCCTAGGAGATTCAATTGGCTCACTGAAGTGCAAAACAATGTTTTCATAACAATGTAAGTGTATATGAAAAGCCATCTTTCCTAGACCTGCTGGATATGTTTTCCTACTCTCACCCCAACCACTACTACAGGCTGGACCCTACCATAACTATGATTTTCAAAAGTTTTGTTTTGGCAAATAACCTGTAACAGGCCAGTTACTCTCTGTACCCATTCACAGTACCTTTGGTTACTGATATGAGCCTGCTGTGAAGGGACTGTCAGGTTCTGAACCTTTGGTTTGGCACATTGCACTAGATTTTCTGCTGACTGGAAATTGCAGGCAATGTAAACTAGGAGCTGCACTCAAGCTGCCTACTGCCATTTTACAATGGCTTCAGGAGGAAACTTACACTTCTTTTCCTCTCTCATGTGCATTTTCTGACTCTTGGAAATCTTTCTTTGCTGAAACAGCTTCTCTCCTGCTGCCTTGCTCTTCTTTCAAAGCATCTTCAAGTTCTCGAACTCTTATCTACCAAGTGATAACAAAGCAGGTTAAGGGAGATAGGAAAGACTACCATTCTCTTCAATGCTCTTCACCATTGTCTTCTGCTTTTTACAGGTGAATATATTCTTTTATTTCCATATAGAATTAGAAAGCATTGAACACATGTAAAAATGTATTAATACATAGGACTCAAAACAGAGAGTAAGACATATGTTTATCAAAAGCATGTTCTGTTATCCTTTCATGGTATTTGCATTTTCCTGTTTCCAATTCTTTATATTAATGAAGTTTTCAAGGGGAATATTATTTTTTAAGTAGACTTGTAAAAGGGTGGGATTAACAGTAAAAACTATGTTTGCACTCACAACAAACCTCGTGTGGAGATTGTTCATGTAAATAACAAGGTATTCTTTACCAGAACCTTACCAGTTCTTTATCCACAAAAGACAAATCTCTAACTTCTAGAAAGTAATTCCTTCTAGTCCCTTTGTATGTTGTACAAGTATAGAGGGAGTCAAGAAATCTAAATCATCACTACTGATTTTATCATCCCTTCAGAAACCTAGGTGCCTGTACTTGGAGCAGGTCATAAGAAAAAAACTGACTGGTTCTTATCTGGTATAAGAAAGGTAGTCCAGTCATTGCTGCCACATTCAAGCCATTTAAATGCATGAAGGTGGGAAGTAAAACTTGCACTTCTTCAAAACATCTACAAAGCAGCAGCATCCTTGTTAACAAGGAGCTCCATTAATGGGGAATAATTTAACCCCATTAAAAAGATTTCCCTGGTGTTTTTGTGTGGCAACTAGTACCTAAATGAAGTAGCAGTGAGAAAATAACTTCCTTAAAATTTTCTTTAGTTTGAAATATGATTTCTGCTACAAGTAACAATTCTGCTCTTAGCAGTTTGTTAGGGGCAGCTGGTGTGGGTGCTCATTCACATGCTTTAGATTAAATAAAGCTAATAAACCAAGTTTGTTGTTAAGGAAACAAATTACATTTATTTCAAGGGTAAATGCAAGAAAGCAAGCAAAACAGCAAACAAAAAGCAAACAAACTCCTTACATCTTGACTGTGTTGACTGGCTAATTCCAGGTTTCTTTTGTCAGGAGTCTGGAGTTTCCTTCTCAGATCTTCAATGGTGTCCATTTCTGGTTGATTTCTGTCCTGATGAGGTCCTTGCATATCATTGCCTGATCTGAAAAATGTGTTTTCAAAACACATGAGTATTCCTTGAAAGTTTCAATGCTTCTTTACTTCAATTACCCAAGAATGGACCCAAAGTTTTAAACATTCACATAAGTAGAACTATTTTGTGCCATTTTCATCTACTATTGATCTTTGAAGAAAGGATTATATAGAATTGCTTCCTTTGCAAGGAATGAGAGATATAGCAGCAGGAACTTAGAAGAGAGATGCACTTTGGATTAACAAAGTTGATTTCAGCATAGCGTGTTCATTATTCTTTTTCAGCATCTTTATTTTTGATAATGAGCTTCCATAATTTTTGATAATTAGCTTCCAGGAGGCTTAAAAACAGCATTCCAGTCATGCAAGTTAAAAGAACTGGCAAGCTTTTTGTCTCCATGGTAAGTCTCATTCTTTAACATGAGTTACCATCTCAAAACCATCTCAGTTATGGAACAAAGGCATAGATGTGGAAAAAAACTCTTTTACATGTTTTGTCTTCAGAGATACACACATTCAAACTACAGACATGCAACTGATTACAAACACAACACAAATTAAAGGTTTAGTCCTCCAAACTACCCTGTTTTATCTTAATTTCCACTACTATTTCAGCTAGAACAAAATCTACTTGGAAATGAGCAGAATCAGCCCTCAAGCACCCCAAGCAGTAATAAAAGAGTCAAAACCCAGTTTTTGTATATGAAGTGAAACATTTAAACAGAGAATATATGGATTTATACATACGCACACACAGAAATACGTACAGCTACACATAGATACATACTGATATGCCTATTCATATTAAAAACATATTAAATAGTTAAATAACTTCAAGTGAAATTATTATAACTTTAAACTGGATAACTTTTAAGTTGTTTCAGTACTTGAAAATCAGTGTTCACATTATTTGATATATGTTGGTTTTCACATTAAGTGTGAAAGAAAGACTGTAATAACTGTTTTCACCTTTATAAGGTTTATATTACTTCATAAAGTTTACTTTGTACTTTCATAAAGTTACTTCAGGAGTTTATGGGCAATAAATATGAAATACACGGATAAAAGAAATATGATTTATTTAAACACTAATTGATATCCTGTAATACAGAAATGGAAATACTAAAGTACTGTGCCTTTGTCTACATGAAGCATTTTTTACAGAAATGACACTGTACTGCCATTTAATTAATAGGTCTTTCTAAATAAAAAATTACCATTTCTACATTTATGTATAGGCACAATAAACATTTTTCATCACCAAGAATTTACCTAATGATGTATGTTTTCTCATATTTTTCTTTTTGAGTGGCAAAAAAGAAACAAATACCATCAAGGAGGGAATTGGTAACTTAGATTAAATCCACTCTTTAAAGACATTACTGCTATTTAATGATAAAATTTCAGATTTTTAGCTGCAGACTATAAATATTTAAATATTAAAATTATCTGATATCACAAGAATTAGGAAATTAAGGATGCTGTGGAAATGAAAAATGTGTATTAAAGAACTAAAACAGAGAACATTATACTACGTACTGGAAAATAAAGCATTAGACAGCTTTTTGAAATAGCATTTTATGAACAGCTTCTGAACTCACAATGCAATTGGTGGAAACTTAAAATATATTATCAGGAAACTCTGAAATTTCTCTTAGTATAGAACCAAAAAAACCAAACCAACAAAAACCCAAACTAACAAACAAACAAAAAGCCCCAGCCAACCAGTGACAGAACTACTGAACTATTATTATGTTAACCACTTCATTTTGGTTGTCTGCCTAAACATTTTCAAATAAAATAAAAACTAGCATTAAGATTTTTTGTTTCTGTGATACTTTCTTTAATTATCACAGCATGGCCAACAAATGCAATACCTTATCAAGGCTTCCTACTACCATCTGAATATTTTTACTTTCATTTTCGTACATCACCTAGAAGTGCTACAACCATAAATCTCTCTGAAGATTCAAAGGAAAAAAACCACACAAAAGTGCAGAAGGTTTCAAAGCGTGCACAATTTAAAGTCTCGCAATCTTCAGGGAATGTTTTCTACTTTCATTTTCATATGTTACTAGTCCATCAACTCTTGGTTTTTGTAATAAATAAAGCAGGGCCCCAAGCCTTTATTAGAATTCCATGGGAAGGCCGCCGCCTGCTGCTGATGGTAGAGCCAGTGATGTCGCAGGGAAGAGGTCCTCTAGCCATCCTGCAGGCAGGATGGGAGTCCCAGTCCTCACGCGCATGCACAGATCTCGCTTTTAGCTCAGTTGGTCCAGGGTTGTCATTCTTGGGCACTACTTCATAGATGATGGTTACTCTGGCGAGGCTCCCTTTCAGTATCTTTGGGTTTTCTCCATTACCCAACATCAGTGGTTTTTCTATATCTGATGTCATTCTTCTCTTTTTATGATGTCTTGGTTGGGCTGGGACTTCCGCCGCAGAGGTGTCCATTTGGGAATATTTGCTACTTTGCATATCAGGGCAGAGTCTTTTGACTGTCAGGTCTTAGCAGCTGGCAGCCGGAAATGGGGCAAGGAGAAGGGCGGAAGTGGGAAACAAGAAGTATTGGTGTTTGAACTGGGAACCATTGGTGAGTACAGCCTCGACCTGAGGGATACATAACATATCTTCTTAGAACAGTAAGTAACCTAACTCTTTAGAATCTTATCTTTTAACGTTAACAGTATTGTTTCTAGTAACACTTTCAAATTACAGCTGCTGACCCTATATTCACCACAATATTCCCCCTCTTGCTTTTTGATCGGGACTCTGTCCCGCATCAATTAGCTGTTTCTGGCTCTTCTGGATAGAGCGCCCGAAGTTTTTGGAATTGGTTGTACAGACTCCGGGCTACCCCTACTTCCCTTGGACTAACCTTTGTGCTTTTTCCTTCTTTTCGTGATTCTAGTTTGAGTACAGTTGCCTGTCTGGAATTTACAGCCAGAGCAATTTGGAAATTAGTTTGTACGGTAGATGTGATCAGCCGAATTAAACAGGGAAGTAAGCACGGAAGGACCAGAAAGCCAGCGAGGGAACTCAAAATTATAAAAACTACTTTCTTCCACCAGGCTCCTCTAAATGACCAAAAGGTGTCCCACCAGTCTTTATTTATTAATGGTGTCCATTGTTGTGTCCCCACATACGCAACTTTCCGAATTTCTTTTGAGAGGTTTTTAATAACTTGGCTCTTATCATCAATCTCCAGGCAGCACTCAGAGGTGTTAAACTTCCCGCAGATGCCTCCTTCATTAGCCAACAGGTAGTCTACCGCTAACCTGATTTGATAGACTACCGTTCGGGTCTGAGCTAGTTGCTCGCTGATATAATCCAATGCTAGTGCTGTTTTGTTAGAAACCACTTCAAGGACTGCTTGTAATCGAATTATCCTGTTAAGCATATATATTGGGGTCCTGTAACCCCACGATCCATCTTGGGCCCAGGTGGCTGGCCCATACGTTTTTATAATTTCTTCTGGGGTCCAGATTTTACCCTTCCACTTCTGAGAGCTGCCAAGATTGATGATAGTCCTACGCTTGCGAGTACTCTTCCGTAACTGGTCGTATAGGGGAACTCCTAGGTGTTGTCCTGAATTTCTTTCAAGTAAGAAAAAAGCTGGCTTAATGATCCCCACTGTGCAAATTCCCATCCAATCATTTGGCAATTGGGTGTAGGCCCGGTTTCTACATATCCAAAAAAGGTAAGGCGGTGCTTTCCAGTTAACAGCTTGTGTATCTAGGGGATTTTCCCAGTATTTAGATATAGATTTTATCCCCCAAAAGGGGTTCCATCCCCTATTGGGGCATTCATATAGGTTGTAAATTTCATGATGAAGACAACTACTTTCCTTTTTCACTGGAGACCAATAAGTTTCAGATTCATTGGGGACCCATTCTTTTCTACCACCTTTCAGTATCATTGTTCTTTTGCAGGGCATGGCCCCTACATATGTTTTGTACTTTCTTCCATTTCTTTGGATACACTCTTCCCCTATAACCTTTGTCTTTAACTTCCACTGTTCTACCCTTCGCTCTCCTTCTTCAGGAAGGCCTGGATTCATTTGCTTCCATCTCAATATTTCTAAGGAAGTGAGGCTTATCCCCTCCCAGGGCCATACATCAGCCATCTGTGTACTTCCACAAATGTAACAATTGGTTATATTTAATTCATGGCTGATTCTTTCTATTAGTTCTATGAAGAGGTTTTTGTTATGAATTTCACTTGAATCCTTTTCAATAGATGTTAGGGGTTTTTCTTTAATTAGATCAGCGGCTCCTTCTAAATTGTCTAGGTTCTCTATGCAAAACCATTCCCTGATAGGACATTCCCCAGTCAGGCGTTGCCGAAAGGTGGCTATATTTTTAGCGAGCCAATAGGTTCTTTCTCCTTCTTTACATGTGGCCAATTGGGCTTTATTAAAACACGCAGAGTTTACTTGTGTATGGACTTGGAGGAGGGCTTGTAGATCTTCTCCTTCATACACAGGGTTGTAACATCGGGGACATCCCCCTTCTACCCTTTTACCAGTTATTAGGACTATGATTAGTCCTGCCAAGAGTCCGGTGCGAATCCTCACTTTTGATCTCACCCGGCCTTGCCTCTTGGTCACTGGTTTTTGCTCCTGAGTTTAGAGCCCATTCCTCCGCCACGTTTATTAATTTGTAACACATTACTAGGGGAATGTCTCATAAGGGGATAGGCGCAGTGTTTTAAGGGTATGTTATTGACTTTATTTATTTGGATACTATTTACTCAATGTGTAACCTTTCAACAATGATACACTCAAGTTTAACATTAACATGTAACAGTTACTTATAACAACCACAACTTTGATGTAATGTCCTTGCAACTGGGAGTAATTGATCAACGACTGCTACTATTTTTTTTGTAACTACGTAAAATTTCCAGTCCTTTTATGAGTCTCATTCAATTTATTGCTTCTTTCTTAACGTAACTTTGAGGGTTTTAGGGTCATGTGCTATGGTCCACTGCTGAGAGGTCGCAGCACAGTCTGGTGGAACTTTGAGGGTCTTAGGGTCAAGCGTCACAGCAGAGTCTGATGGAGTGCATGGGGGTGGCAAGGGTCCTTTTACCCGGGATATATGTGTCCAACCTTTCTCTTGGGTCTTGACAGCAGCGTGCAATGTGAGGAGGACTTGAAAAGGGCCTTCAAATTTTGGAGATAAAGGTGCGTTATTCCACGTTTTGATTAGAACCCAATCCCCAGGAGTTATTTTTTGTATATTTGCATCTAAGGGAAAGGCTTGAGGAAGATACCCTCTTCTTCTTAATTCTTTCAATGTTTTTCCAATTGTTTCTAGATATTTTTGAGCTGCTGCCTCCTGTTCTAAATATTCCCCCGTGCTGTAGGGGGATAAGAGGAAAAGAAGTTCAAACATTATTTCATAAGGGGATGTCCCTATATCTGATCTTGGTTTTGTCCAAGCCTAATGGAAGACACTTAAGCCAATTTAATCCAGTTTCCATAATTAATTTAGTTAATATATTTTTAAGGGATTTATTCATCCTTTCGACTCTCCCGGAGCTTTGGGGATGCCACGGCGCATGCAAGCGCCGCCTTACGCCCAATGCTTTTACTAGGTCTTGTAGGACCTTGGCGGTAAAATGTGAGCCTCTATCTGAATCTATATTATTTATGATTCCATAGCGGGGAACTATTTGTTCCAGTAAGATTTTAGTCACAACATCTGCAGTCTCTCTTCTAGTTGGAAAGGCCTCCACCCAATGGGTGAGGTGATCAACAATTACTAGCAGATACTTATGTCCTTGGACGGAGGGCATCTCTGTAAAGTCCACCTGTATATTTTGAAACGGTCTTAGAGCCAATTCTCTCCCACCTGATGATGGCTTCCGCATCTGCTTCTGATTAGCTTTCTGGCAGATGAGGCATCCATCAGTAATTGGTTTTGCTAGACTATGTACTCTCACACAGGTATACTCTCTTAAGAAATGATCGCAGATGACTTGCGTTCCCTAATGAGTTAACTCGTGTATTTCAGCTAACATTCTCCTGGCTAATGCTTTACTTAAATATTTTCTCCCATTTGATGTTATCCATTCTCCTTTTTCTCCTTGATGTAACCCTAACTCTTTCATTTCCTCCAACTCTCGCTTGCTGTAGACTGGTTTTTGTTCCTCTTCCCTATCTGGTGTTACGCTCCCTAGGTTCAAAATTCTGGTCGATCCCTCTGACATCTTAGCTGCTAGCTTGGCTGCTTGGTCTACTGCTCTGTTTCCTCATTTTTCTATAGTATCTCCTCTCTGGTGCCCTTTGATATGCCCTATTGCAATTTCTTTGGGTTTCATTAGGGACTCTAGCACAGATTTAATTAAGTTTTTATGCACTAACTCTTTTCCCTTTGAATTCAAAAAGCCCCTCTCTTCCCAAATTTTCCCAAATGTATGTGCAATCCCAAAGGCATATTTAGAATCGGTGTAGATAGTTCCCTCCCTTCGTTCTAATAGGTCAAGTCCTTTCTTTAGAGCATATATCTCACAGCACTGTGCTGACCAATGTGAGGGTAGTTTTCCTTGATCAAGTACTTCTAACTGGGCCCCTTCTTCCTTTTCTACTACAGCATACCCTGATAATCTCTTTCCATCTACTACACTTGATGACCCATCTGTAAACAGTACTCTTCCATACGATATGGGCTGATCTTCTAGGTCGTTTCTTACTTTTGTTTGTAAATTTATAATTTCTCGACAATCATGCTCCAGTTCCTCTGATGGTTCACCAGTTAGGAATTGCGCAGGATTTAGACTTTTGGAGGTGATCCATTCTAAATTATCAGTGGCAATTAACATAGCTTCATACCTCAATATTCTTGCGTCAGTCAACCACTGTTGGGCCTTGTGGCTCAGTATAGTTCTGAGGTCATGAGGGGTGTGTACTATAATTTTTCCTTGAAGAGTTAGTTTTTGGGCTTCCTCTATTAAATTTGCTGCAGCAGCTATGGTTTGAAGACACGTGGGCCAGCCCCTGGCAACTGGGTCTAGGAGTTTTGAGAGATATGCAATGGGCTTCCGATGTTCTCCCCATTTCTGCGTGATCACCCCATATTCCTTCATTGGCATTGACAAATAACTCAAACTCTTTCTTTAGGTCTGGAAGGCTTAACACAGGAGCCGATGTCAATTTTATTTTTAGATTCTTTAACTGTTTCTCATCTGTGTCAGTCCACTTTATTGGCTCTGATTGAATTAATTTTTCGTACAAGAATTTAACATTTTTAGTATACTCGTCGATCCAAAATTTACAATAACCAAATAATCCTAATAATTTCCTAATGTCACTTTTTGGTTTTGGTGTGGGAATCGCCAATATTCCTGATACCCTTTCTGGGCTTAATTTCTTACTTCCCGCTTCTATAATATGTCCCAGATAGATAACTTTCGGCTCTACAAATTGTAACTTATTCTTAGAAACTTTTAAGCCTTTCGCGCCTAAAAAGTTGAGGAGTCTACTACTAGTTTCTTTTACTTGGTCTTGATTTTTTCCTGACACCAATAGATTGTCTACATATTGTAAAACTTCTACGCCCTCCTTTGGTGTGAATGACTCCAATAGTTTTTCTAATTCCTGACCGAACAGATTCAGAGATTCAGTGAACCCTTGGGGTAACTGCGTCCACCTCAACTGTTGTTTTCTCCGGCTTTCTGGATCCTTCCATTCAAACGCAAACCAGTCTCGACTTTCTTCCGCTAACGGGCAGGTCCAGAAAGCATCTTTCTGATCAATTACTGTAAACCATGCATGTTCTCTCGGCACTCGGCTTAACAGCATATATGGATCAGTTACAACGGGATTTCTTGCTCTGGTTCTTTTATTTACTTCTTGCAGATCTTGCACTAACGATATTTGTTTTCTGCTTTCTTTATAGCCAATATCGGTGTATTGTGAGGGGACATGCATGGTTCCAGTATACCTTCAGCTAAAAGATGAGTGATAATTGGAGCCAACCCCCGTTTGCTCTCTGCTGATATTGGGTACTGTTTAACCCTTACTGGGGGTCCCTTTTCTTGCATCTCTACTTTTATAGCTGGTATATTTAAACAACCATATTTCCCTTCTTCCGCCCACACATTAGGTTCTATTTCATCTAGATCCCTAGTGGACAAAACCATCATTTGTGCTATCATCCTTCCTCCTCTCGGGATCACTCCTATCCCAAACTCTAGCTGCAAATCTCTTCCCAACAGGTTTCCTTCTAACCAAGGTAAGTAAATAAAATCAGCAATTCTTTGCCGGAAGTTACCTCTTACTTCAACTTCTTCTATTAGGTTTGCCAAAAAAGGTTTACCTCCCGCCCCCAAAACTTCACATGTTTTACTTCCTATTATTGTACCTGGCGGGAGTTCACTAAGGCTGGATCTGTCTGCCCCTGTGTCAACAACAAACTTTATTTCCTTATGATGGGGACTCACTTCTAGATTTACGATGGGCTCTTCTGGGTGTCTCATGGGGTCCCCCATTGCAAAGAGCCCATGACACCCCTATTCATCGTGTTCCTCCCCTTTCAACAGCTTTTCCAATGCTTCTTGCTCCCGAGCAATAGCTTTGTCAAATGCAACCTTTTTACAAACCCTCCTAACATGTCCTTCCTCCCCACAGTAATAACATTTCAATGGCTCCTTATTTGCTTGTGGAATATTCCCAGATGGCATCGCACCCTTCCCCTTTTCTCCCATGACTGACCCCGGCTTTTCTTTCTTGGCTGTCTTAGGTGTCTCAAAATTATTCAGTCCTCTAACACTCTCTCTGGCTACTGCTACCATAACCCTGGCTTTTGATCGATTCTTTTCTTCTTCCCTCCTCAGGTACACCCTCAAGGCTTCCCTTAACAATTCATTAATGCTTTTGTTTTGCCAATCTTCTAATTTTTCTAATTTCCTCCTGATATCAGGCCATGATTTTGTTACAAATTGCATCTTTAGGAAGGTTTGCCCCTCAGGAGTATCTGGGTCTATGCTAGAATATTGCTGCAGATTCCTCCTAAGTCTGTTTAGCCAGGCTGCGGGAGTCTCATCTTTTTCCTGGGAGGTATCAAATGCCAGTTTTGCATTGCTACAACGGGGGACTGACTCCTTTATCCCTTTAATTATTAGACTTCGGTAATCTTCCATACTTCTTCTGTCACCTTCTCGGTTTGGTTGCCAACCAGGATCGACCACTGGTAATTTATAGTCTCCAGGGGGACCAGCTCGGTTTTCCCTTTCCCAGATTTTAATTCCAGCCGTTCGAATTAACCGAACCTCCTCTGGGGTGAACAATATATTCAGGATGGAATTTAGCTCTCTCCAAGTATAGATACTTGAACCCAAAAATTGATCGATCTGGTTGGCAACCCCGAGTGGATCTTCTACCAGGTGCCCTAACTCCTTCTTGAAGCCCCTGACCTCTGAGGCGGTGAGTGGAAATCTACAAATCCTACCCCCCCACTCATGCCTCCCATTGGAACTTCCCGCAAGGGAAAGAGCTTGGTCTTTGATCTTGTGTAGTATGGATGACTTTGGGCCACATCCACTACAGGAGAGACTTGCATGTTTTGGGGGAATGAGTTTATTTCCTCCTTTCCAAACCCTAGTCCCCAACTAGAAGGGGGTGATGGGATCTCTGATGGCAGAGGAGAGGGTGTAACTGGTGGCATAAGAGGGGGAGTAACTGAAGAAACAGGAGGATTTAAAGAGGGGGTGTGTGAGATTGCTGATGAAAGAGCTTGTGAGGTTACCTAAGTAGGTGTAGAAGGCAGTGGGGACAATGACACTGGAGCAGGAGGGTCAGAGGAAAAAGGGGGAGTCGGAAAATGAGGTCGCGATGAATCAGTAACTGAGCAGCTTGGTGAAGGAACTCGCAGGGGTGATCTAGGAACGGTGGATATGACTGGGACAGAGAAAGAAGAGAGACTCTGTTGAGGGGGCATGGGAACTTGAGGTATTACTGAAGCAGGAGGACTAGAAGAGGGAACTGGGAAAGCCAGGATAGGATCTGGGAATGTACCTGAAGTAGAAAGAATAGGAGAGGGAACTTGTGGAGTAGGTTTGGAAACCTGGGGTGTAACTGAGGTAGGGGTTACAGGAAGGGAAACTTGAGGAGGTATTAGAGCCTGTGGAGTAGGTGTGGAAACCTGGGGTGTAACTGAGGCAGGGGGTACAGAAAGGGAAACTTGTAAAGGAGGGGTGAAAACTGGGGGTGCAACTAAGGAGGGAGGTGGAAGAACTGAGGTTACAACCTGTGAAGGAGAAGGCAAAACTGGGGATGCAACTGAGGAAGAAGGAGGAAGAACTGAGGGGGCAACTGAGGAAGGAGGAGAAAGAACTGAGGGGGCAACTGAGGAAGTGGGAATAGGAGGATGTACTTGAGGAGAAAAAGGAACTTCCAGAGAAGACGTAAGTGTGGGTGCTGGGTATTCAGAAGGCAGGGGAGGAGGCAGGTGATCTAGAGGGTCCCATTTGCATGTATTCTCTTCCTCCTCCTTTTCCTCTTTTCTTTTGTTATTTAGTTTACATATCTTGACCCTTTCACTCTCCTGCCCTTGCCTCTCCCAACATATCGCATACCGGAGTTGTTCTGTATCAGAGTTCCCTTGAGCTCTTAAATATTGTACTAGCTGTGAGCACAGCCAAGGGTCTCTGGTTCCACACTTCGGCCATTGTTCAGGCAGGTTTAAGGTGGGCCATATTTCCACACAATAATGTATCATCCGGATTTTGTCCAACTCTTTGATGTTACTTTCTGATTCCCACCTTTGTAATAATTGCCCTAACGGGCTATCTAGAGGGATAGAGTTAAGCTTCCCTCTTGCCTTTCCTCCTTTACTTAAGCACTTGCCCATCCTGCCCACCTAAATTAGATCCTCAAGTGAACTTAGAGGCTTTTTGGGGCAATCTCCACACCCAGGGGCTTTTAGGGTAAGCTCCTCACCCAGAGACTTTAAGGGCAAGCTCCACACCCAGAGGCTTTTAGGGCAAGCTCCACACCCAGAGCCACGGGAACCCTGGCCTAGACTGGCTAGAACCCAGCGGAGACCCTGGCCCACTTCACAGGAACCCCGGCCTAGCTTCTAGGACCCAGCGGAGTCCCCGGCCCACAGGAACCCCGGCCTAGCTTCTAGGACCCAGCGGAGACCCCGGCCCACGGGAACCCCGGCCTAGCGTCTAGGACCCAGCGGAGACCCTGGCCCACGGGAACCCCGGCCTAGCTTCTAGGACCCAGCGGAGACCCGGTCCACGGGAACCCCGGCCTAGACTGGCTAGGACCCAGCGGAGACCCCGGCCCACGGGAACCCCGGCCTAGCTTCTTGTTTGGAGAGTGGTGCGCGTGAGAACTGGGAGGGGTACTCCACCCCGGGGGTGCCTCAATCACTCAACTCCGCATTCGCTTCCCCCCGTTCCTGGCCGGCCCCCTCGCGGGAGTCCGGAACCGCGGGACTAGGAGGTCCTCACTCGCTTCAGGAGTCCGGCTACCGGCCCCCGTCTCACTCACACTCTCACACACTCACCCCCTGTGCCCGCCACTGGCTTACTTACCTATTCTCCGCGGCGTTCCAGCTCTACGCTGCTTCGAGTCCAGGGGTGGCCAGCTGTCCCGGAGGGCCTCTTCTGGGTGGTGCCAAGGTCCTCATGTGGGCGTGGCCTATCAAAATATACAGGTGGACTTTACAGAAATGCCCTCCATCCAAGGATATAAGTATCTGCTAGTAATTGTTGATCACCTCACCCATTGGGTAGAGGCCTTTCCAACTAAAAGAGAGACTGCAGATGTTGTAACTAAAATCTTACTGGAACAAATAGTCCCCCGCTATGGAATCATAAATAATATAGATTCAGATAGAGGCTCACATTTTACCGCCAAGGTCCTACAAGACCTAGTAAAAGCATTGGGCATAAGGTGGCGCTTGCATACACCGTGGCATCCCCAAAGCTCCGGGAGAGTCGAGAGGACGAATAAATCCCTTAAAAATATATTAACTAAATTAATTATGGAAACTGGATTAAATTGGCTTAAGTGTCTTCCACTAGCCTTGCTTAGGATAAGGACAAAACCAAGATTGGATATAGGGGCATCCCCTTATGAAATGATGTTTGAACTTCTTTTCCTCTTATCCCCCTACAGCACAGGGGAATATTTGGAAGGGGAGGCGGCAGCTCAAAAATATCTAGAAACAATTGGAAAAACATTGGAAGAATTAAGAAGGAAAGGGTATCTTCCTCAAGCTTCTCCCTTAGATGCGAACATACATAAAGTAACTCCTGGGGATTGGGTTCTAATCAAAACGTGGAATAACGCTCCTTTATCTCCAAAATTTGAAGGCCCTTTTCAAGTCCTCCTCACATCGCACGCTGCTGTCAAGACCCAAAAAAAAAGGCTGGACACATATATCCCGGGTAAAAGGACCCTTGCCACCCCCATGCACTCCATCAGACTCTGCTGCAACGCTTGACCCTAAGACCCTCAAAGTTCCACCAGACTGTGCTGCGACCTCTCAGCAGTGGACCGTAACACATGACCCTAAAACCCTCAAAGTTACATTAAGAAAGAAGCAATAGACTGAATAAGACTCATAAAAGGACTGGAAATTTTACATATTTACACAAAAAAATACAGTAGGAGTTGTTGATCAATTACTCCCAGTTGCAAGGACATTACATCAAGGTTGTGGTTGTTATAAGTAACTGTTATATGTTGATGTTAAACTTGAATGTATTGTTGTTGTTAAAAGGTTACACATTGAGTAAATTGTATCCAAATAAATAAAGTCAATAACATACCCTTAGAACATTACACCTATCCCCTTATAAGACATTCCCCTAGTAAGGTGTTACAAATTAATAAACGGGGTGGAGAGAAAGAAGGAGGAATGGGCTCTAAACTCAGGAGCAAAAACCAGTGACCAAGAGGCAAGGCCGGGCGAGATCAAAAGTGAGGATTCGCACCGGACTCTTGTCAGGACTAATCATAGTCCTAATAACTGGTAAAAGGGTAGAAGGGGGATGTCCCCGATGTTATAACCCTGTGTATGAAGGAGAAGATCTACAAGCCCTCCTCCAAGTCCATACACAAGTAAACTCCGCGTGTTTTAATAAAGCCCAATTGGCCACATGTAAAGATGGAGAAAGAACCTATTGGCTCGCTAAAAATATAGCCACCTTTCGGCAACGCCTGACTGGGGAATGTCCTATCAGGGAATGGTTTTGCATAGAGAACCCAGACAATTTGGAAGGAGCTGCTGACCTAATTAAAGAAAAACCCCTAACATCTATTGAAAAGGATCCAGTTGAAATTCATAACGAAAACCTCTTCATAGAACTAATAGAAAGAATCAGCCATGAATTAAATATAACTAATTGTTACGTTTGTGGAAGTACACAGATGGCTGATGTATGGCCCTGGGAGGGGATAAGCCTCACTCCCTTAGAAATATTAAGATGGAAGCAAATTAATCCAGGCCTTCCTGAAGAAGGAGAGCGAAGGGTAGAACAGTGGAAGTTAAAGACAAAGGTTATAGGGGAAGAGTGTATCCAAAGAAAAGGGAGAAAGTACAAAACATATGTAGGGGCCATGCCCTGCAAAAGAACAATGATACTGAAAGGTGGTAAAAAAGAATGGGTCCCCAATGAATCTGAAACTTATTGGTCTCCAGTGAAAAAAGAAAGTAGTTGTCTTCATCATGAAATTTACAACCTATATGAATGCCCTAATAGGGGATGGAACCCCTTTTGGGGAATAAAATCTATATCTAAATACTGGGAAAATCCCCTAGATACACAAGCTGTTAATTGGAAAGCCCAGCCTTACCTTTTTTGGATATGTAGAAACCGGGCCTAAACCCAATTGCCAAATGATTGGACGGGAATTTGCACAGTGGGGATCATTAAGCCAGCTTTTTTCTTACTTGAAAGAAATTCAGGGCAACACCTAGGAGTTCCCCTATACGACCAGTTACGGAAGAGTACTCACAAGCGTAGGACTATCATCAATCTTGGCAGCTCTCAGAAGTGGAAGGGTAAAATCTGGACCCCGGAAGAAATCATAAAAACGTATGGGCCAGCCACCTGGGCCCAAGATGGATCATGGGGTTACAGGACCCCAATATATATGCTTAACAGGATAATTCGATTACAAGCAGTCCTTGAAGTGGTTTCTAACAAAACAGCACTAGCATTGGATTATATCAGCGAGCAACTAGCTCAGACCCGAACGGTAGTCTATCAAATCAGGTTAGCGGTAGACTACCTGTTGGCTAATGAAGGAGGCATCTGCGGGAAGTTTAACACCTCTGAGTGCTGCCTGGAGATTGATGATAAGAACCAAGTTATTAAAAACCTCTCAAAAGAAATTCGGAAAGTTGCATATGTGGGGACACAACAATGGACACCATTAATAAATACAGACTGGTGGGACAACTTTTGGTCGTTTAAGGGAGCCTGGTGGAAGAAAATAGTTTTTATAATTTTGAGTTCCCTCGCTGGCTTTCTGGTCCTTCCGTGCTTACTTCCCTGTTTAATTCGGCTGATCACGTCTACCGTACAAACTAATTTCCAAATTGCTCCGGCTGTAAATTCCAGACAGGCAACTGTACTCAAACTAGAATCACGAAAAGAAGGAAAAAGCACAAAGGTTAGTCCAAGGGAAGTAGGGGTAGCCCGGAGTCTGTACAACCAATTCCAAAAACTTCGGGCGCTCTATCCAGAAGAGCCAGAAACAGCTAATTGATGCGGGACAGAGTCCCGATCAAAAAGCAAGAGGGGGAATATTGTGGTGAATATAGGGTCAGCAGCTGTAATTTGAAAGTGTTACACTACTGTTAACGTTATAAGGTTCTAAAGAGTTGAGTTACTTACTGTTCTAAAAAGAGATGTTATGTATCCCTCAGGTCGAGGCTGTACTCACCAATGGTTCCCAGTTCAAACACCAATACTTCTTGTTTCCCACTTCCGCCCTTCTCCTTGTCCCATTTCCGGCTGCCTGCTGCTAAGACCTGCCAGTCAAAAGACTCTGCCCTGATATGCAAAGTAGCAAATATTCCCAAATTGACACCTCTGCGGCGGAAGTCCCAGCCCAACCAAGACATCATAAAAAGAGAAGAATGACATCAGATATAGAAAAACCACTGACGTCGGATAATGGAGAAAACCCAAAGATACTGAAAAGGAGCCTCGCCAGAGTAACCATCATCTATGAAGTAGTGCCCAAGAATGACAACCCTGGACCAACTGAGCTAAAAGTGAGATCTGTGCATGCGCGTGAGGACTGGGACTCCCATCCTGCCTGCAGGATGGCTAGAGGACCTCTTCCCTGCGACATCACTGGCTCTACCATCAGCAGCAGGCGGCGGCCTTCCCATAGAGTTCTAATAAAGGCTTCGGCCCTCCTTTATTTATTACACCACTGATTTGGTAAAGCTCCTGTTAACACCTTCCCCTAAAAACAGGGAGTCTGTGACCATGGGACTGAGGGCAGCATTTGCAAGGGAACCTGCAGGGGTTGCATTCCCTTCACGGGGGAGTTTGTGGCAGCAGGGTCTGACATTTAATCAGTCTGCTGGATTGAGCAGGACAACTTTGAAAATGCAAACTGGGAGACCTTCTCAGAAGGTCTTCTAAAAACTGGTTCTCTCCAGTTTTCTCAATGAATTTGGTTCTTTTCCCCTGCCCCCTACAGGTCACCTGGGACGTGTATTCAGAGGTGCTGCTCCTGAGGTGAGTGAGAAAGGAACATTAGATGTTCCTGGTGTTTAAGAATTGTGAAGGAAGCTGTGAGCTTGGCCTGTGGCAGTAGAGTGTGGAGGGCCAACTGCATAAGCTAAGAGAAAATCTATTTCCATGTGTGCAGCAGCAAATGCAAAAGCATTGCTGCGATTTCCTGATTTTCCATTTCAGAAATTTAAAGAACTCAAAGCTCAGTTTTCAGAGAGAATGTTGCTTGCTAATAATAGCCAGGGTGAATTATCTAATTCAGAGTAATTTTCAGTACTGTTGAATCAGAGCATTTTAATTTTGTTGGAGTGATTTAGAATCCTATTGCTGTAAGAGTCTGTGACTTGTCCTTAGAAGATCTGGTTGTAGAGATGAACAGAAATAAAGTTATAAATGATAGGCAGCTCCCTGTCCCTCACGCTACTGTCTGTCCACAGAGCACGGAACCAACAGCACACTCTCCTCTGGTTCCCACTGCTCCGGGGGAAGAGGCCAAAGATGACCACGAGCCTCCAGCTGTGGTCGCAGCACAGGCTGAATATTCTGGTAAGTGCCAGTTCTGGCTGGTGCTGTCTTTAGTGCAAGACAGAGCTGCAAGTTTCTGACCAGCCAGCAGTTGCTGTTAGTGGCTGAGGATGCTCAGTGCTGGTGTCCTGCCAGGACCTGGCAATTCCCCCCAGCCTGTGAGAGCCCCAAAATGGGCTTAGATCTGTCATGTTGAGGCACCAAAGAGCTGGTGCCTCTGGGAGAGCATCTGGGTCCTTGGCCCAGTGAAGCTTTTGTCTCTTGGCTTCTGCAGTGCTATGGCCTAAGGCACATGTGGTAGTGCTGGACACCACAGGTCTTTGTTTGCTTTCCCTTTCTGGAAGACTGTGTTTGATGATTGTGGAACTGTTCTGCAGTTTTCTTGAGTAATTATTCACCATTCTGAGTCTTTTGGCCCTCCTGTCTTTTGGCTTTTCATAAGCTATAAAGAGATGATTGTGTTGTCCATTAAGCTGTTGGGGACTGACCATTCTTGTCCCTTGTGGCAAAAGAAACAAAGTGCATACTTCTGAACTCTTCTTCTAAAGCAGAAATTAGAAGAGACAAGTCTCTGGAGATACATTTTGTGGTGAAGCCTGCAGCTTTGAAAGCTGCATTGGAGCCCCAAGTAGGGGAGAAGCTGCAAGTCTTTGCCTGCTGTCTTGTGTTGCTAAGAACAGCAAAGACACACTGAAATTCCAGATGCAGTATTTTAAATCAAATGTGCAACTTTGTGCTTGGGGAGATGCCTGGGACAAAAGGAGCCAGGGGTGCCGACCAACAGCAGCTGAACATGAGGCAGCATGTGCCCAGGTGGCCAAGAAGGCCAAGGGCATCCTGGTCTGTGTCAGCAGCAGTGGGGCAGCAGGAGCAGGGCAGTGAGCTGTGCCCTGTGCTGGGCAGAGCTGCGGCCACTGCTGGAGTGCTGTGTCCAGTCCTGGGCCCCTGTGGAGCAGAAAGACATTGAGGGGCTGGAGCGTGTCCGGAGAAAGGCAAGGGAGCTGGGAAGAGGTGGGAGAACAAGCCCAGTGAGGATGTGCAGAGTGATCTGTAGCCTGGGGAAAGGGAGGCTCATGAGGGACCTTCCAAACACACTTCCAGATATGCCTACGTAACAGTGCTCCCCACAAGGGCTGTTCTGTGCCAAGCACTCCCGCACTACATCCAGATGACTTAGACATTGAAGTAGGTGACTCTCTGATCATTTGGTGTGTTGCTTGTTGGGCTGCTAGGAGGAGAAGACTTATTTATTTTTTTCATCTAGCAAGCAAATGTGCTTTTGCTCAACATTTTCCTGCATGAGTAGAGGTAGTTTGGGGCAAGGACATTTGTGCAGAAGGAGCTGTTCTGAAACCAGGCCAGCCAGTAGGAGCTTGCACATCACTTCCATTTTAACAGCACCGTTACCTTTTGGCAGCCTCAAGGATCAGCAATTGTCAAATAATGCAATCAGGTTTGTATTTGGGAATTGAGCAGGAAGTCAATATCCTTGAATTCCAGCTGGTCCTCAGAGATCAGAAGAGCTGGGAAGGGCTGAGCTTCATTTCTGGTTACGGCCACTTTAGCACTGTCAATGTGAGTGTGACCAAGAGAAGAACTTGCCTGAGCACAGATGCACAGAGTGCAGTTCCCAGTTCTGTGCTCTGGCTTTTGGGTTGACTTCTAGTGGTGGTTTTTGAAGTTTAGATTTTTGTTTTTTGGAGTTGGTACAAATTTTTGGAACAGGGAGAAGGGAGAGAGGGGGAGGGGCAGCTGGGAGCAAGCTAAAGCAATTTTAAGATAAGCTAAAGTGAGCTTAAGATAAGCTGAAGTAGGGGCGCAGCTAAAACAGCTGTGGGAAAAGGGGAAAAGCGGCCAAAGCAGCCGGGGTGGCGGGGGGGGGCAGCTGAGCAACGGCAGAGAGTGAGTGAATAGATAAAAATTGAATTGCAGTAGCAGCTAGCTGGAAAACACTAGCTTAGATAAAATAGCTTGAGGGAGGGGCCGGCAGCTGCATGGGGGAAGCAAGGAGAGGAGCTAGTTAAAATATTAACTTACAATATTTTATTTTTTATTTTATATTGTGATTATTGATATATGATTGGGATATATACTTCTTAAACATAATATGAAAAATTTTCTTTATTTGTTTAAACTTTTAATATTTCTATATTTTTTTTGTTTATAAAATTTAGTATACAATGGTGGTAATACTTAGCAATAATATTTGTGTATAATTTATTTTATAGTTAGATTTTTTTGAGGTATACAGTGAGTTGTTTTAGTTTTTTGTTTTATTTGTTAAGTACATTTTGGGTTTTGAGTAAAGGTGATTTTATGAATGGGTTTGCTTGTATTTGAGGTTGGATGAATTTATACAGGTTTTTTAGCAATTTTTTGATATGGGTTACTGGGACTTTGTTTTTATTTATTACATTAAGGTTTTTAGATTGGGCGGGACTTGTTTGGTTGGTGGAATTTTGAGTGTTAATTAATTAAGTGGCTTTTGCTAGGTGCTGCTTTTAGTTTTTGAGAGATTTTTTATTTAATGCTTTTAAGGTGGTTTTGATTAATTTATTGTACTTTTTTATTTTATTTGCAGCTGGTGCATGGTAATGTATATGGTATACTTATTTAATACTATGTTTTCTAGTTTAGGTGTTGATAAGGTTATTTTTAAAATGAGTTTTATTGTTTGATTTGATTTTTTTAAGGTTATTATGTTTTTAAAGGATTTGTTTTTTTAGGTTTAGGATGGTGTTGCGGGCAGTAGCAAGGGATACAGGGTATATTTTTAATTATTTAGTGGTGGTTTTTACTATGGTTAGTACATAGCGTTTGCTTTGGCGGGTTTGAGGCAGTGTGATATAGTTAATTTGTTAGGTTTTTTTATACTTGTATTTGGATTATTGTTTACTATACTAGAGGGGCTTTATTTGCTTGGTTTGCTTGATGGCAGTGCAAGTGTTGCATTTATGGATAATTTGGGTAACGCCGTTTATGGTAAGATTTACTTTTTGATTTTGTGCTTACTTATAGGTGGTATTTTTATTTTGATGGTTTGAGGTATTATGGGTTTATTGAGCTAGGAATAACATTTTTTTATGTTTTTAATTTAAATTTATTTTTAATTTTTTATTTTTGCAGCTTGATTTACTTGCTGGTTATTTTGCTGCTTTTTATTAGCTTTGCTTTTGGGGATATGGGTATTTATATGGTGAACTTTGATAAGTAGTTTTTTTATTTGATTGGTAATGTTTTTTTACTTGTTAGTAGCTTAAATTGGTTTTTTTTACGCTGTTAGTTTGCTTTTTTAAAATTTTTTTAGCTATTTTTACAGAGCATTGGTTATTATTTAGGAATTAGTATATAAATAGAGCTTTGATTACTTTTTTTTTTTTTTTGGTGGTATTTAAGGTTAGTTGGACAGCTTTAAGTTTAGCAAATTGATTAGATTTATTTTTTTATTAGCTTTTGCAACTTGTTGTGTAGGGTTTATTACGGTTGCTTTTTATTTTTGATTTGTTTTTACGATGTGATAGGAATTATTAGTAAATAAAGCATAGTATGCTTTTTTGCTGGTAACTGGTTGTAGGGTGGAGCTTTTTTAGTTTGTATTATTGGTTTTTGTTTTTTATTTGTAACATGAAAAATTTTTGCTTAGTTTGTAATTATTTTTAAAATTTCAGGGCGATTTAGTTTTTTAATTTGAGTGTGCTGAGTGATAAGGGTAATTTACTTGCTTTACGTGGTACTGGTGGCATGATGGGTGGAGGGAACTTTTTTGCTGAACATTTACTTTAGTATTGGCAGTTGGGGTGCTAGGAGAAGCTGTCCTTTTGTATTAATTACTTTTGAAGCAGCTTGGATTTTTTTATAGGTAGCTAGGATTTTTTTTTTTTTTTTTTTTTTTTGTAGGAGTGTAATTACTTTCGGATTTTTTGTAACTTTTGCTTTAAAATTTTAGAGGTTGGCTTTGGGTTTTGTTTGGCATTTTTTGTTACAGATTTTGAGATAAACTATGGTTTTAGCTGCTGAGTAAAGTATGTTTTTTATATTTGGTCCCCTCCTGACTGGGCTAAGGGTTACTGCATGAGCAATTTTTTGTTTAATTTGGGCGAAGGCTTGCTGCTGTTTAGGGTTTTAATGGAAATTGGTTTTTTTTGCGAGTGATTTGGTAGAGAGGGTTTACAATTTGACTGTATTTAGGGATGTGTATTTTTTAAAAGCTGATAGCACTTAGGAAAGCTTGTGGGGTTTTCTTGTTAGTAGGTAGGAATATAGCTGTAATTTTGTTAATAACATGAGTAGGAATTTGATGCTGTTTATTTTGCTAGTTTATTTTTAGGAACTGAATTTTTTGAGCAGGTTTTTTAACTTTTTTTTTTTTTTGATGGCGAAGCTGGCTTTTAGGAGAATTTGGATAATTTTTTTTTTTAAACACTTTTGCTGCTGTGTTTTTTTATATGATGATATTATTAATATATTGTAGATGTTTTGGAGCTTTACTTTTTTTTAGTGCAGCTTGGATTAGTTTATGACCGATGGTAGAACTGTGCTTTTATTTTTGGGGTAGTCGGTTCCAGGTGTATTGCACGCCCCTTTAGGTGAAAGCAAACTGAGGCTTGCACTCTGCTGCCAAAGGAATGGAGAAAAATGCATTTGCTATGTTAATGGTGGCATATTACTTTGCTGCTTTGGACTTTAACTTATACTGGAATTTTAGCATGTTTGGTGTGGCAGCGCTTAGCGGTGGAGTTACTTTATTTAATGCTTGATAGTTTACAGTTAGTTTTTATTTTTTATTAGATTTACGCACAGGCCAAATGGGGCTGTTGAAGAGTGAGTGGGTTTTACTGATTACTTTTTGGCTTTTTAGCTTTTGGATTATTTTATGAATAGGAATTACAGCATTTTGCGTTGTTTTGTACTGCTGGTGGTGCACTATTGAAGTGGCAATTGGTACTTGTTGGGTTTTGTTTGCAGAAGTTTTACTGTAATTGGATTTTTAGACAGTTTAGGCAAGGTGTTTAATTGCCGGATGCGCTTTGCTATTACAGTTGCGATTTTAAATGTTTATTTTAGTTTTTTTTGAGTTTTTAAAATACTTGCTTTGAAAGTAATTTATGCTTAAAATACATGGGGCCTCTGGACTAGTTGCAATAAAATGGTTTTTTAATTTTTTTTAGTTAAATTTACTTTTGCTTTTACTAGGGTGAAGTTTTGCGATTTACTTGTCACACTAGCAATTGAAATAGATTTTGCTCCTATGTGTCTTGTTGGAAGTATTGTACACTGTGCACTTGTGTTTATTAAAGCTTTATATTTTTGTGGTTTTGAAGTGCTAGGCTATTGAATTTATACAGTTTAAAAAATATGGTTTTCCCTTGCTTCACCCTGACTAGAGGCAGGGCTCCTCTAAGCCTGTTGCTTTTTTTTTTTTTTTGAGGCATATATTTTAGAAGTTTTTTAAGAGGGTTAGACATGTTATTATTAGTATTACGTTTGGCACTTTGGTTGCGAGAAACAGGAGCGGCTTTTTTTTTGGTGGAACTTCTTTTTTTTTTTTTTTTTTTTCTAATTTTGCACTTGTTGTGCTAGAGCAGCTGTAGGTTTTTTATTTTATTTTTTATGGGTTTTTTTAGAATTTTGCAAGAAAAACTACAACTCAGCTCGGGGAGTGTACCCTCTCTCCCAACTGGGGGAACACTTGCGTTGGATACTAGGGTTTTTTTTAGTTGTACAGCTGAGATTTGGAGGAGGTTTTTTTATTTTTTTTTTTTTTAGTTTTTGAGTTTTTAATGATTTTTTTAAATTTTATTTTTTAATTTTTGCAAGCGTGTCTTTACCGCTGCAATTTTAGCATGAGTTGGGCTATGTACTGCATTTGCATATGCACGAAGCTCTTTTGCTATATTGAGTACTGTCTCATACATCTCATTTTTTTTTATTATTGCTAGGGCAGACTCATACTTAGGTGGCTCAAGCCACACGAGTTTTTTTTACATTACTGATGTGCATGGTACCAGGTTTGGATTTTTAGTTGTTATGTTATTTGAAAAAATAATTTTTGCTACTGCTATTTTTTTTAGACGTTGGACTTTTTGCTTTATGTTTTTTTATTGGGTCTGCTGCACATACAGGTTATTTGCACACAGATATTTTTGTGCTACACTATTTAGGACCCGTGCCCAGAAGTTTTGAGGGTTAGCCCCCCTCATCACGCCCTGGCTGATAACAGGATTATGGGACAGAGACTTTAAATGTTTTGCTTTTGTGCTATTTAAAACTGTGGCTTCACCTGCTGCATCCTAGAGACAAACTAGCCAGCTGATTATAGATTCATCAGGTCTGCGGGTGTAATTTTTTTTTAATTTATGAAGATTTTTTAGGGAAAAGGACTTATTATTGGTTTCTGCTCTCCCACTAGTTGTTTTGACTTTTAATTTTATATTAGGAAGTGTTGAGGGGGTTTTTTTAGCACTATTATTATCATCATCATCCACTGGCCGATTGGTTTTTTTGGTGCGTTTTTTACTTTTTGTACTGGTAGCTACAGCCATTGGTTGGGACTTATTTAGTTTAGCTGCTGGGTTTTGGCTTAGGGGGTTGGTAGCAACCTGAGTAACTGGGATACGAGATAATTTTTTTTGTTGTTTTTTTTTTTGTTTGTTTGTTTTTTGCTTTAGAGTGCTTAGCAGGGTGCAATATGCATGTGCTAGGGCTTAGCTTACTGTAATAATTTTTTTTTTTTTTTTTTTAGAACTATATTGGCACTTTTTTTTAAGTAGCTTGTAACTTTGATTAGATTTTGAATTTTTTTAGGTGGGAATTCCTAGATTATGGGGTCAGAAATTTTTTTTTAAATTTGGCCTATTTTTTTTTATTTGCTATTTTACTTAAGATTTTTTTTGCTTAGCTTGACTTTTAAATTAGGAGTTTTCCCAGCCCCTTTAGAAATTTTGGCCTTTATTTTATATAAACTGCAAATGGTGCAACAAAGACTTACTAAATTAATTTCTATAAAGATGATTTTTTTAATATTTAGGGAGATTTGAATGTTTTTTAATAAAGATGTAACTGATTTAGAGGAGAGGAAAGGAAATAAAGGCAGGAAAATTTTTGCTTGCTTTTTTTTTAATAAATAACACAAACCATGATTTATACATTTTTGAACCGGATTTTAACATTTTTATGAATTTTTTGTATGTTATTGCAACTAAGCTTAGCCCGATGAGTATTTTTGTTAATATTTTTTTATACAAATCTACGTATTAAAGACAACATTGGAGCTATTTTTGGACGAGTAAACAAACTTAATGGCTACAAAGGTATTAAAACATTAAAGAAACCTAACGAGCACACATACAAACAGGCTTCCACAACAAAAGACATTATGGATTTAAGAGACATAGCTATACTAACAGCTGAAAACAACATATTATTAGATAAAAGGTTTTTTTACTTTTTTTGATGCTGATAATTTCAAGGTTGTGAGTTTGATCCCCCTACGGCCCACCAAAATAATATGTTTAAGTTTAGGACAAATTTGGGGAAAAAGAGCTTTAAAGGCCCCCCCCCCCCCCCCCCCCTTTAAAACTTTTTTTTTTACTGAGCTTGGAGAGAATTTTTTTTAGGGGAAAATGGAAAAAAAGTTTTTATTAACAAAAATACAAAAAAAACACTTTTTAGCACAGACTCAGATGAGACGAACCCGGCCGGTCTTTGCTGGGAAGGGCGACAGCTTTTTGGGCCAACCTCCAGCGGTGGTTTTTGAAGTTTAGATTTTTGTCCTTCGGAGTTGGTGCAAATTTTTGGAACGGGGAGAAGGGAGAGAGGGGGAGGGGCAGCTGGGAGCAAGCTAAAGCAAGCCTAAGACAAGCCAAAGTGAGCCCACGACAAGCTAAAGCAGGGGTGCAGCCAAAACAACTGGGGAAAAGGGGAAAAGCGGCCAAAGCAGCTGAGGGTGGGGGGGGGGGGAAGCTGAGCAACGGCAGAGAGTGAGCAAACAGCCTAAGACTGAACTGCAGCAGCAGCCAGCCAGAAAACACTAGCTTAGATAAAACAGCTTGAGGGAGGGGCCGGCAGCTGCATGGGGGAAGCAAGGAGAGGAGTTAGTTAAAACATTAACCCGTAACACCAAAAGACCTACATGCTCCAGGTTCCCCAAGAGTGTGGTTTATTGAGGCAACAGGAGAGCAAGTTCAGGATTGCTGCTGTTTGGAGCACTGGCTGCTGAGTGTTGATGTGTGTCATAACAGAAAGTATAGTAAGAGAAATTATATAAGTGAGTATCTATCTATCTATCTATCTATCTATCTACATATGTAACTTTTATAAATTGATTGTTCTTGAATCTGGTCAGAGGCAGGTGGAGGTAAAAAGCTCACCTAAAGGCATCCGTTCAGGAGAAGAGGAGAGACATGTTCTATCAACTGATCCTGAGCAGGCAGAGATGTTTTCCTTCCAGAAGTGGTTGTTTTTTCCCCTCAGAGTTGGTTTCCTCCTCCAGCCTCTTCTGACCAGAACTCCACAGTTTATTCTTTAAATTTCTCCCAGTCCTAGTAATGTGGAACAATTCCATGTTTAGGTGGTGTTTGGCGACTGGTCATACATGCATTACATGGCACATGATTTTCTTCACTGACATCCCTAGGGGTGTGTAAGTTCATTTGCTGATGGGGCGTTACGAGGGTCTCTGTTACTGCTGGTCTGAATTGTCAGTTGACAAAGGAGGAAGAGCAAACACCTTGGTCTTCCTCCATAAACTGAGGTGGCTGTAGAGGCTTTCTGACCTGCACCAGAGAATCTGTGCATGCATCCTTATCTCCTGAATGAGCAGGATTTCTAACAAGTGTGTAGATGCCAGAAAGGCAGGAATGGTGGTGCAGGACTGAAGAGAACATGAACTCTAGAAATGTCTCTCACAAGGAGTGAGCTCACACTGGAAGCCACCTGCAGAGCCAGGATGGAGCTGTGGAACAGGGCTGGTTGTCAGTCACAATGGAAGGACAAAGCAGAAGTGGAGGGTGGTCCTCAGCAGACCCTTGAGAAATGCCACACCTTCCCTGCCACACCTGCCTGAGAGGCTGTTGGAGCTTCAGTCCCAGATGGACCCTGATTGTCCTGCCAGTGTCACTTTGGAATCTGTGCCTCCCCATGGGCAGAGAATGACCCAGGAGAGCAGCAGCACAATGTCTGGGGAATGTGTGAGCCCATCACTCTTAGAGACTTGGCCCACAAATGCTGTCTGGGAAGTTGAAGCCCATCTTCTCTTGCTTTCTGTGCAGGCCCTTCTAGAGAGAGAGCATGAGCAGATTGCTTTAGCAGATGTGGCATGCCAGACTGAGGGAGAGCTGTTCCCAGCCCAGGATCAGGAAGAGCAGCTGAGGAAACATTTGGGGGAGCCACAGGAGAATGGCCAGGTAAGCCTGGCTCACCAGGTGAGAGAGTAGAGGGCAGGAACAGGGGAATAAAACAGAGCTTTTAGGAGCCCAGTAGTTTTTTCTTAGCAATTTACGGAAAGAATTCTAAAGAAGAATTCTAAAGAAAAGAAAACTAACCCCCAGCATCAGGGGAGAAGCTTTTTCTAAGCAACTTCCTTTCCTTAATGCTGAAGTTTCCCCCCTCAAATTCTTCTATCTTAAAAAACCACTGTGAAATAAAATGCAAGTTTGTAATACACAAACAACTTGTTCTAAATATAGAAGTTATAACGAAATACACTTTCCTTCCCTCACTGAGCACTTCTAGATGCCAAGCGAAGACTAATGGAACGCAAAAAAAATGACAATTGTGGACTTAACCCTCTACTGAGTAATGCGAGGTCACACACTAGGTAGCCATAAAACATTTGGCTTTGTGTCTGCTACTTTAACCTTGGGAACATCATAAAAAGGAAAAGAAAGGGCAGGAAGTCATAATCTGTGGTCAGAAACTTTAATGCTACTTTTTAAAGCATATTTTAAATTCAATAGTAATCTCAAGTTTTCTCTCGGACTCGTAAATTGTGTCCTAGTGTAGCACTATTTGAAGGTCCAACGAAGCTATAGATGTTAATTATTTAGGAGAAAAGACTCTTTTCAACTAAAGCTCTAGTAGCAGATAGTTTCATAACTGTTGTTAATCTAGAGCAGCGTAGAGCAAATGAAGTGTTTTCATACCTTGTCAATTTCCCTTCCTACATCTTTAATTCCTAGCAACATGGGAAACTATTTTAGTTTCTGCATTCACCAGAACTGTTGTTAATTTAATTTTTCAACTATCGATTAACTGTTGTTAATTTACCTTTTCAAAGTTGCTTTCCTTTGATGTTCATGGAAAGTGACAGAACCTAAACTGTGTGTTTCACCTGCAGCAAACTCTGCTGATAGAAAATTTCCTTTGTGCCACCACCATCTTCACTCTGGCTTCTTTCAGACTTTGGAAGTGGATGCCATGCAGCAAGTGCTATGTTTTTGCAGTACATACATGCCATATCCTTGGCCTTTCTCTTTCAGACCAGTTGCTTTTTTGTTGTTGTTGTTTTTGGTTTTTGGGGTTTTTTGGTAGCATTCTCTCCTAGCACTGTGCATTAGAGATTTATTTGCAATGAAAATTTAATCATGCTTTATTCATGGATGTTAGGGTCAGCAATCAAAGCAAGTCCACTCAATGGGCTCAAGGAGATCCAGTTCATCCCAACTGGTGTGTCTGAAGGAGAATTACTGTTAAAGCTGGGTCTGTTTTTTCTCTTCAGGTCAGAGACCAGGCTGTGGCATCAGGTGCTGCAGCAGCCACGCTGCTCCCCAGCCTGCAGCTGGAGATCCTTTCAGAGGAAGCAATGAGGGGCAGACCAGAGGCTGCAGCATTCCAGGTCAGACTCTAAAACCAATCCTGTTTATTTGGTTTTTTTTTAATTTTGTTTTTTTTTTTTCGTCTGAGATACAACAGGCAGATAGACTGCTCTGAGCACATGGAGAGCAAAAACTTCAAAACTATTGTAGTCAAGAGTTGAAAGACAATTTCCTTGTATGCTCTTGCATATGGTATTTCAGAGATGATAGCAACTTCTAATTTTGCAGTAACAGTGTTAAGTAACAGAATACAAACATGAAGAAAAGTATATATATACCTTAAAATTAATATCCCTCTATCCTCATTTTCCCCAATAATATACATAACACTAATTTAAAAAAAAAACCCAAAACAACGAAAACCCACACACACAAAAAACCCCACAAACGAAACCAAAACCAAGTAAGAGCCCCACAAACAAAGCCAACCAAACAAAAAAGACAAGATTTTTCATGCTTCTTCTTGGTCAGTACCAGGTTTTTTCAACCCACAGTTCTAGAATTAACTGTGGGTTTTTTAGCATTCTTCATTTAAAAGAAACTATTTAGAATGTTTAAATATAGAAGACATTTTGCTTATGTAGGTTTAAAGACTTGCATATTTCAAAATACTGATTTTGTTATGACAAAACAGTGAATGGAAAAAAAGACAAATTAGTGCCAAGACAGAATTTTTTTCCCAATGAGACAACAAAAGGAAGAGTGAGTACATATTTCTTTCATTGTGCTTCTCTGTCTGAATAGGAGAGAGAGCAGGTAATCAAGTAAAATGCAAGGAACATAGACAAGGGAAGTATTGCATGCAGTGTGGAGCTTTTCTGCAGTAATTCCTTCCAATTTGTTGTAGATTTTCTGTTCTAATGCAGTATATCATTGCAGGACCATGGCGACAATAAACATTAAGAGAGGCAGATTCTAATCTGGAAATTTCTCACAGTTGCCCTCTTGCATGCATACATGCATTTCAATATATATAAATAATAAATAAAGATAGAAATTATGTGCATTATCATGTTGTCACACTAAAATACGGAAATATGTAATGCCTTGAAATTCCCATGAAGTTCAATTAGCACAGATGAACTTTTCTGTCAAAGGGTAGAATTACAACTGCTTCCCCAGTTCAGTGATTATCCATTTTAAAGCTACACAAAAGGACTCACAGGTGGTATCTTTTCACAGGAGGCATTGTGGTAATCACCACCTTTTAAATCTCACTTTTCTTATTTGGTAGTGGGTGCTACTTCTGGTTTGTTTGTTTTTTTTTTTGTCCCGTCCCAGCTCCCATTCCTTATGACCTCGCAATGATTGCAGAAGCACCTGCAGTCTGTCCATCTTTCTTTCTGAAAGGGAATCAGAAACACAAAATGTTGCATTTCATATATGCAAAAAGTGCATATTGTATGACTAACATAGTACAATATGTGCTGGGGAGATCCCTGGTGGGGCAGAATTGTAAAGTTGTTGTTCACCTGGCAGCTTCAGGTACACTTGGTAACTGAGGACATAGATAAACAGCACCAATGGCTCACAGTCTGTGGCACTGTGAACTTGCTTTTCTCCTTCCCTTTTCCTCTTTCTCTCTTTCCCCATCTCTCTTTCCCCTTTTTCCTTCACTCTCTCCCCTGCCCTCATGTCTAGTTCCTGTTTGATTCCTTTCCATGCACATTATTGAGGTTTTGCTATAAAATTGGCATTTTAGAGCCAGAGATCACCCAATGGATTTTAATTTTACTCTATGCCAAACTGTATTAAGGGCAATCGTGCAATCTCGAGGTGAGCAGATGGGAATTATTCTAGGGATGTTTGTCATTGAAAACTGTGGAGCTGTTTGCAGGCACATCCTCTAGGGCTGCCTTAGTCTGTGACTGGCACATTTCAATTAAAATCTGCAAGAATCGTCTTGTAGGACTAGAACCACAGCACCAAGAGATTTTGGAGATTCTTGCTGATGAGAAAAGATGTAATATGAGTTAATTTGCCACTGCTGTTTCCTAGACACCACAACTAAACAACCTGATTGATTTCAGCTGTGTTAGCATCTATTCAGAAGAGCAGCAGTGTGAAACCACAGGAAAACTGCAAAACATCCTTGTAAATCCCTGTTTGTGGTACTAAGCTGATTTTTGCCTATACCAAAGGTTTACATTCAAAAGACCAATTTCATACTATCTGAAAGGAAAAATTACAAATGAAATAGCAAATAAAAGATCTTTAACCACTATAAAGAAGACCAATAATTTCAGCAGTTAGTTGAGGTTACTTGGGGTACAAGTTGCCAGTACTACAAAATCATTTGCACTGTCTTGTCCAGCTAACTTTATCATCAGTCTAATCAATATAACAAAATGGGTACATTCTTCCACTGCGTAAGTGGAAACTGATACATTTTCCCTGTTATATTGCAATCAGATAATTTGTTTTCAGAGGTCTGTAGGTTTACAATGTTTCTTTTGTTAGTGCCAAGTTAATTCTTTTTCTATGAAGTGGAAGGGTTAATAAATAGACTAATTTTGGAAGTGTGAACATTATCCTGAAACTGTGTGGTAATTTTTTGTGACCAGAAATTGAACCTGCACTTAGTCTTGTATTGAAAGAAAATGAAAAATTCCATCAAGAGCTCAGTCTTGTACTGCATTGAAAACATCTCATTAAAGCCTCTTCTAACTAGGGTGTGGAGTCATTCTGTTTTCCTCAATGATATTAATACACAAGATTTTTAAAAAATTAAAAATCAAAATTTTAAAGAAATAAAAAATCCAATAAAAAAATATTTTTTAATATTTTTAAGTCCTGGGGACTGAAATTTTGCCTGGCTTACAAACTGTATTTGATTTCTTCGCTAAAAAAAATCTGTCTTTTATAACAAATTTGAATGTGCACTATTTGGCATTTAATTGTAGTGTGCCTGGCACTGATTATTCCTTTTACTTTTACTTAAAGCACGTCCTTATAAGTTTTATGGATCTCTACTCACAGGCAGCTGTCAGAGTAGAAGCATTACCAATAGGAAGAGAATCTTTGCAGATTCGCTCTGAACCTGAAGCAGCAGTTACGCCTCCTGCTGCTGCTCCTGATGGTAAGTCTGCTTTTCAAGCAGTTAGAGTCACTTGCATGTGCGCTAAGAGCAAACATCTCCCTTCATGCTGCGCAGCTTCTCTAGACAAATAACAATAATAAAGTGTAAAGAAAATGGAGTAATAAAATTTGTGTTAACAAAAATATTCTGAGACATTTTTCAGAAAAGAAAGGGAGTGGTGACAGCTAAGTCAGACATGAAAATTTTGTCAGGAAGACTGTAAAATAAGTTTGTTTCCTTGATTAAAAAAACCCACCCTAGCAATTATAAGGATGAGGGGTGAAATATCTCTTTAAGTATTTCTAGCCCATCAAATAAAGTGCAATTGTTTTCCACCATTTCTGAGGGTCGGATAATTATTGTAATGTCAATTGCCTAAAAAAAAGGTTAATATCTGTAATAAGGTGCCCGTGTTTCAAATAAGAACTTTAAACAAGAATCACACAGTCATAAGTACTCCACATACGAGCCTTTGTTAGAGGGATTCAAACGAAGACGTAGATTCTGTCTTGTTTTGTTCTAATTCTTTCTTCTATTCCAGGCCATCAGGAAGAACCTAGACACGGAACCTACATTTTCTCTAGAAACGACACAACCACCAGTGTGATGCCCTACAGAATCTACTCTGTGTCTGGAAATGACATAACCTCCAGTGTGTCACACTAAAGAACCTATAGTCTGTCTGAAACCAACATAACCTTCCATTCCAATAAAACCACTATAATTTCTATGCAATTCCTTGGTTTTTAAAATTCACTTTCTCTGAACAGAAGCTTTTTGACTTTGCTTTGTACCTGAGGAAAACATAACACCGCCTGGCCCTGGTCCTGGTGGTAAGTCTGTTTTCAAGCAATTCTAGTCACATGAAGGTGAGTTCCTAACCAGCATATCACAGAATCACAAGGGTGGAAGAGACCTTCAAAATCAAAAAATCGATGCACTAACAGCTCAACTAAACCATGGCATCATATCCAGTCTTTTTTTAAACAAATCCAGGGATGGTGAATCCACCACCTGCCTGGGCAGACCATTCCAGTACTTTATCACTCTGCCCATAAAAAACTTTTTCCTAATATCCATTCTATAGTTCTCTTGGTGCAACTTAAGGCTGTGTCCTCTTATTCTGTCACTTGGTGCCTGCAGAAAGAGACCAACCCCCACCTGACCACCAGCACCTTTCAGGAGGTTGTAAAGAGTGATAAGCTCATCCCTGAGTCTCTTTTTCTCCAGGACAAACAATTCCTGCTCACTCAGCTGTTCCTCATAGGACTTGTGTTCCAAGCTCCTCATCCCTCTGGACACACTCAAGTGTCTCAATGTCTCCCTGAACTCAGGGGCCACAGCTGGACACAGCACTCAAGATGGGGCCTCACCGGTGCCAAGCACAGGGAAAGAATGACCTCCCTTGCCCTGTTGGTCACACTATTCCTGATACAGGCCTTTGGCCCTCTTGGCCACCAGGGCACACTGCTGGCACATGTTCAGTCAGCTCTTGACCATCACCCTCAGGTCCCTTTCTGCCTGGGCACTGTCCAGCCACACTTTTCCTAAGCCTCTAACGTTACAGGGCTTGATTGTGGCCAAAATGCAGGACTCACCACTTGCACTTATTAAATCCCATCCCATTGGACTCTGCCCATCCATCCAACCATTCCAGGTCTCTCTGCAGAGCCCTCCTACCTTCCAGCAGATCGACGCATGATCCCAGCTTAGTGCAATCTGCAAATTTACTAATGGAAGACTCAATGCCCTCATCCATGTCATCAATAAAAATACTGAACAGAACAGGCCCCAGCACAGAACCCTGGGGGACACCACTGGTGATTGTTTCCCAGCTGGATACAGCACTGTTCACCATCACTCTCTGAGCCGAGCCATCCAGCCAGTTCTTAACCCTGAAAAGAGTGCTCCTGCCCAAGACACGGGCTGCCAGCTTTTCCAGGGAATGCTGTGTGAGACTGTGTCCAAGGCCTTGCTGAAGTCCAGGTACACAACATCCACAGCCTTTTCTGCATCCACCAGGCAGGTCACCTGGTTATATAAAGAGAGACCAGCTTGGTCAAACATGACCTTCCCCTCCTAAACCCGTGCTGGCTGGCTGTGATATCCTGGCCATCCTGTAAGTGCTGTGTGATGGCTGTCAGTATAAACTGTTCCATATGCTAACCTGCTACTGAGGTCAGGCTAGCAGGCCTAAAATTACTAGGATCCTCCTTCCCACCCCTTTTGGGAATGGGTATCACATTGGCCACCTCCCAGTCATCAGGAAGCTTGCCAGTGATCCAGGACTGCTAGTACATGATGGAGAGCAGCTTCCCAAGCTCATCTGCCACTCCCTCATCAGCCTGGGGTTGATCCCGTCTGGTCCCCTAGATTTATGAACATCCAAGGCACTCAGCAGTTCTCTGACTGCCTCTTCCTGGATAACAGGGGGACCATTCTGCTCTCTGACACCATCTACCATCCCGGCTGTCCTGAGCACAAGCCATCTTCCCACTAACCACTGAGGCAAAGAAGGTGTGGAACACCTTTGCCTTCTCCTCTTCTGCACTTGCTTAGTTCCCTCCTGCATCCAGTAGAGAACAAATGTTGCTCTTATTCTTCCTTTTGCCATTAATGTCTCTGTAAAAACAATTCTAGTTATTCTCTACAACAGTTACCAAATTAAATTCAAACTGAACTTTGGGCCCCAAATCTTTTTCCTACCTGCCACAACAACCTCGTTAAGTACTTCTTGAGAGTCCTGTCCCTACTTCCAAAGATGATACATCGTCTTTTTATTTCTAAATTCCTTCAAAACCTCATTAGACATCCAGGCTGGGTTGTTTGCCTCATCACCTCAACATGAGGCACAACGAGACAATCTGTTCCTGTGCCCTCAAGATCTCTGCTTTGAAGCACACTCAGCTTTCCTGGAATCCTTTGTTTCTAAGAGCTGCTTCCTGAGGAGCTCTCATTGAGTAAATCACCTAACTAGGCTGAAGCCTGCTCTCCAGAAATGCAGTGTAAAAGTCTTACTGGAGTTTCTCTTCATTTCATGAAATGTCAAAACTCTCTAATTTCATGATCACAGTAACCCAAGCAGGCTCCAACCACCACATCTCCCACCAGCCCATCTCCATTTGCAAACAGCTGGTTGCATATTGTCCCTCCCCTTGTGGGTTCATTCCCCAGCTGCAACAAAATTTTCTAAGAACTCTAAGATCTTTCTGGACTCTCACTTTTCAGCTGTAGTAAGTTCCCAGCAGATGTCTGGTTGAAGTCACCAACAAGAACAAGGGTTGGTTATCCTGAAACATTCTCCAGCTGATTATTGAATAAGTTGTCCACCTCTTTGTCCTGGTTGGGTGGGTTATAACAGACTCCCAGTAGGATGTTTGCCCTGTTGGCCTTGCCCTTAATTCTTACCCACAGGCATTCAACATCATCATCACTTCTTTCAATTTCCATGGCATCAAAAGCCTCCCTAATACAAATGGCAGCCCCTTCACCTCTTGCCCATTTCCTGTCTCCTCTGAGGAGCTTGTAGCCATCCAGTGCAGTGCTCCAGCTGTGTCAGTCGTCCTACCAACGTTTCCGTGATCGCGACTGCATCACAGCTTTGCTGTGGCACCACGGCCTCCAGCTCCTCTTGTTTCTTACCCATGCTGTGTGCATTGGGATACATGCAGCTCAGCTGGGCTACTGATTTCATCCCAAGCTCAGGCTCACCAACCTTGGGCCTGTTTCCGACTGCCCAGCTGCATTCCTTTCCCCCTTCAAATGTAGTTTACAGCTCTCTCACGGAGTTCTGCCAGTTCATGAGCTAAAAATCCTTCTGCCCTTTACAGTGAAATGGAGCCTATTGAGTTCCATTGGGCCAAGGGCCTCCTAGGTGCATCTCACTTCATGCTGCACAGATTTCTTGCATGAAAGTGTAATCATACTTAATTGTGAACATAATGGAGCAGTAAAATTAGTGCAAATAGAAATGTTCTGAGACATTTTCAGAAAAGGAAGGAGGTGGTACAAGCTAATGAAAGGGCTACTGTATTTTTTTGCTGTTGTTTCACACTTCTATGGAGATTTTTTTTCAGTTTGGGTTTGTTTGCTTAGTTGGTTGCATTTGTTGATTTTGGAGAGTGTCAGAGGTGGGTAGTTGGGTTTTTGGTTTTTAATTTGCTTTGATTGTTTTACTTTTTTTTTTGTCTTTATTTTGTTTTTCTATTAAAGGCATTTACTTTTCTTTCTCTTAGAAATCATTAATGTTTTTATAATAGTGTTTTCTTGTAAACACAACCATTTCAATTTGGTGCATTTCTTTGCTTACAATATTTACCATGCCTGAAGTTAATTTCTTTTCTCTGAGCAGAATCATTTCCTCTTCGCTATTTACCCCTAGGACCCATTACTCATCTTGATCTTGCTCCTGATGGTAAATCTACTTTTCAAGTAGTTAGAGTCACTTAGATCTGGGTTCTGAAGCAGGACCTCCCTTCATGCTGCACAGCATCTACAGGCAAATAACAACGATAGTTATGTGCAAAGATAATGGAATAATATAATTCATGGTAACAGAAATGTTCTGAGATATTTTTTAGAAAAGAAAGGAGGTGGTGAAAGCTAAGACAGGCATGAAAATTTTTGTAAGGGAGAGTGTAGAATAAGTTTCTTTTGTTGATTATATCACCCTCTTTCACAATTATAATGATGAGGTGTAAAATATCTCTGTAAGTATTTGTAGCACTTCAAATAAAGTGCTCTTGTTTTCCACCATATCTCAGGGTAGGATACATGTTGTAATGTCCTTTGCCTAAAAAGGATTAATATCTGTAATCAGATGCCCTGTGTTTTAAATAAGTATATAAGAATCAAACATTTGTAAGTACTTCACAGATGTGCATTTGTCAGAGGTAATTAACAGCAAATGTAGATTCTGTCTTGATTTGTATTTTTCTTTTTTTTTTTTTTAATTCCATTATGCTGGGGTGAGCCTACACAAAGACCCTACACTTTGTTAGGAACTGACATACCCTCTGGTGGGTTACCATACAGAACCCACTCTTTCTATGGAACCCACAAAAGCTCTTGCATGTTGTTATGGGTTATGTTTTGACTAGCTCCTCTCCCTACCCCCCACCATGGAGCTGCCGGCCCCTCCCCCGGGCTGTTTTATCTAGCCGGGTGTTTTTCGGCTTTTGGGGCTTTTTGCCGCTGCTTCTGCTGCTGCTTCTGCTGCTGCTGCTTGCCGCTGCTTCTGCTGCCCCCCTGCCCCCCTTCCCTCCGCTGCTTCAGCTGCTTTTCCCCCCCGGCTGCCTAAACCGCCCCCCCCCCCCCCCCCCCCCCCCCCCATCCCTAAGGTTTGCACCGGCTCCAGAGGACACGGATCTGAACTTCGGAGACCACCTCTGGAAGTCTGCCAAAGAAGCTCTGCTGCCCTTCCCGGCGAAGATCTGCCGAGTTCATCTCAATCTGGGTCTGTGCTGGGAAGTGTTTCTTTTGTATTTTGTTAATAAAAAAGTTTTTTCCACTTTCCCCTGAAGAAAATTCTTTCCGAGCTTGGTGAAGGAAGGAATTGTAAGGGGGGGAGGGGACCCTTTGGAGGTCTTTTTCCTAAAATTTGTCCCAAACTTGGACAAATTAATTTGGTGGCCCGTACGGGGAAACCAGAAAAGTGGAAAAAACTTTATTCTAATAATATTTTGTTTGCAACTGTTGGTATTGGTATGTCTATTGAATCCAGAATGTCTTTTGTTGTGGGAGCCTGCCTGTATGGGTGGTTATTAAGTTTATACCGTTGTGGTCGTTGGGCTTGTTTACCTATCCAGAGATAGCTCCGGTGCTCTCTTTAATACGAAGTTTTTGTATTAAAGGGGTATTAACCAAAATACTCATCGGGCTAGGCTTGGTGATAATGGCATATAAGAGATTTATAAGAATGCTAGAATCGGCTTCAGGAATATATAAATCATGGCTTGTGTTATTTCTTAGAGGAGAAGCAGGAAAAGAGGATTTTCTGCCTTTATTTCCTTTCCTCTCCTCTGAATTAGTTACATCTGTATTAGAAAATATTCAGACCTCCCTGAATATTAAGGACATTATCTTTTTGGCAGTTAATTTGTTAAGTCTTTGTTGCACCATTTGCAGTTTATACAAAATTAAGGCCGAGATTTCTAAAGGGGCTGGGAGGACTCCTGATTTGGAAGTCAAGCTGGGCAGGAGGAATCTTGAGTGGAATGGCAAATGGGAGAAAATGGGCCAGATTTTAAAGGAGTTTTCTGACCCCATAATTTGGGAATTCCCATCAGAACAGATTCAAAATCCGATTGAGGTTGCAAGGTACTTAAAGGGGAAGTGTCAGGATGGTTCTAAAGAGAAAAGGATTATTGCAGTGAGCTGGGCCCTGGCACATGCATATCGTACCCTGCTAGGCACGATAGAGCAGGAGACAGAGGAGAGGGAACAGGGAGATAAATTATCCCCTATCCCAGTGACTCAAGTTGCAGCCAACCCCCTAGGCCAAAACCCAGCAGCTAAACTGGAGAACAAGCCCCAACCAATGGCTGTGGCTACTAGTACGAGAAGTGGGAAATGCATCAAGAAGACTGATAGGCTAGTGGAAGATGATGATGATGATGATGCTGGAGAGGGACCTTCAACACCTCCTGATGTAAAATCAGGAGTTAAAACAAGTAATGGAAGAGCAGAGACTAATAATGAATCCCTTTCCCTGAAGGATCTTCGTGGTTTAAGAAAAGATTACACCCGGAGACCTGATGAATCTATTATTAGCTGGCTGGTTCGTCTCTGGGATGCAGCAGGGGAGGCCACGGTTTTGGATGGCTCTGAGGCGAGACATTTGGGGTCTCTGTCTCATGATCCTGTTATCGACCAAGGTGTGATGAGGGGAGCTAACCCTCAAAGCCTTTGGGCACGGGTCCTGGATAGCGTGGCACAAAGATATCTCTGTGCAGATGACTTATATGTGCAGCAGACCCGATGGAAAACCATAGAGCAGGGGGTCCAACGCCTCAGGGAAATGGCAGTAGCAGAAATTATTTTTTCAGATGACGTAACAACTAGAAATCCAGACCTGGTACCATGTACACCGGTGATGTGGAGAAAACTTGTGCGGCTTGGGCCACCTGAATATGCGTCTGCCTTAGCGATAATGAAGAGAGATGAGGTGTATGAGACAGTACTCGATATGGCAAAGAAGCTTCGTGCATATGCGGATGCAGTACATGGTCCGACTCATGCTAGAATTGCAGCTGTGGAAACACGCTTGCGAGACTTAGAAGATAAAATAGAGAAAAATCATCGGAAACTCAGGGAGGAGGTTAAGGAGGACCTCCTCCAAATTTCAGCTGTACAGATTAGAGACCCTGGTACACAACGCAGACGTTCCCCCAGCTGGGAGAGGAGGTACACTCCCCGAGCTGAATTGTGGTTTTTCTTGCGAGATTCTGGAGAGAACATGAGAAAATGGGATGGGAAGCCTACGGCTGCTCTGGCAAAACAAGTGCGGGATTTGAAGGAAAGAAAGATTGAAAGAGAAAGTTCCACCAGAAGGAAAGCCGCTCCTGTCTCTCGCAGCCAAAGTGCTGAACGTGATACTGATAATGACATGTCTGATCCTCTTGAGGGAACTTCTAAGATGTATGCCCCAGAAAAGAAGGAGAAACAGGCTTAGAGGGGCCCTGCCTCTAGCCAGGGTGAGGCGAGGGAAAATCGTGTTTTTTGGACTGTGTGGATTCGATGGCCTGGCACTTCGAACCCACGGAAATATAAAGCTTTAGTGGATACAGGTGCACAGTGTACAATACTTCCATCAAGACACATGGGAGCAGAATCTGTTTCAATTGTTGGTGTGACAGGTGGATCGCAGGACTTCACCCTGGTGGAAGCGGAAGTGAGTTTAACTGGAAAGGATTGGAAGAAACATCTTATTGTGACTGGTCCAGAGGCCCCATGTATTTTGGGCATAGACTACCTTCGGAGTGGGTATTTTAAGGACCCAAAAGGACTAAGATGGGCATTTGGAATTGCAACTGTGATGGCAGAGCATATTCGACAATTGAACACCTTGCCTGGACTATCTGAGAATCCAATTACAGTAGGACTTCTGCAGGGAGAAGAACAACGAGTACCAATTGCCACTTCAATAGTACACCGCCGGCAGTACAGAACAACTCGAGATGCTGTGATTCCTATTCATAAGATGATCCGAGAGCTGGAGAGCCAAGGGGTGGTTAGTAAAACCCACTCACCCTTCAACAGCCCCATTTGGCCTGTGCGTAAATCTGATGGGGAATGGAGACTGACTGTGGACTATCGGGCATTGAATGAAGTGACTCCACCGCTGAGCGCTGCCGTGCCGGACATGCTGGAACTCCAGTACGAGCTGGAGTCCAAGGCAGCAAGGTGGTATGCCACCATTGACATAGCAAATGCATTTTTCTCCATTTCTTTGGCATCAGAGTGCAGGCCTCAGTTTGCTTTCACCTGGAGGGGCGTGCAGTACACCTGGAACCGACTGCCCCAGGGGTGGAAGCACAGTCCTACCATCTGTCATGGACTGATCCAGACTGCACTGGAAAAGGGTGAAGCTCCGGAACATCTACAATATATTGATGATATCATCGTATGGGGAAACACAGCAGCGGAAGTGTTTGAGAAAGGAGAAAAAATTATTCAAATTCTCCTGGAAGCCGGCTTCGCCATCAAGAAGAGTAAAGTTAAAGGACCTGCTCGGGAGATTCAGTTCCTGGGAGTGAAGTGGCAAGATGGACGGCGTCAGATTCCTACTGATGTTATTAACAAGATTACAGCTATGTCCCCACCTACTAACAAGAAGGAGACACAAGCTTTTCTAGGTGCCATCGGTTTTTGGAGAATGCACATTCCTGAGTACAGCCAGATTGTGAGTCCTCTTTACCTTATTACCCGCAAGAAGAACGATTTCCACTGGGGCCCTGAACAGCAGCAAGCCTTTGCTCAGATTAAACAGGAGATTGCCCATGCAGTAGCCCTTGGCCCAGTTAGGAGGGGACCAGATGTGAAGAACATACTTTACTCAGCAGCTGGGAGCCATGGTTTGTCTTGGAGCCTGTGGCAGAAGGTGCCTGGTGAGACCCGAGGCCGACCCCTGGGATTCTGGAGCAGAAGCTACAGAGGGTCCGAAGCCAACTACACTCCCACAGAGAAGGAAATCTTGGCTGCCTATGAGGGAGTTCAAGCTGCTTCAGAGGTGATCGGCACAGAAGCACAGCTTCTCCTGGCACCTCGACTGCCAGTGCTGGGGTGGATGTTTAAAGGAAAGGTTCCCTCTACTCACCACGCCACCGATGCCACATGGAGCAAGTGGATTGCCCTCATCACGCAGCGCGCCCGTATTGGTAACCCAAATCGCCCTGGGATTTTGGAGATAATCACGAACTGGCCAGAAGGTGAAGATTTTGGTCTCGCTGATGAGGAGGAGCAGAAGCAAGTGACCCGGGCTGAAGAAGCTCCACCGTACAACCAGCTGCCAGCAGATGAAACACGCTACGCCCTTTTCACCGACGGTTCCTGCTGCATTGTGGGGATGAACCGGAAGTGGAAAGCTGCCGTATGGAGCCCCACACCACAGGTTGCACAAGCTACCGAAGGAGAAGGTGGATCGAGTCAACTTGCTGAACTCAAAGCTGTTCAGCTGGCCTTGGACATTGCTGAGAGAGAGAAATGGCCAAAGCTCTACCTTTAAACTGATTCGTGGATGGTAGCCAATGCTCTGTGGGGTTGGCTGGAAAGGTGGAAAAAGGCTGACTGGCAACGTAGAGGAAAACCAATCTGGGCTGCTGATGAGTGGAAAGACATTGCCACTCGGGTAGAGAAGCTACCTGTGAAAGTCCGTCATGTGGATGCCCATGTTCCCAAGAGTCGGGCTAATGAAGAACACAGGCACAACGAGCAGGTAGATCAGGCTGCACAGATAGAGGTCTCAAAGATAGACTTAGATTGGGAACATAAGGGAGAGTTGTTCCTGGCTCGATGGGCCCATGATGCCTCAGGCCATCAGGGTAGGGATGCCACCTATAAGTGGGCACGAGACCGAGGGGGGGATCTTACCATGGACAGCATTACCCAAGTCATTCATGACTGTGACACTTGCGCTGCCATCAAGCAGGCCAAGTGGGTAAAACCCCTCTGGTATGGTGGACGGTGGTCCAAATACAAGTATGAGGAGGCCTGGCAGATTGATTACATCACACTGCCTCAGACCCGCCAGGGAAAACGTTATGTGCTGACCATGGTAGAAGCCACCACCGGATGGTTGGAGACCTACCCTGCGTCCCATGCCACTGCTCGCAACACCATCTTGGGCCTGGAAAAGCAGGTCCTTTGGAGGCATGGTACGCCTGAGAGAATTGAGTCAGACAATGGGACTCATTTCAAAAATAAGCTTGTCAACACCTGGGCTAGGGAACATGGTATTGAGTGGGTGTACCATATCCCTTACCATGCACCAGCTGCAGGTAAAGTGGAGAGGTACAATGGATTGTTGAAAACCACATTAAAGGCATTGGGTGGGGGATCTCTAAAAAACTGGGAGCAGCACCTGGCAAAAGCCACTTGGTTAGTCAACACTCGAGGTTCCACCAACCGAGCAGGTCCCGCCCAGTCTGAAGGCCTTAATGTAGTAGACGGAGACAAAGTCCCAGTGGCCCATGTTAGAGGGTTGCTGGGAAAGACAGTATGGATTCATCCTGCCTCGAGTACAGGCAAACCCATTCGTGGGATTGCCTTTGCTCAAGGACCAGGATGTACTTGGTGGATTATGCAGAAGGATGGAACAACCTGCTGTGTACCTCAGGGAGATCTGATTATAGGATAAAGTTGTACACAATATTATTGTTGAGTGCCACTACCATTGTATGCCAGATTTTATGCATAGAAGGAAATGTGTAAGTGACAAAGGCCTGAGCAAGTGAGAAGGAGGAGATGTGTAAGTGTTGAAGGTTTTGAGCAAGTCAGAGAAAGTTTGTGCCTAGTAAGTGTGTATCCCAATCGTGTGTCAATGATCACGATATGGGATAAGGGGTGGAATGTTATGGGTTATGTTTTGACTAGCTCCTCTCCCTACCCCCCACCATGGAGCTGCCGGCCCCTCCCCCGGGCTGTTTTATCTAGCCGGGTGTTTTTCGGCTTTTGGGGCTTTTTGCCGCTGCTTCTGCTGCTGCTTCTGCTGCTGCTGCTTGCCGCTGCTTCTGCTGCCCCCCTGCCCCCCTTCCCTCCGCTGCTTCAGCTGCTTTTCCCCCCCGGCTGCCTAAACTGCCCCCCCCCCCTCCCCCCCCCCCCCCCATCCCTAAGGTTTGCACCGGCTCCAGAGGACACGGATCTGAACTTCGGAGACCACCTCTGGAAGTCTGCCAAAGAAGCTCTGCTGCCCTTCCCGGCGAAGATCTGCCGAGTTCATCTCAATCTGGGTCTGTGCTGGGAAGTGTTTCTTTTGTATTTTGTTAATAAAAAAGTTTTTTAAAATAAAAAAGCAGAAGCAGCGGCAAGCAGCAGCAGCAGAAGCAGCAGCAGAAGCAGCGGCAAAAAGCCCCAAAAGCCGAAAAACACCCGGCTAGATAAAACAGCCCGGGGGAGGGGCCGGCAGCTGCATGGTGGGGGGTAGGGAGAGGAGCTAGTCAAAACATAACCCATAACACATGTCATCCTAAAGAATCTATACTGTGTCTGGAACTGATACAGCCTTCCAAACATGAGTATCAACTCTGTACATTTCCTTGGTTTTTAAAATCTACTTTCTCTGAACAGAATTCTTCCAGCTTCCATTTGTACCCTAAAGAATCAGTACACCTTGTGGTCCTGCTCCTGATGGTAAGTTTCATTTTCAAGTAGTTAGAGCCACATGGATATGGGTTCCTAGGCAGCATCTCCCACAATATTGCACAGCTTCTGTAGGCAAATAGCAATAGTTAAGTGCAATGTTAATGCAGCAAGAAAGTCAGCACTATCAGAAATGTTCTGAGATTTGCTTCAGAGGATAAATGGGATGGTGAAAGCTAAGACTGGCATGAAAATTTTTGTCAGGGTGACTGTTACATTAGTTTGTTTTCTGGATTAAAAATACACCCTTGCAATTATAAGGATGTGCAGTAAATATGTCTGTAAATATTTGTAGCACTTTAAATAAAGTGCTATTTTTTTCCAGCACCTCCTAGGGCAGGATACTTGTGCTAATGTCCTATGTCCAATAAAGATTGGTATTTATAATCAAGTGCTGTGTGTTTCATATAAGCATTTAAGAAGCAAACAGTCATAACTACTTCACATACGTACCTTTGTGAGCAGTATTTAACAGCAAATGTAGATTCTGTCTTGATTTTTTCTCTTTTTTTTTTTTATTCCAGCATGCTGGGGAGAACCTAGACTCAGATCCTACACTTTATTAGGAACTTACATACCCTCTGACGGGACACCCTACAGAACCTACTCTTTGTTTGGAACTTGCACACCTTCTGCTGTGTCACCCTACAGAATCTACCCTGTACCTAACCTCTTCAGGATGCCTATTATAAAATGTTTTAATGAAATAAATTATCATTAAACCCTTTAAATTCATTAATATCAAAACAAATAGGGAAGTGCCTGATAATATGTCTTCCATTTGAGCTAGGAGTTTCTGCAGGAACTGCTATGACACACAGCAATTGTGTTACCCCCCCGGAGGACTTGTTCCCATCACACACCCCTGGGATGAACGGATGCTTATGAACCCCAATAGTGCAGTGAGAACTCAGCACAGAAACACCCCCTGCACCTCTCTGTGCTGTCCTGGACATTCCAATGTTTTGTCATCTCCCACAGCTCACAGCTGCAGCCTGGGGCTCACAGGGAGCCAGCAGTGTCCTGGGTCTCTTGCTGGGATGTTTGTGATGGCATCGGTGGGGGCTTCCTCCTCTCCCTTGGGAGGAGGAGCACACTGATGTTGGTAACCCCATCCTACCCTGCTTTGGGTCCACCCGAGTTTGCTTTTCATAGGTTTCCTCCTCAAAGTCTGCCCACAAGCTCCTTTTTATTCCCTTGATTCTAAATTCTGCAGATTTTTGGGCTTTCTGTCATCTCCAGAACTGTCTGTACCTGATGTAGATGAGGGACACTGCAGTGATCTGTGCCCAGGCTCACTCCTGTCCCTATGCTGTCCCTGCACTCTACCCCAGCACTGATGCAGTCGTGGGGCTTCCCCCCACGCAAAGCAACTTCTGGCACTGTGAGCTGAAGAGGAAAACCAAACCGGACTGTGCTCTCCTGCATGTAAGAGAGCTTCCTCAGGGCTGGAGTGGCCTGGGCTGGATAGAGCCAGGGGAGTCTGGAGACAGGACAGTGTTTGGCCAAAGCAGAAATCATGTCACTGATAGCGCCAAAGTGTCACATTTCCTGGGCTCAGGGCACGAAGGGTACAGGACAGTGACAGCACGAGGTTGAGGGGATATGGGACTCACCAATCTGCTGCTGGAAGAACCTGTGTTTCCTGTGCACTCAGAATAGGTATGAAGCATCCCCCAAGCTATCCTTAGAATGGGCTTTGCTGTGACTTTTGCTTGTCCTGCTGCAGATTTTGCAGACAATTGCGCATAAAAGCATTTAGTAGAACCAGAGTTGGGGCTGACAAGCTCTGCATTTCCAGGATGGCTCATAGAAAGGGTGAGATGATATCAGTGGACTCTGTATCAAGCTATGAGTGCCTCAGCAAGAGAGGGTTTTTTTCAGGATGATTATACCTTCATCCTTACTATGTTTTCTGTGACATTTGCATCTCTATTTTATAAAACCTCAGAAATCTTAATCATCTTTGGCTCAGTGAAATGTTATTAACATCAACAGAAGTGATAATATTTTGCATGTAAAGATACATAATTTTTGACATTTGGGAATAGGAAAAAACTAATTTCTACTGCTGATGACACACAAAGAGGGCAGGTTGATGCCTTGGAGCCTGTCTGCTACTGTGGATGGAAAAATATCTTTAGAGGTAGCACCCTAAGTCTCTGGATGGCCAGAACTGAGGTCCAGCAGGCTAGGCAGGTGTTTAATACCGAGTCTTTGATCTGTCATGCCAATAAAAATTACGAATTCTTAAAACTATATATTTATTTTTTAAAAAAGTATAAAGGAGCAATGTTGTATTCTCTCTGTGTGTGCATGTGTTTGTGTGTGTGTGTGTATGTGTGTGTGTGTGTGTGTGATGCCTTGAACATACCACATTATGCATGTGCATCTCCAACTGAAGTTAAAGGAAGTTCTATGGGCAAATCAAGGTAAGCAGAGATTTTCTGTGTAATGGCATGATGTGGTTAAAATCTTGGCTATAGTAGAAAGCCGTGAGGTTTGTTATGCTTCTAAGTGGCCTGAATTAATAATGCCTATAGTATTTAAGGCCTAAAGTTCATACTGACTACTTTGAAGTCAGCTACTTTGTTAAAAGTTATGATCTAAGTTATAACTGAGTGTTGTTGTCTGTATGTTAACTGTCTTATGGTCTGTATGCTAACCATCCGTTGTATCTTCCATTCGTTAAAATGTTCTGTGTTCTGTGTTCCTAGTTGTTTGTCCCTCACCCCATCCTGTATACTTCCATCCTTCCCCCGGATCAGCATACTGTAACAAAGACTTGTGGGAGTGCCACTAAGAGTGGATACCTTTTCAAAACTTTATCTATTAAAAACACCAAGGACTAAGAATGTTACCTTCAAGTAAAGCAAGCTGCTGAATAAACATCCAGGAATCCCTCGCCTGCTAGCCATGACCTGAGTGGCACTCCAGTAGTGTGACCCCCATGGACAATGAGCTGACAGTGTCTTCCTAGGTACCCCATGAGGATGGAAGGCCCAACTCTGTCGGTGATGACACAGCTGCGCTCCTCCTCCTCCTCCATGCTGTTCAGGGCAAGCAGCAGTGTGCGCGACTCCCGCCAGACCTGTCTGCCAGCCCCATCCCCAGAGCTGTCTTTAATAAAGGACGTAAAAAGGAGTTTGGTCTCCTGGCCCATTTTATTACAGCTTGGGGGGCTTTCCGGGATAGCTATGCCCAGAAGAGGACCAGGACAGGATGGCTGCCCGCCCTTATGGGACTCCAAGGGACAGCTGTCCATGCTGGACGAAGGAAGACAGCCTGGGGACCAGCAACGCAGAGAAGCGCCCAGGTGAGTACAGCCGGCAGCGGGAGCAGGAGGCGAGTGAGTGGGGTGTGAGTGAGATGGGGGCCCCCCGCCCTGTGCTAAAAGTATAAAATCTATTGCTGCTCGGTTTTGAAAGGTAACATGTCTAACAGAATCAACATCAGTTAATAGCTGTGAAAGAGCTATAGAGAGGTTGCATTGGTCTGTTTTGCCAGCCAGCAGCCAAGCTTCTTAAGCTGGCCAAAAGCTCCTGCACTAGCTATGCCTGGAGTAAAAAGAGGTGCTGCAACAATTTGTCCTGTGAACCGGAATTGTACATTATCCTGACAGTCAGGCTTAAAGGCGTGGGCTAATCTTTTGGTGTGAAGGTGTTTCCGATGGGCCTGTAAGATCATTGATGTATTGGGTGTAAGCAAAGTAAGCCTTCCTAATGTACATGGACCCCCTCTCAATCTGGATGGTATACCTGGCCAAGCTCTATCTCCACAAATCAAAAATATTCCTGGAGGTAAGGCAATAGGTGTATTTGCAGACACTGAAATGTTGGCAGAGGTATAATTACACCATTCTGAGGCATTCCAATGTACTGGGAGGGTTGCATTTACCAACACTGTGTAATTAAGTCCTGGTCGTCGTAAGGACTTACCAGAGTAATTAAAGATCACACAGGCATCAGCTTGGACTGATCCAAGTAATTCCAACTCTTGGGGTTCTAATGTTGCATGCCCCAAGTAAGGCACCCATTGATCCCAAGAATCAACATTAATTTTTGGACCCGTAGTGTTGCAAGTTGGAATGTCCCTGGGGCATGGCCTGGTGTCAAGAGGTATACCTACTAAACAAGTAGAAAAAGGATTGCCTGGTGTTGCTAAGGACAGGCAGATGGCATCCTGCCCAGTTTTGTTTGCCAGAGTAACCCAGATACTAGTTTTAGGTTGTGTTGGGGCCTCCACTAGTACCCATGCCTGTATTGGGAGGATGCTAAGAATTATTACTCCCAAGATGAGGTCGTCAGAGCCTCCTAACAAGAGCATCCCAATCCTCCTCTCTTATATTAGGGTGTCGTGAAATGCCTATATCTCAAGAACAGATGACCCTGAGCGCTCCTGTAGCAAGGTAGCACTCAATTTGTTTGATAGCGTGCAGAAGATAACAACGTACTAACAGTTGATATCTGTTTTCATGATTATCAAAAACAAGTTCAGCAGCTCCTCGTGAGTGATTCTCAGTTTCATTCTGAGCATCTTGCTGCCAGCTACTTCTATGGAAGTCCCACATGCACTGCCTGCATACAGGTTGCCACAACTGTGATTGATGTACCCAAAGTTTTTGTTTACACCCCCCACAACAGATTAACACCCAAGCACCACTCCCATACCCCTTAACACAGCTTAAACACCGCCTTCTCCCTAGTCCAATACAGTCACAAACCCTTAAGGGTTCCTGAAGAGCAAATGTCTCTGAATCAAGAAGGGTTGTCCACTCAATCCTCTTCCTTAGAAGGCTCTGGAGTTGCAGCACCAGTGGCTGTACTGCTAGATAGTCCCTCAGGCGTTCTCTCTCTTGATGTGTCAGGAGTGGAGCTATCTTCAGCTGGGGTTTGCGTGGTGTTGCCATCAGTCACTTGTTGTATAATTATATATTTTATATATATATATATATATAAAGTAGTGGCTGCCATCAAAAAGGGCCATTGCCCATGCGTAGCACCAGTCCCATTTGAGCAAGCACATCTCGCCTGATTAATGCCTGTACTTCAGTAGGGAGGTCCATTACTGTCACTACAGTTGATACCGTATTTTGTTCAATAGTAATGGATACTGGTTCACAACTTTTCTGGACCCGTCCTGCTCCACCGATGCCTCGACTGCCTCCAAATGATTTTGCAGAGGCCAGGTAGATGGCCAGTGATGCTGTGCAATAACCGTAATGTCCGCACCAGTGTCCAATAAGGCTTGAAGCCATTTTTCTTGAGGGCCATACCATAAAATAACTTCCACTACTGAACATTGTTCTATTGTGAGGGTCAGTAGTACCAAGCCCCTTGTAGATCCAAATCCACTGGCTCCTTGCACAGGTCCTTGTGCCTCCTTTATCAGTTGCTGCTGTGGGACCAGCTGAGCTATACAGTTTCCTGTAGGAATACTGATAGGAAGAAAAGGTGTATGAGCCATGACCATAATTTCCCCTGTATAGTCGGCGTCGACAGCTCCATGTTCCACAGCCAAACCCTGTAAGGTGGTTGAGGATCTACCAAAAAACAAAGCCCCATAAGATTGTCCATTTAGCATTAAAGGTCCACACACTCCAGTAGGGATTTTTACCGGCTTTGTATCCTTTAAAACAATGTCTGTTGCGGCTGCCAAGTCCAATCTGAGGCTGCCTCTTGTTGCTGGCTGGAGTTCGCTGGCTGGGAGTAGGGAGGGGCTGCCTGGAATGCCTGGGAGGTGTGGGCCGCAGCTTGTGTCCTGGAGCAGAGTCCCTTTGCACTTTCTCGTCTGATTTTTGTCTTCTATCTGCAGGCTTCAGTTGCATGAGAGTCAAACTGACAGTTACGACACCACACATTTGTAATCCGACACCCACGGTGTAGGCCAGACTGACCACATCGAAAGCAGTTACTAGTTGAACAAGGCTTGCTGGCACTCTGGAAGTCAAGAGGTTTTAGTGGTGCCAGTGCAGCAGCGAAGGCTTGGTTCTGAGACTCCAGTACAGCAGCAAAGGCTTGACTCTGAGACTGCCCCTCTTTTAAGGTTGATGTAAAATTATTTACTGCCCCTCAATTAACATAGCCTGAGTTCCCTGAGGGATTTTACTCATACGTTCTTAAAGCTCTACTACTTCCCAATTGCCTGGTAAAGTAGCTATCACTGATTTTACCTGGGGATTGCTATTCTGAGTAATACGTTCTTTTAAGTTGAGCTCCCTCCATGAACAGAGGTAACCCTGATCTTTCTATTGCTGCAGTAAGTTTGTCAACAAAACTAGAAAAAGGCTCCTGTGGGTCTTGTCTAAAGTTCACATAAAATGGTAATTCCCCTCGTTCTGCTCTAACCCTATCATATGCAACCCAAGCTAACTGCATTGCCTCTTTCACTACATCTGGCCCCAATAAAGCTTGACTCTCGGGTGTGGCAAATCGACCAATCCCCATAAACTGTTCTATTGTGATTCTGTGAAGTGGATCATCCGGTGCTCTCTGAATAAATGCAGCATCCTGACAAAGACCCTGGAAGTGAGCCTGCCATACCATAAATTGTGAGCTTGTCATAATTAGTTTGAAAACATTTTTTACATCCTCTTGCGTCAATAACCCTGATCCCCAAACATAATTAAGCACTTGCTTTGTTGGTTCCACATGCATGCCAGCTTCATTAACTGTACTACGAAGCTGCATTAACAATTTCCAATCTAAAGGAGTTATTGATGCTTCCATTCTATTTTCCCCGGTAGGGGTAAATGCAGCTGGAAATGCTTCCTGTGTTGCACTCGGCTCCTGTAATTTTGCCACATAATCCCTTTCTCCCATCGCTATTGCTTCCTTCATAATCTCCCCATTTCACTCTACCCTTGATTTTTACCTCTGCTTTTTGGGACCTTAGTATCACTGGAATGTGCCACTGCTTTTTCTAACTCAGCTGTCTCCTTTGAAGGCAGCTCCTCCTGCTGTGTTAACAGCAGAGGGGCAGAGGGCACTGCTTCAGAGACAGATTTAGGAGGTAATAAAACTTACTGTGTAGTTGGTGCTTGAGGAAGATTGTCTCCTCCAAAAACATACATCCCTGGTTGTGTAGCAGGGGGTTTATTTTGTCCTGTGGTGGACAGCATAGTGGGCAGTTTGCCATCCAAACGCATAGAGGCAACAGCAGCAATATTTTTCTCTGCCTTATATGCTTCTAAGCAATTGATTATGACCCACCAGGGCTGAGACAACATTTTTGCTACCTTATCCTTATCTATAACTTCTCTATACAAACAATTCCCTAGATTTTGCCACTCCTCAATTTTGAAAAAGCCCTGTGGTTTGTTACAAATGCCCTTTGCTTAAGCATAGTCTAACAGCTTGGGTAAATGGTTTTTAAGATCAAGTTCTACCTTTCACTTTTCTAAAAAGCATTTAAATAAGTCATATGCCGCATGCTTATCCATGTCCCTCACTTTTTACAAAAGAAGGAAAGGGGCAGTGCAGCAATCTAAGCCAATTGCCTGCTAACGTGTGCACATGGCAGCCTTTGACCAGCGGCTAACCGGGACAGCAAGCTTCCTTTATCGGGAGAGGCTCAGGCACGGGATCCATTATACGCCAGCACACAGAGATCCTTGCCCTCCAAGCGCTGCTGCTTGGTGCTTGCCAGCTCGCTTACCTCTGGCGGTGGGTCAGTGCAGAGGTGCAGAGTTGCGGGGTCCCTGTTCCGCACGCCACATGTGGAGGAACTTCGGTGAGGGAAATATGCAACAAATCAGTGTGATTGATAAAGCATAGTTCGATTTATTGAAGGTGCCATCTATATTTATAATCCAAAATATAATGACTTAAGCATATTTGGCATAATTTCATTGGCTTTAGGTACATATACCTCGCCCACTATTGGCTCTTGCAAGCTTGAGAAAACCACTCCTTCTACTTTTTTAGCTAAGTCTGTATACGTGCTTTTTAGCAGCAAACCTACTGCATCTATCCTCTGTATAGGAACAAACTATCCATCTCTTCCTTCTCTCATATCCTCTAGCTGCAGTAATATCAATTTTATGAATAGGCTGCTATAGCCTGACCTTGCTAATACGTGCAGTTTAGCAGCTAGATTCTTGCACTGAACCCTCAGAGGAGCCATTTTCATGGCCTGCTAATAAGGCCTCAGCTCAGCCATGTCCATTGCTTGCTAACCATGCCTCAACATTGTATCATGATAGGAAGTAACTAGAGTTTTTTGTACATTTTCTCAGATCTCTTTCAAGATTTTAGTCAGGGCTTGATGTTTGGTTAATTGTCTTACCATTGTAAGGTTCATTCCAATAGGTAAAGGTAATAATTTGTGATATATTATGTAATTAGATCTTATCAGTTGGTGGGATACAGCGGGTGCAAAAGAAGTCACATCTAACAGTCTTTAAGTAAAGTGCCAAATATAAAAATTAGAATGATTCTTATTAGGCAATGTTACATAATTGCTATTATCTATTTCTATAAAAGCACAAGCTGTTCTTAGGCGTATGCACCCTTGCCGATATATACAAGCATAGCCTTTTGACTAATATTGGGATGGATTTCAAAATGACAGACTCCTTCTTCAGTGCCCAGATACATACCTTGGGCATCAATTGTTTTACCCTCGCAAATAAATCCTTACTGTTCTCATGTACTACAAGATTCTGGGTTAACATTTTGCCATTTCTCATTCACTTTTCTGGCCCACATTCTATGTTCCGAGGGGTACATAGCACTGTCCACTCATGGTTTAATCCTAGTGCAACAAAGGGGTGAACGACATGAATTGCAGCATTACGTAGTAAGCACAAAAGCAGTGGCCACATTTTCAATGGCATCATAGGTGAATTTCACCAGGACCCACCACAATTGGTATTTTCTTTCAAAATCTGTGGTATTATCCCAAACTACCTGTTGAATCTCAAACAGGAAAGCTCCTGCATTTCCTTCCCTTATGATCAAAGAAGTTATTGATTGTATCCATAACTGTGCTTACATACAGCTGAGAGCTAAGGACACATTATCCTGGGCCACATGGACTGCATGTTATTAATTTGTGATCTTGATCCTCCTTCTTTTCCCATTTTGGTAACATCTTTGAAATCTGCCTTTGGTTAATTCCTAACACTAATAGGGATGACTAGTAGGGGTTGTTCTAGTTTGATCAAATCACTAGTTGCTATGGCCTGCTTATTCATTAATATTTCTGAATCAATTCCATTTAAAACCCCGAATCCTGTTCCTAATATTCCAGTAAGATCCCTTCTACTCCTGAAATGTGCCTGCTTCTGTGGCCATGTCATCCATCCCTTAAAGGATGTGTCTAGGAAAGAAGTGGAGACTGGCTGAACTTCTGCGGTATTAATTTGCATTAGCAATTCAACACATTTGAGAGACCACTCTGGATTAAACAATAATTGCTGTTGGCCTGTATTTGTAATTATATATGGACCAACTTCATGGATTTTATGTTCCACCTTAGGTGGTGGTGTCTGGGCTTTAGGGTCTACAGTCAATTTAGTTGTTGTAATGGACTCAGCTGTCATAGAGATGGCATTTATTTTAAATTTAAATGTGAGTTCCATAGTATGCTGGCCCTAAAGACAGGTCACAGTAACAGTCTATGTTAGAGGAAAAATTATGCCAACAGTCTAATTCATTTGGACAACTGCATATTTCCACTACAGGAGCAGTTGAAATACAGATTTCATGTACTTCCTCATGGGTAGTCCCATTAATCATTTGGCACACTACCCTGATGACTTCTCCTGTAGTTTCTGGAAGTATCCATCCTTCCCACAACCCTGATTCTACATATTGTCAGTCATTGTTTTGTATATCTGGTCCCTGTGTATAACCACAATTGATAAATTTAGGTCTTTAACTACTTGCCAGTTTCCCTTGTAACCAGTGACTTGGTTAAAGGCTTTGGACCAAGGCCATCCAATATGGTCCTGGCTGAAGTACTTTCTATTTGTTGAACCAAAATTACAAACAGAACAGTTTTCTTAATTAAATTCTTAAAAGTTTCTGATTGAAATATGCTCATTTTGCTGGGGTAAATTTTAGCTTTAGTTCATCATTGCCCGGTGTTACTTTCCAGGGAGATTTGGGAGCTTTCTTCACTTGAGTGTGATGTACCCAAGCACTCTGTTCCTTGATCTTAATTGCAGTAAAGATGATGAGAAGCACTTGGTATGGTCCTTCCCACTGTGATTTCAAGGTTTTTTTTCTGCAAGAGACTTAACATACACTAATCTCCAAGCTATATGTCATGCGCTGGTCCATCAAGCCCTACACTTTGAGTTCCAGTCACGTTTTTCTATTTCTCTGAGCTGTTTACTTAAAGCCACCATATATGCAGTCAGTGTTTCTTCCCTGACCTGGGTAGACATTCCCTTTTGGACCCCATAAAGTATTTCAAAAGAGCTTAGCTTTTCTTTGGTTCTAGGCTTAGTCTGAATTCGCAGCAGTGCTAGCAGGAGAGCTTGGGGCCAGGGCAAGTTAGCTTCCTGCCTTAGCCTTACAATCTGTTGTTTGAGTAAATGATTAATTTTCTCCACCTGTCCACTTGACTGAAGGTGAGTGGAAGTGGAGTGTGGAGTTTCCAATTCATGCCCAAATGTTGTCTGGTCTGCAGCACTATTTTTGGGATCAAATGGGATCCTCTATCTGAGGACATGGTGGATGGGGCTCCAAAGTGTGGTATTATCTCTTGTAACAGTACCTTTGTTGCCTCTCGAGCTTTTGTGGTCCTTGTAGGAAAAGCCTCTGGCTGTCCTGAAAAGGTATCTGTTAGCACCAACAAATATTGATATTCCCCTTTTCTTGGAAGTTCTGAAAAATCAATTTCCCATTGTTGCCCAGGCCCCTGGTCTTTCCTAATTTTGCTATGTTTTGGTTTGGGGATGTTTTGGGGTTTAGTGTGGAGGCAAAGATCACACTGCTGAGTCACTTGAGTGACAGTGGCATATAATTTCCTAGCAACAATTTTTTCAATTAAATAGTTAAATGTGTTTTCTGGTGCTCTTCCTTTACCAGCGACCACAATAAATTAGAGGGGATGACTAGCCTCTCTCTTCCTTTTCTAGTAACAGCCCATCCCTCTCAGTTATATTTTCCTCTTCAACTTTTAATTAGTTGCCTATCCTCTTTTTTATATACTGGCTTACCTTCGAGGGAAATCTCCATCTGGAATCAAGGCTCCTTCAGTTGCTACCTCACCTTTTGCTGTTTCTTTTGCCTCTCTGCCTGCCAGCTCATTTCTTTCCTCCAATTTTGAGCTCATGTCCTGGTGAGCCTTGATATGTATGATTGCTACGTTCTCAGGTAGCTGAACTGCTTCTAGTAGTTCCATTATTTCCTGTGCATGTTTGAAATTTTTGCCTTGCAAATTCAATAGTCCTCTTTCCTTCCAAATGACTCCATGTGCATGTACAACCCCAAATGCATATCTTGAGTCTGTATAAATGTTTATTTTCTTTCCTTTTGCCATTTCCAAGGCACAGGTTAGAGCAATTATCTCTGCTTTTTATGCAGAGGTGCCTACTGGTAAAGGTCCCAGTTCTGTTACTTCTTTGCAGGAGGTAACTGCATACCCAGCATGTTGCTTTCCACTAATGACATAACTGCACCATCAGTAAATCAGGTTTCTGCATCATCAAGAGGGGTGTCCTTCAGGCCTGGAGAGCTGCAGTAGGTGGCTTCAGTGGTTTCCAGGCATGGTGTACCAGTTCCCCTTGTTTTCCACTGAGGGAAGAAACTGGGTTGACAGTGTTAGTTACAAATATTTCTACATCATCTTGGTCTGTTATAATGGCTTGGCATTTCAGGAATCTCTGTGGGAAAAGCCAATGGCCACGTTTCTCTTCCAGCACTGCGGACACTGTGTGAAATACTAGCACAGTCATCTTCTGGCCCAAGGTGAATTCATGTGCTTCCAGGACATTTAGCACAACTGCTGCTACAGCTCAGAGGCATCCTGGCCAGTCCTTGACCATCAGCTCTAACTGCTTAGAAAAGTAAGCAATTGCCCTTCGATATAGGCCCAGATTTTGGGCTAGTATCCCCAAGGCAATCCCCTGTTTTCCACGGGAGGATAGGAAGAGTGGTTTAGTGACATTTGGCAGTCCCAGAGCTGGGGCCAACTAAAGAGCGTTCTTAAGTTGGTCAAAGGCTCATGTGGCCTCTTTTGCCCACTGAAGGTCCCTGTTCCCAGTTGCAATGAGATCATACAGTGATTTTACAAGTAGTCCATAATTATAGATCCACGATCTGCACCATCCTGTCCTTCCTAAAAAGGTTTGCAGTTCTTTGATTGTCTCAGGTTTTGGAGTTTGGCATTATCGCTTCTTTAAGATTTTGCCCTGAGATCCGTTGTCCTGTAGTAGTCTTGAATCCCAGGTAGATCACTTTTTCACTGCCTGAGCCTTCTTTGATACCCTGTACCCCTGGAGTGCCAGAAATTTTAGGAGGCTTACTGTCCAGGCCACACATGCTTCTTCTGTCTGGGTGGCTCTCAGGAGGTCATCTATGTACTGCAACAGCCTCCCTTCCCCTGCTGGGGCTTCCCAAGCCTCCAGGACCTTTTCAAGTTGTTCTCTGAACTAGGTGGGTGAGTTCTTAAAACCTTGAGGCAACTGTGTCCAAGTGAGCTGTGTTTTGTGCCCGCTCAAAGGCAAAAATTTTCTGGATGGCTTCATTAAGAGGGAAGCAAAAGAAGGCATCTTTCAAATGTAAAAGGGTAAACTAGGTTAGCTTGGGTGTCAAGCAAGTTAATAGAGTCTATGGGTTGGCCACTACAGGGTAAAGATTCTTAGTCATCTTATTGATAGCTTGTAGGTCTTATACTACTCAATATGAGCCATCAAGTTTTGGAACAGGTAAAATGGGAATGTTTAAATCAGATTTACACTCTTTTAACAATCCTAATTGCAGAAAGTTCTCAATTATCAGGCCAATTCCTTCTCTATCTTCCTTTTTCAAGGGATACTCTTTAACTCTGACTGGCTGATTTCCTGCCTTTAGTTTGATTAATATAGGAAGTGCAATTTTTGCCCTCCCTGGTATATCAGAAGCCCATACTCCAGGAAACACTTGGCTCATTATTTCTTCACTAATTTCTCCTTTGGTTTCAATCATTGTTAGGATTAAACTTAACACTTTCACATATTTTTAATTATTTACTTCCAGAATAATCTTGCCATTTTCTTTAAATGTAATGGTTGTTTGCAATTGTGCCAATAAATTCCTCCCCAGGAGTGGATCTGGGAAGTTGGGCATATACAGAAACTTACAAATGCCCTATAGTTTTCCAGATTTATTCTTTAAAGGCTTACAGAAATATGCTTTTCCAGTTTGGCCAGTTGCCCCTTTTGCCATTACATACTCATCCTCCACAGGCATTAAAACTTCATTTAAAACTGAATATGTTGCCTGTATGTTAACCAAAAATTCTACCTCTTTCTCTTTTTCTCCCAGCTTCATTTTCACAGCCAGTGGATCTGCTGGGGAAAGATTCACCATTCTTCTTCAGTCTTCTTTCACACTGTGACCACCACACCCTTCTTTCCTTGGTTCCCCTTAGCCTGGCAACTTCATTCTGGCCACTGATTTTTCCAGTGACTGAATTTTCTGCAAATTGCACAGTGGTCTCTGCCCAACCAGGGCAGTCCCTGCCTGTGTGTTCCTTGACCACCCCTCCCTTTCTCCTCTATAACAAGTGATACTAGTTTCCTCACTCCTTGCTTGTTGTAATGAGGTATAATATCCCATGCCTCATCTAAGAGGCTTTCTAAATTCCTCCTATCTGGTCCCTGGAGCTTTTGAAGTTTACATCTGATGCCTCCTGTAGACTGTCCTAAAAACAAATTAACCAGCTGTTCTAGTCCTACCTCAGACCCAGGGTCCAATGATGTATGGCAACACATCAGATCTCTTAAGTGATCCAGAAATTTGGATGGAGACTTAGAAGGATCCTGTTTGATTGCATGTAAAACTGCCCAGTTTATTGCTTTAGGAATAGCTCTCTCCATTCCTCATAGTGTCCACTCCTAGTAGCTTTCTAGTTTCTTCATTTCTGCTGTTCTGTCTGGGTCCCATTTTGGATCTTGAGTGGAAAGTTCTCTTTTATATCTTCTTGTTGGGCCTGATAGAACTCCTTTGCCAAATCTCCAGCCTTTTTCAAAATTGGCTGTTTCTCTGTTCCAGTTAGAGCATCCAGCAGTAACTGCATATCACGCCAATCAGGGTTATGCTGTTTTATCATGTATTGTAAACATTTGGCAGTGCTTACTGGATCCCTGTGATACCTCTTAGCAACCTTTTCCCATGCCTCCAAATCGACATTCTTTCCTCTTCTGGCCCTACTGCCTTCTGCAGAGGTGCTTGCACTCTTTGTTTCTGGTTCCGGATGAGATTGGGCTTCTAGGGGGTGTTTTAGGGGGGTCTTCCTTCCAAGGTCCCATCCTCCTCCTGTCTCCTAGGGGGACATTTAAATAGATCTGTTAGATCTTGTTCTTGTGTGGCTGTGCAATAGACTTCATCAGATTTTGTGCATCTCTGGCTGATGCTGCAGGCAAAGCAACACCCCTTTAGTTTACCTTTATTAGCCACCTTACAATCCTTCTCAATGGCTAATACCAGAGGATCAGAGGGGAGTCTGATCCCACAGTCTTTCTGCCATTCATGGTGATCCCTAAGAGTAAAGAACATATCTGCATAGGAAACCTCATCCCACTTCCCTTCTCTTCTCAGAAACAAAATTACCTGTATCAATGTGTCATAATCCAAAGTTCCAGAAGGTGGCCACCTTACTCCATCATCTAATTTATGTAGTGGCCACCACTGGCTACTGTACTTCAAAAGTGTTGTCTTGTCCTCTGTACTTCTTACACTTGCTATCTCTCCCCAATGGGCTAAAACACACCCTAGTGGACTAGCCTTAGATATTTGTTTACTGCTTTTCATTGCCCTTTGAGACTCAATATTTTTTCTTTTTCATTTCTTAAACCACTTTTCTGTTCTTATCTAAGGATGTCCAGGATTCAAACAGATCAGGCACACTCAGTCCTAGTTATTTCTGGAGGTTTTCTAACACAGTGAATGTGAGGGCAGCCTCTTCCATAAAACAGCACCCTAAATTCACCCTAAGATTCCCAGGAGTCGAGCCCAAACTATTCAAGGAGAAGGAGTCCTTTGTTCATCTAGGCAAAATGCACACACACACACACACACACACACACAGCATCCCTCATGCAGTGTCCCTCACATTCCAGCTGATCAGCACTCACTGCACACTGCACTCACTCCAGTCACTCCAGTTGCTCAGGAAAACAGGCAAAATACTTTTCACTCACACAATTCAAACATAAAACACAGGAAAACACAGCATGTCCAGATCTCGGCAAAATAGCAGCAGTAAAGCAGAGATTCACCCCACCCACCCCCAGAGCCCCTGGTGGCTGCTCTATCGGGCAGTGAATCTCTCCCACCCCCCCACCTGGCCTATCCCTCTGCTGTTTCCCCATCTGAACCTGCAGCTGCTTGCAAACTCAGACCTTACTTACACATGCTCTATGCCCACACACAAAAACTCAATGCAACTCACTGGCTGACCCCTGCCAAATGTATACGACTTACAGGTTCCTTAAATTCAATACATACCTGTCACTGTAAGGTTAGGAAGCGGCGAAGAACACAGCAACAAAACTCCTTCCAGGTAGCAAGGAAGTGAGATTTATTGAAAAGCCATGGCATATATATAGGATACATTGGGAAAAACAAAGTACAAAAAACTCATTGGTCAAAGAAGGCAGCACCTCTTTGAAAACATGCTTTTGAAAATTATCACGAGACACTCATATGGCACGGTGGTCAAACAGGTATCTATCTGTGTTTTCTTTCTTTCTTCCCTTGTTTTGTCTCTGAGAAAGATTCCCAGCCTGGGAAAGATCCAAGCTGGAGCTGAGAAATGTCAACAGCCTAGGAAAAATCTAGATTAGGTTTCTCCTCAAGCCTTCAGCAGTGCTCACAAGTTCCACATTTTACTTTAAAGAAGGAAAAAGAAATATTTGTGATCCCCTGCAGGGCCCTTCGCAAGGTACAAAAAACACAAAGTGAAGACACCTGAAGTGCTCAAACCTGCTGGTTTTTTCCCACAAAGCCAAAAACACTTATTTCTAATGCAATACTAAAACCTGTCTAACAATGTCTCAGTGATTTAGAAACAGTTCTGGACATGAACAGATGAATGTTCATCCTCTGCTTGTAGAGGGACCATCTGGCTTGTGATCAGCATTTTGGTCAGCATTCGAAAGCTGTGCATTGGCCACATTCTGTCTCTGATGTTGCAGGTCAGGGTGGACACACCTTGCAGGCAGCCAGAGTACCCCAGTATCTGTTGAGATGCAAGCATACCCGCTGACCCAAACAATGAGTTCATGCGGGCTCTCCCATTTGTTTGCGGTCAAGTCCTTTGCTCAAGGCAGGCATGTCTCATTTGCAGCCTTTAATGAGGTGAAGTGATTCACAATAACAGGGTTTTTTGAGCCTTTTGGCAAAGTAAGGTGATTAATAGTGTACAAAGCTTTTTCCATTTGGCTGTGTAGTGTTTGACCAGCCATTTCCCTTTTCTGTTTGTCAAGGACATGCTTCAGAGTACCGTGAGTGCATTCAACAATGGCCTGACCTGTTGGAGAACGTGGAGTGCCAAACTTATGTGAGACTCCCCACATCTGCAAAAACTGCCTCGTCTTTTGGGAGACGTAAGCAGGGCCATTGTCAGTCTTTACAGCAGAAGGTATGCCCAGGATTTTAAAGGCCATTCTCCAATGGGCAAACACATCACGACCTGTCTCCCCAGTATGAACAGATGCCCACATGGCAGAAGAAAAGGTGTCAACAGACACATGCATATACAAATCTGCCAAATTCATCAATGTGAGTGACATCTGTTTGCCAAAGCTGCAGGGCTTTTAAACCCCTAGGGTTCACCCCCACTGGCAGAGGCGCAGCAAGTCCATGACAGTCACCACACGCAGCGACAATGCCACAAGCCTCAGTGGCTGATAAATGAAATTGCTTTTGCAGAGTATGTGCATTCTGATGGAAAAAAACATATGATTACACTGGCATCCAACTACTTTTAGGTCTCAAAGGCAGCTTAACTGTCTTTGCCATTTGCAGTAGCTTATGGCTGGGCAGATGATAGACGATCTGCCCTGTAAAATCTTGCAGCACGCTTTGCAAGGGAACACTGTTAACAAAGCTCCCTTCAAAGAACTCCTGCTCCAAAGGTAGTACAATTTTTTTGTGGGGTCCACTGCCATCAATTGCAAGCATCGTTGACGGCATTTGATTATCAGTCAAGCAAACAATTCAAACACCATAGTTGCTGTCTTCTTCAACTAATGTGACAAAAAGACCCATTACAGAATGTGCAAGGAATCAGACCACTTGTCATTCCATTGGCCAATGGTACCTGTAGGAGGTAAATCTGGATTTTTGATAAACACAATGATATGAATGGAATGATCTACTCATTGTACCTGATGAGTAGAAAGAGCTTGTTGTACCTCCTTCAGCTCTTGCTGCACCGCAGCATCTGAGACGAATCCAGACGAGAGGCCCCTTCCAGGATGTCAAAAAGCAGGGACAACTGCTCTGTGGTCAGTCATAAATGAGGACACAGCCAACCTATAACACCCAGCAATTTCTGACCAATATTCAAGGTCTTAATAGAATCTGCAAATTTCACTTCCTGATGCTGAATCATCTGATCTAAGATCTTGACCCCCAAATATCTCCAAGGAGGTTGCTGCTGGACCTTTTCTGGATCCACTTGTAGTCCATAACAGTGTACAGCAGCGAGCAGTTGAGGTTCTATCTTCAGCAGCTCATCCCGAGCAGGAGCTGCTACCAAGATGTCACCCATGTAATGATAACAGTACACGTCAGGAAACTGCTCACAGACTCCAGACAAGGTCTGAGCCACGTACCATTGACAAATAGTTGGGCTATTACTACAGCCAGGTGGCAAAACTTTCCATTGATATCTGTCCTGGCTCAGAATTGTTAACTGCAGGCACCTTAAAAGGAAATTTTGGCCTATTTTTGGGACACAAGGGGATTATGAAAAAGCAGTCCTTCAAATCAATGACCAAAATGTCCCATCCAGCAGAGAGCATGGTGGGTGAGGGCATACAAGGCTGCAATGCCTCCAAGTTCTCCATCACTGCATTAATTTTCCTGAGATCCTGTAACAATCTCCATTTACCTGATTTGTTCTGAATAACAAAAACGGAGGTATACCAGGGATTATTAGAAGACTCAATGGGTCCCTGCTGAAATTGTTCCTGAACCAATTGACGAAGAGTGATTAATTTAGTTTTTGGTAGGTGTGAGAGTCCGTCCGAGCCTCTCGTCTGTTTCTGCCCAACGACCCTCGCCTGAGCCCTGCGCTGGCCAGGGATGGGAAGAACATCAAGGGATTGTTCCACAGGTGATGCCCACCAGGGCTGGTTACTCATGACAGCTAGTCACAGGGAGTTTACTCAACAAGCTCCCACAGATGGAAGAGCAATGAACTGGTCAGTATGGGCTGCCCTGCGTGTGTTCATGATGACAAAGATGGTCTGATGTGCCTTGAAGCGTCCTGTTTCCACCTGTTCCCCCGCGTAACGAGCTCTACATACAATAGTCCATAAATCTTCCCACCTTTTGGCCAGAAGCCACTCGCTTTGGGAAAGGACTATAAAAGTGACTTTCGCAAAGGAGACCCCCTAGATCTCCCCAGACAGCAACGGACATCTATTGGCTGCTCCACGAGGATTCGTCTGCCCGTCTTGGTAGCTATAATCCCGACCCCCCTTTCTCTCTCTCTCTCTCTCTCTCTCTCTCTCTCTCTCTCTGTCCCACTATCGCATTTTGGTTGGCACTAAATAAAGTGCATTTCTGTAGAAGTAAACTGGTTTTGTCCCCTGCTGTGTCTTTTGCGCTCTGAGATCCATAAAAGAACCAGTCGCGACTCGCTCTTGAATTGGGCGGACCGTGACATTTTTGGCGTAGTCAGCAATTGAATTCCCGATACTGGGGGAGTTGGGGTTTCTGTGCACTTTGTACCAGGGGAAGACCTGTGCCATTTCAGCCACACCTAGCCTGTCAGTGCCGTAAGGACTGAACAGTGTTAGACAGCAAGGGAGGTGGTATTGGGTTCTTCCCTCAATCTGCACACAAACCCAGGGGGATAATCAACTCCATTTCAGTAATCAGAGAATTTTTTGAAAGGATCTCAGCTGAGCAAAAGATAGGACTTGTGTTTTTTGTTGTTTGCTGCTTGGTGTAGTCGAGGAGACACCCGTTGTGTAACTAAAGAGAACCTCCCAAGTGGTTTGGTCTCCTCAGCCACTCAGGGATGACAGGGGGCTGTCCCCAGCAGAAGTCTGGGTGACATGTGTTGACCTCCCTGAAGTGGTTTTTCCCCCTCGCACATAATCGTAACTCAGAGGTTACAGTTGTTGTACAATTATTGTATTTGACTACTTGGGATCGCGAAGAGACAAGTGTTTTTTGTAGTTAAGGTAGGACCTCCCAAGTAGTGTGTCTCTTCACCCACTCCAGGGAACAGAAGGGTATCACAGTTTCAGCTGTGCTTTTTGTGTAACTTTAAGTGTGTCTCCCTGACAGTGGTTTTAGTCCCTTCGTAAAAATGTCTGAAAATTATAAAGCTGCATTTTATGCTTTACTAGCTAAGTATAATGCCAGACCCTCCCAAGGGGGGGAAGATTGGGCAAGCAGTAATTGATTTAATTTAGAAAATGTGATTGATAGAATACAATTTTTGCAACATGAAACAAAATTCAAACTGAGCAAGAAAAGTAAAACCACACTTTTCTCAGTTCTAGGTGCTTGTCTTTCAGCTCCTGTAGAATCTTGTTTTAAACGAGTGAATGAGGAAAGTGCAGTGATAGACTCCTTGCAAAACCTAGTGGAAGCTTTGCAAAAGCTATTACAGGAGAAAACAAACCAACTACAGGAGGAAAGAAATCAGGTACAAACTCTGCAAAACCAACTACAGCAGAAAAGAAATCAAGTAGACACTCTGGAAAACCAACTAGAACAGAAAATAAATCAAATACAAATGCTGGAAAACCAACTAGAACAGAAGACAAATCAGATAGAAACTCTGGAAAACCAACTAGAAAAGGAAATAAATCACAACTATTTACTACAACTATCACATGCCTCACAACATGCAGATACACCTAATGAAACAGAAGAAAAGGAAACATATCATATAAAGCAGATATACCCACAGAGTGAACTAGTACATGTACAAAATAGTGGGGAAAATTGCTGCTCTAAAATAAGACCTCTCGTTAAAACGGAATATAGATACCTGAATGACAAGGATTTTGACCCCCACATAACATCCAAAGAAATACCATACACTGCTACTGAATTGGCCAAATTAAAGAAAGAATACTCACATCTCCCACAAGAATCTGAGACCGAGTATATATTTAGAGTTTCACTCACTGGAGGAGATCAAATTAAATTAAGTGAACAAGAGGCCAGTGGGTACTGGAGACCTGGAGTTTTCTTAACAACTGGAAATGTTCGTGTTGCATGGTCTCTAACACAGCGTGCAGCCTACTGGGCTGGGGGACTTAGCCCCCTAGAGAGAGGTGATCCTCTAGCCATAACTGGCACCCCAGACCAACTCTTAGAAAACATTCACAAAGCTGCCTGCTTGCAAATTATACATGAAATACAATTCACTGCTGGTCATAAATCACCTATGCAATTACCTGTAAATATAAAACAATACCCTCTTCGCTCTGGTGCCAAAAAAGGGCTCAAACCAGTTATGCAGGACTTGCAAAACTCCCCTGTATGGCAAATCCAAAAACCCAAACCTGAAACTGTAGCTGTGTACCAATACATACATGATGTATTGATAGGAGGAGAAGAAAAAGAAGAAGTGAAGGATGTGCAACAGAAAATAATTTCCCACCTAGAAAGCCCTAACTTGAAGATTCCTTCAGGGAAAATTCAAAAACCTTCTCAGGAGGTGAAGTTTTGGAATACTGGGACTGTCCCCACCGACAGAGTGGCCCAGAAATCCTCAGTAACAGAAGGAACTGTAAAAAGTCTGGCAATAACAGAAACTGAGAACTTGGGCAACAGCGATGACAAACCTGCCTCAGTAATTAAAGTAGCCTCTGCTTTCTTTCCCAAACAATCTTTGTTCACTAATTCTTTGCTCACCAATGCTTCTGCTGAACAAATTATTGCTGGGGGACAGGGTGACTCTTGGCTTGGAGTGCTGATGGTTATTTGGGGTGTTTTCCAGCTTGAAGTGCAGAGTGCCTCTCTTGTTTGCAGCTACACTGACTCTTATACTGTGTTTAAAGGAGGTACAGAGTGGCTTCCTTCTTCAGCAAGATGATTGGGAAGTTAACAGAATTTCTGTCTGCATAGTTCCATCATTTTAACCCCCTGCCTCTTTGTGGCAGATTCTGTTGTGTTCACTTTTCACAGAATAACGCCATGGAACGTGAGGATCAATTGCTGAATCCCTCATCAAACCTGTATACAGTTACAGCACAGGACCTTACAGCTGTGTTTCATTTTATGAAAATTCAAAATCAAAGTTGAACTGTTGTACAATTTTTCCAAAAAAATTATGTGTGGGAAAAACAATACAAAATATAAAGGGGAACTTGATGTCAATTTTGTAACACCTACTACCCAACCACCGGTTATACTGAGTCTGAAAATTTTTGAAATTGGACCTTGGGTAATTGGAAAACTGGCCAATAGAAAATATTGTTTAATTCGGCAAGGTCTTTTGAACAAGTCAAATTGCCAATGCAAAACAATGTCTCAGTAATTCAGCCAGCTTGTTCATCTTTTCTTGGAGTGGACAAACAACCTGGTTGTAAAACCAGGAGGATCCTTTCAAGAAACAAACGAGACATAACCGGTGTTGTGGGAACAGGATTGGGAATTTTAAATAGTATTAATTCAGAGGTATTAATGAACAAATTGGTTGCCACCACCAGAGACCTGACCAAATTGAAACAACCTCTGCAGTTCTCTTTAACAGCCTTGGGGACAAAACAGTGGCTATTATCAAACATTTTACCAAATTGGGAAAAGGCAAATGTAAATGATCACAAACTGATAATTGATGCTCTTGGTACTGCTCAAAACAACATCTCCTTAGCCCTCAGCTGTATCCAGGCACAGCTTTGGATGCAAACAGTTGTTGCCTCAATTATAAGGGAAGGGGAAGAAGGCATCTTCCCTACCGAAATCCGGACAATAATTTGGGACAATGGTAATGATTTTGAAAGGAAGTTTCAGTCCTGGTGGAATCTGGTAAACTTTACCTACAACCCCAGCACAAACACAGCCACAGCCTTTGTGTTGACAATACGCAACGCTTCAGTGCATTTGATACACCCCATCATTGCATCAGGATTGAATCATGATGGAACTATTCTCTATCCTTTCTAGCATAGAGAATGGGCCCATCAAATTGGTAAGAAATGGCAAACTGTGAATTTGGAATCTTGTGTTGTTCGGAAGCAACTGGGTTTCATTTATGAAAGCAATGCCATTGTGGCCCAAGACATCTGTTTAGACACAGAGCAAAATATCTGTCATTTTGAAATACACCTCGATGAGAGTCCTGCAACAGTGCTGGTGTACATAGGAAATGGATGTGTGTGTGTAAGAACTGCTTGCAACTCAGTGTTTGTAGAAAATGTAACAGTGGATCTAAAAAAATCATTTAAATTTTTGTGTTTGTAATTTTACCACGATCATGGGCTGTGACTTTTCCTATACTGTTCCAGTTATGTCTCATCACCTTTTGCAATCCAATTTTACACTGATTCATCAGTTAGTGCCTGCTCCCATCGGGATGAACCTCACTTTGATGAAACAATTGTTGCTTCACCAGGACTTTATTGGGATCTTGGAAAAAATCAAGAAAAATGGGCAGAAGACCCTGGCGACAGTTCATCACGATGTGAGACAAATACATCGGGTTTTAGAAAGGGTAAAAGGGGATGCTGAACTCAGGTGGTGGGATACTCTTTTTGGGTGGTCACCTACTGCTACCGGCATCTAGGACTGCAATAAAAACTCGGAAGCCTCCAGAGCCCCGGCAGGCTCCCTTCCTTGCCATGCTGGCCCTGAACTGGTCCGTGCCTTGGAAGCCGTGTGCTGTGGATGGCTTCTCCCGTTCATGGCTTTGCGCTGCTTCCGAGTGGCCCAAGGCTCTTCTCCCTCACAGAGGGTCCCCTCCATGCTCCACACACCCCCTGACAGCTTCCCCACACCAGCTGCCCTCTAGAGATGTCATCCCTCTCACCCTGGCATCCCCCAGCCACCCCTCACGGCAGGGCAGGAGGAGGGACCAGGCCCCCCTTGTCCCCCTTTCCTGGCGGTCACTGCCCATGGAGGAGTGAAGGAGGGCTGAAAGGGCACGTTTTCCTTACGCTTCCCTCTCTTCAGCCTTTGGTCCCCCAAGGCGCTCTGCTCCAGGGAATCCAGGACCTGCGCTGGGCCTTCCTTGCTGAGGTGTCATCTTCTTTCTCCAAGTCCTGCAATTCCCTGCTTGATGTCAGCTGGCTCGCAAATGGGGAAAACCAGACGCTTTCAAATTGAGGGAACTCTCCTGGGTAACTACTGCAGATTTTCAGCAATAGAATTTCACACCTACAAAGAATCCCAGAGAATGAAGGAGATTGGAAAACAGCGCTGAACTTATCAATTCCAACGTATAACCAATGACCTTCTCGTCAATTCAATCACGGTACTGAGTGCCACAAGGAGTCTTTTGTCAAACAGGGAAGGGCTGGGCCTTTGCAATTGCATTAATTTTCAAATCCCACCTTCAGTATCTGAAGTGTGAAGAGCCCAGCCTAAGGCCCTCAAAGACACTGTCTTGTCCACCTGTTGCATACAGGTCAAAGCTCACAAAGGGAAGGCCTTCCAAAATGATGCCTCAGGCCTGCTACTTCAGCTGAGGAGGAAAGGACTGGGGGAAAGTGACTCAGCTGAATTTGTGGTAGAAAAAGCATCGTGTCTTCTCATTGTGGTGGATGGGGTTTGGTTGGATGATGATGGCTATGATTGAAAAGTGTGGAAGTGTGAAGGTCTGTCTGCTTCCAAAGGCCTGGTTCCTACAATCAAGTGTCTCTCCTTCGCACCTGCCTGGGGACTCTGCATCACTACAGACCTTCACCTCACGCCCAACAGATGAGGATTTGTCTGGGCTGAGTTGTCAGGAAAGTAAGCTAAGCCTGAAATCATTGTTGCATGGATGAACAGAGTTGATTTCCAGAGGAGTTGCATGCACTTGTTCCCTCCTCACACCCAGTATTTTCTTTCTGCTCTCAAGCTGGATCCTGGGTTTAACTTGGGACTCTGCAAGAGAAGAGAGTGAGTACATGTCATTTCTCCTGGGATTTGGCTATGCAAATGCTTACAGGGAATCTTCCAGGGAGCATGGAGCCTGGGCAAACACCTGTGAGAGTGTGGCTTTGGACTGTTCCAAAGGGATCTTCTTTGGGCTCAACATCTGCAGGGCGTTGCAGAGCCATGGGCCGCAGGCTGCAGCCAGAGCTGCAACACAACAAAACTGTGGCAGCCCAAGAATCAGCACACAGATCTTCTGGATGTGGTGAGACTTGGACCTGCCAGAGGACACCAAGCAGGACGAGAAAAGCCTTGCATCAGGGATAAGCCACCATCTCCCTGACAAAAAGGGAGATCAGGAGACTCCCAACTGAGTCAAAGCAAAGGTGAACACACACCCATGTGCTCAAGAAGCAACTGCACACTGCAATAGCCCTGGAAATCTATTTCCCTTGCTTCTTTTGTCCTCCAAATGTCATGGAAGAAGCTTGGCTTTTCAGAAGCAACTGAGATGCCAGAAGGTAGAAGCACACTTGCTTTTAGTCAAAGCCTTGGGGACCAAAAGTCCTGTTTGCTTGTATTTCTTGGCTGCCAGCTGGTCTGGTGCATTTTCTGAGTTTGCCTGGGGTGTCTCGAGCACTGCCTCATGGACTGTGAGGATTTTTAGTGGTGCTTTATGCCAAGGAGAATTTGCCAGGCTTTTCCTATGCATCAGCTGTACAGCAGATTGTGTTGCTGGGCACAAGCAAGGCAACTAAACCAGAGCAGCTGCTCTTGTGAGGTTAACACAGTGGTGTGTCCTGCTTTAAAGGACAGTTATCTGCCAACAAAGGCAGAAGCTTCTCTTTGAAATGAAAAATGTAAACCCTCTCCTTCCAAATTATTATAAATTTGAAAGTAAGGGGCTCTCAGGTAAAGATAATGGGAATTAGGAATAACAGTTCTTTACTGGGAAAATTAAAATTGAAATACAATATTACAAAAACAAACCAATCCCAACCCTGACAGAATCAGAATACAACCTGACACCCTCTCAGTCAGGGTGTTGGTGGCAGTCCCATGTGATGGTGGCTGCATCCTCCTGCAGTGGCAGGTGTGGTTCAGCTGAAGCAGTGCTCCTGTAGAAGGGTGCAGCCTTCCTCTAAAAGTCCAGGGATGATGAAGAAAGGTCTGGCTTTTCCTCTGGAATCCAAGGGAAAGAAGGGTAACTTGCTATCCAACAGCTCCGTTTTTATCTAGATAGGAAAGGCTCGGCTCCTCTCCCTGGCTGGAGTGTCTCCCAGTGGGATGATGGAATTTTATCAGTCATACAATGGGACTTAATGGCCCAGCAGCAGATTATGTCTTCCTGGAGGGAGGATGGGTTGTGGAAAAGATAAAGGTGATTGCCCCATGGTGTCTTAAAGATGGCCCATTAGCAGATAGTATGTGCCACAGAGATAAGGAAATTATTACCCCACCTGGTTTTAACAGATGGTGATAGAATACACCTTTCTGGCCACATCAACCCTACACAAAGTGCCACCTCACAGCACTGTCAGCACAGCATTGTTCCGGTGTGCGCGGGGCCTGGGTGTCCAGAGCAGCTCTTGTGCATGCTCTCTGCAGGAGAATCCTAGTCATAAGTAGTTCTCAGCAGTTGGCCTGCGTCCCAAGAGGAGTCTTGCTTCCTCCCTCAGGTGGCATTCAGTGTGCAAACCCACAGAGCACTGCTAAAATGATTGGGCAAATCTGTGCCGCAGTTTGCACCATTTTTTCTGTTGCCTATTCCGATTTCTACCTGGCACAACTGACTCGTAAGTAAAGGTATATCCTGGGGGTCACATCACCTGGCCTGTGCTTCACTCTGCTCTTTATGCACAAGTAGTGACCAAGTTGATTTGGGAGCAAACTTATCATTTAGATGCCACCGCTGTGGTAAATCTGCTGCCAACAGTGTCAGCTCCAAAAGGGGTGTTTATACTGGGTTGTAGATGGAGTGTATGTCCAATGTAACCTGCAGTGGCTGCCTTCCCTGCATGGGACAGTGCGTGGAGTGGAGTCTGTCATTCCTTCAGCTTGCTGCTTCAACCTAGACCACCTGCAAATTGCAGACTCTGAGGAGACATCCTCAGAAACACTTCTAAAAACTCCACCATTCTCTCTGGGAGTGAGGGAAAGCATCTTTGGCTGCACATTCTGCCATTTATGGGCCTTGGCTGTCTGACTGGACCCTTTATGGTATGCCAAGGTAGCGATTCTCTTGGTGATACAGCACAAGCTCCAAAGCAGTTAGGCTTTGCTGCTGAACCCAGCAGCTGTCCCCAGGCTGTTCCAGCAGAGAATTGCCACTCTCTGTGGGTCCACGGGGGAAGCTTTCCTGGGATATTGTCTTCAGAATGTTGATGTGGATTAGTGCACGCAATTTCTAAAGAAGTACCTAAAATGCAGGAAAGAGAAGAGGAAAACATTGCTTGAGTTGTTGGGCAGAACAGAAACTCTGGCTTGTTAGAAAGCAAGAGGCATTTCTGTGATCATGTTTCTATTTCCCTCCTGGCACAAGAGGCCCAAATGTAGACAGAGCCCAGGGTAGCATCCTTATTGTTCTCTTCCTTGCCATGGGAAAGAACGGTTGCTCCTGGAGGCATATTGGGAAAGGGGAAATGTTCTCTATTGGGACTAAATTGTTCTGTGGTACTCGGCAAGACAGGCACTTTTCTAAGGGCATGTGGCTCCTTTTCCTTTGCTCACTGCAGGTCACCTCACACACGCGAGGAGACAAGCTGGTCCTTTGGTGAATGGCAAAGGAACTTGTGACCTTGCTGGCATGCAAGAATTGTGGGGCAAGATGTGAGCTTGGCCTGTTGCAGAAGAGTGGAGAGTGCCAGCCTGGGAGGCTGATAGAAAGCACAGCTGGCTGCTGGCCTCAGCAGTAGCAAAGGGAGCACTGGCTCTTTCCTCATTTTCCAAGAAAAAGCCTTTCAAGAGATGAAAGCCAAGCACTGCAGCCCAAATGCACAGCAAGATGGAGTTCCAGCTAATTCACCCATCTTTGCAGGATTTTCGTAACTCAGAATGCCACTTGTATCCAAGTCCATGATTCCCCCCCACTTCTGGCTGTATCCACAGCTCAACAGAAAGCAGCTCCTAAAGGATTGGCTCTTCCCAGTCTCTCTCACTGCTCTCTGTCTGCAGGGCTAAACAGCAGGCTCAGCACCTCCTCTGTCTCCCTCTCTTGTAGAGGAAGAGGCTGAAGAGAAGCAAAACGACATCAAGCCTCTAGCTACTGTCTCTCCATGGCCAGAAAATGCAGAGCCAGTGAGGAGCACCTGTGCCTTTGGTGCAGAGCCCAGTTTCAGGATTTGGATGAGGCAGCCCTTGGTGCTCATAGCTGAAGATTCTGGGGCCTCTGTGCCTGCCATGACCTTGTGCTGCTTCAGCCAAGCCAGGCACTCCTGGCTGATGACTTCTGACCATTGACATGGAAGCATCTCTTTCTTTGCTGGCATGCTGAGAGGGCCCAGGAATGTCTCTTGGCATCAGACAATGGGCAGCATTAAATTAGCGCCAGTGTAGAATTGAGCCCCTTGGTGCCCTGTGTCTGTGCAGGCTGCCTGTGCTCAGCAGATAGAGCGGTCCAAAGGTGCTGAGCACAGCCTTGCAGGATACTCAGGAGACACTGGCCCCTGGAAGAACCCTGCCCCTCTGCATGGGCTAATTAGCTGCAGGTGCAATATAGACTGTGCTTCATTTGCACAAGGTGCCAGTAGAGTTTGCTGAGGTGAATCCTAGGCAGTTCTGCATTGTAAAGTGCAGTGGGTCTCACAAGGGCTGGCAGGTGGCTCTGAAGGGCCACTCCTTCAAAGCCTGAAATGCAGAGGGGAAAGCAGTGCAACAGATCAGAAAAGCCACATGCTCTGGGGCTTCTGGTCAGACACCTGCATGGCAGCTGCAGGGTGACTTAGTTGCTCGGGGAAACTCAGAAGTAAGAAAGCAGCAAAACTCTGGGGCCGTGCTCTGATCTCCTTCTGGATCTCTGTAAGCGTGTCAATACTTTGCTGCAGTCCTCTTGCAGAAGAGCTGATAAAATGTAGCATGGAAGAAACCATGACGTCCTGCATCCACGTAGCCCTTGGGGTTTTACCCCTGACTATGAGTAGGGGACATCCAAAATGCCTCAGTCCAAGAGGCCGGGTGGTGGCTGCCAGCACCTCCCTACAGCCTTGCCTTTGCCATGTGCTCTGCAGGGCACGTGTGCCAGTCACCCTTCTGACAGGCAATCCTTTCCTCTCCAGCTCCACACACGCTCTGCCCTTCAGTGTGCTGCTGCAGCAGAGTGCCTGTGGCTGCCAGCGCTGCCCCAGCTGCCAGAGCTCGTCCAGCAGCCCAGCCCGGCAGCCCCAGACGAGAGAGGAGCAGAGCTTGAATACCCTGAGTATGTCTGGTGTATCTCTTGTCTGCCAGGGCACCGTGTTGCCTGTGTGTCTCACTGTTGGCCGTGGCAGAAGCTCCTCCTCGGTTCAGTGTCTCACAGGAACTTGTGTCTCCCTGCAGAACCTGTGCCTGTGCTCTCAGGCAGCGGCAGAGCGCTGGGGCTGCTCCTGGTGCCTCTGAGGGCAGCTGGGACTGCCGTGGCTCTGCCTGGGCTGCCTTCCTTGACAAAGACAAAAGCAGAGAGGATTGTTTCTGCTTGAGGAGAAAGCTGGCACCTAGCAAGGGACAGTGCCCCAGGCAGCTCTCTGGCTCCCACTGTTTTCTGGCTGTGTCTTTTACTCCTCCTCTGGCTCGGACACTTTGTGCTCATAAGTGGCCCTGCCAGTGAGAGTTGATGTGACCACAGAGGCTGCAAAGGCCTTGCCTTTGCTCTGAGGGCCCACTTCTTCAAGGCCCATCCTTTTGGCTTATCACAGGAGATGCTGTGCTTGAAACAAATGAAGTCCTTCTTGGAAAGGCCAGCTGCTGAAAGATGGAGAAGATTGCCCTCCCACCTGCTGCTCTCAGGGGCTGGAAACCAAGTGACTGCAAAGGGCCCAGAGCTTGCCACAGTGGGGCTGCAATTGGGATCCTGTGTGGAGTGGCATCTCTGAAAGTGAGTGCCTTGCCCTGCTTTTGTCTTTCAGGGAGCATTGTGAGTCTGGGCCAGCCAACGCAGAGATACACGGCATTTGAAGAACTTGGACAAGGGTAGGTGTGACACCTGCTCCTTACACAGAAGTGTGGGCCAGGTCTTTGGCAGGTGCAATATCAGGCGTGAAGTCAGGCAAGCTCCAAACAAGGTCAGGCTCTGGCTTTCCCTCCTGCCACCTCTCAGGACTGCTGAGTCAGAGCAGTTCAAAGGCATCATCAAAGACAACTGGGTGCCGTCAATGTCCTGCTTGCAGCAAGGAGCAGGATCTGGAAGATCTCTTGGCTCTGCACCTTTATGGCCTGGAAGAGCACCTTGGAACCCAAGAATTGCCAGATTCTCAAGCACAGTGTTTGGAATATAATTTTTCTCCGCTTTTTTTACATGTGTGGACACCTACACATGAGCAGATTTGCCCTTAGGCTTGGAAGGGACCTAGGTGGGTGTGTGCCTTGGAGATTTGCAGCAGCCCTCGGTCTTCATGTTGGAGCTCAGTTTGCTCTTGCACACCCTGCTCTGCATAGCAGAGGCTGGTGGGCTGATGAGCTACTGGCTGAAGAGATGCTGCAGCCAGGCATTTTCTAGAGAGGTCAGGCAGTTTGGGGACATCTCCTGCCTGGGCTTGCTTTCACTGTCACAGACTAAAGGGCTTTCTCTGCTGCCATTTTCTTTCCAAGGGATTTGGAGCTATTTAAAGCCCTCAATGCCAGCACAGGACAACAGGTAAAGTGTCGACACTGCCAGCAGATTTTGCTGCTCTGAGAGCTTTCCCCACTGCTGTGAGCTCAGCCTGGAGCTTTGGGTGGCCGCTCCACGTCTGCAGCCTGTTGCTCTGAAGCACAGTCTTGGCTCGGAGTGCAGAATGCACTTGGGATGGGCTGTGGTGCTTCTCCTAAGCTCTACTGTCCAGTACTGGGGCAGTTTGGCACAGCTCACTGCGTCATTGCACCAGCACTCACTCCGTGCTCCTTGTGGTCTCGGGCAAGGAGTGACTTCTCAAGTTAGTGTCTTCAATGTCCTTTCAGGTGGCCGTCAAGGAAATGAGCCTTCAGGAGGAAGTGTCAATGAAATCCTGGCCATGAGGGACAACAGGAATGCCAATATTGTTACCTACTTAGACAGGCTGGGCTGTTGTCATGTCACTGTTCCTTCAGATAGTGCAAGCCAGAAGTGAGAAAGCCCTTTGGTCCCTGGCAGAAAAGGGAACTGTTGATGATTTCTCTAGTCACTGCCAGGGCATGGCAGGAGGTGGCACTCAGAGTGCAATGATCTCTTCTGGCACATGTAGCCTGGAGACCAGTTGCAAAAGGCTGGCTCAGGCCCTGGGGTGACTGAGCTGTGCCCATTCCCTCTCACCATGGTCTGGTTTTCCTCTTCCAGCTACCTGGTGGATGGGGAACTCTGGCTGGTGATGGAGCTCATGGACAGTGGCACATTGTCAGATGTGCTCAGGGCAGTGTACCTGGAAGAAGGACAGATGGGTTCTGTTTGTTGGGAGGTAAGGGATCCCGCTTGTGCTTACCCTGGCCTGCCCAGCATGGCCCTTGTCAGCTGGTGGGTAGGAACAGCAGAGATTTCTTGCTCATGGTTTTCTTTAGGAGCTGCTGTCATCCCATGGAGAAGAAGAAAGAGCAGCTGAAATGAGCTGCCTGCCACTGTGCCTACACTCCCTGGCCTCTGTTCTTGCATGCTTGCATACTGTCTGTCCTCTGGCACTCAGCTCACTCCCTCGCTTGGTTTCACTTGTTTTGTCTTGTCAGCCTTTTCTCTAAACCTTTGCATGCAGCCTGTCTGGATGCCCTGCATTCCTTGCTGCTCTAAGCAGGCAGTCAACTTGCAAATTTTCAAGCTCAGGGCAACAGAGATGTCCCAGCCTCAAAGGAGAGTGTTTCAGCCCAGACGGCATCAGAATCTGGACACAGGTCTAATGTGCTGCTTTCTCCTCTGCTGCCACATGGCTGCCAGGAAAATCTTTGCCATGACACCTCCCCGCCAAAATTCATGGGACCCTTACTGAAACCAGGAAGGGCTTTAGGAAACTCAGATGCCTTCCAAAAAACCAGAACTCTTTGAAGACTGTTGGAGCAGCATGCTCTTTCCCTTTCTCTTTTCTCACCATGATGCTGCACCCTGCCTCTCAACTCCATGACAAAGCTGTCAGCCTCGTCGAACCCTTGGCTTTTCTGTGGGATGTCATCAGGTGCTCAACTTTGCACTTGCCTCCGTCCTTTCTCTGTCAGTGTCTTCAAGGACTGCATTTCCTTCATTCCTGCCAAGTCATCCACAGAGACATCAAAAGCAGCAACTTTCCTGTGGGCATGGACGGATCTGTCAAATTGTGTCGGTGTCCCTGGGCAGGTGCAGTGTTGCCAGCATGTGCTCTGGGGCTGCTCTTGGGTGACTGCCAGTTGTCCAGAAGTGCTGCTGTGCCAGTGCATGAAAGGTGAGGGTGTTTTTGAAATGGCCAATGCCTTATTGCCCTAGTTCTGTCCCTTGGAAGCAGAGCACGGCTGCTTTTGCAGCCAGCTTCCCCATAGTGGTCTTGTCAGGCTTGGGATGGGCAGTCCTTTGTTTTTCTCCTCAGCTGACTTTGGCCTCTGTGCTCAGCTCAGCTCCAAGCACAGCAAGAGCAGCTCCAGGGTCGGCACTCCCAGCTGGATGGCACCAGAAGTGGTGAGAGGAGAATTCTACGACCCCGAAGTGGACATTTGGTCGCTGGGGATCATGGTGCTGGAAATGGTGGAAGGGGAAGCTCCTTACCAGAGGGAAGCCCATCTCAGGGTAAGATGCAGCTTCTAAAGGGGCCTGCGTGTGGTGAGAGCTGTTGTGGCTAGAAAAGGAGCAGCTGCAGTGTCCTCTGCCATTTGTTGCAAGTTTTCAAACTGATAGAAAGGAATGGCCCCCAAAACTGCAGAACCCCAGGCTCCACTCGGCTCTCCCGCGCGACTTCCTGCGGTGCTGCCTGCAGGCAGAGGAGGACAGGCGCTGGTCTGCCCGAGAACTGCTGCAGGTGAGAAAAAGCAAAATAGCCAAAGGGCCTGGCAGCTGAGGAGCCCTGCACAAAAGGCTGCAGAGGAGGGTGGGCCACGTGGGCCTGGGTGAGACAGGTGCAGCACAGGAAGGCCGAGGGGCAGATGGTGCCCACAGCCGTCTTTGTGCATCTTCCTGGGAGCCAGAGCAATCCTGCTTGAGCCTGTGGTCTTGCAAAGTGGCAGGAGTTCCTTTCTTGTTATGTTTTTATCCTGGGCAGCATCTGTTTGTGACCTCAGGCCATCCTGCCTCCAGCCTGGCTGCTCTGATCGTCTCAGCCAAGCAAGTGCAGGATGAGTGGAGAGGAGATACTTGCACCTGAGGGAGATTTTGTGCCCTGCCAGTTGAGAGGACTGAAAAGGGGATTTGTGGTCTTTAGGCCAAGATTCAGCCATTCCCTGAGTTTTCTTAGGACCTCTGCCAGACATAGGAAATCTCATGTTTGGAGATTCTGTTTGCTGTGCTCAATCAAAACCTCTTTTTTATTTTGTATCAAAAGAATACGGTATAAATATTAGGAGAAATTAGGGAATGACTTTTAAGGAGTATAGTCTCCAGGTAGCTTAATTAATTAAATGCTGTTTAGCTAAGAATAGTGCATTTTTAATGCAATGAATCTCTGAGATCTCTTTCAATTAGAAATGGGTGACTCATCACATTTAGAATTAAACTGTGAGAGGGAAAGCTGTGATACAGCAGAACTGGATTATGCATGTGCTATGAGCCTGAACAGGTCATCTGGAGTGCCCAATGATGAAGATGCAGCAATAGCTAGAGGATACTCTGTTTCAATACTTTGTTTCATCCGGACTGTCAATAAAATTCTAAAATATCCAGAGTGACTGAAGACTCCCTTCCTTGCCATGCTCTAGCTAAGCTGGACAGTCCCTGTCAGAGGCCTAAAGAACATGCTCAGGGGAGAAGGTTTGCTTACCTGAGCTGGGGAATGCCCATGGGCAGCTGAGAGAGACTCCTGGGTACTGTACACCAGGCAATGAGATCACATTCAGGACAACACCAGGAGGGAGATGTGCAGTCCTTCCTGGGCCTCTTGTCCTGAAGATGTCAGGGTGATCAGCAGGAATCACCATTTTGTTCCCCTCCTCCCCCACCTTGCACTATGCTGCCTGTGGAGTGTAATGCCATTCTCGCAGTGACATCCAGCCCTTCCTCCCTGCTTCCCATTTCCATTTTCACCCCAGACCCACCCCAGGGACCCTCTGGGCCAGCCTCATCCCCCGTGGGTGTGTGCACACATGGTGCATCCTGCAGAGCCCCGTTCCCACTCCTCTGCTTCCTTGGCCTCTTCCATGCCAGGGCTAGCTGCTGTGTCCAGGTGCTGGTCACACACAGAGTGTGTCACGCCTGTCCATGACCAGCTGGATGGAGGAGCCCCTGCTACCCACAGCTCACTGCCTCGGCACCTTCCCTGCCAAGGTGTGGCTCCATTCTGACTCTGCTGGGACACCCACAACGAGGGGCTGCTCATGGGCTGGATGCTCCTTTGGTGGTGCCCACAAGCCTGCTTTCCATGCATCCCCACTCCCTCTACCCCTAAGGCTGCCTCAGCCTTCTAAACACAGTTTACCTTCGTCTGATGGCTTCTTGTGCATTACTTCATGTAAGCAGGGGTACATACTTTTGATTGTCTTTATTCTAGAGGTAATAGAAACAAGCTGAAGTACTCTTGTATTTTGCCATTTAAAACTTGAAGGAACTGAAAAAAGTAGATAAGCTTTCTGTACAGCTTTTAAGTTAATTTGCAAGTTTCCTTCCTCTTCATTTAGTTTCAGCGTATCTCTTGGTTGTCTTTGCCTGTCATCTTTTAAGCTTCACCACTTGTCTATAGATCTGTAAAAGGACCAGTAAACTCAAGGTAAATTCACTGTACGTTGTGTATTACCTCTTCTAGAATGGCTGGGGCCCTTGTGACCTTCTTCTATCACCTAGACTTTGATTCCCATCCTGGCTCTGCCTAAGTGATGGACAAATGTAATTTATTAACTGCTAGCAAGAATTGCTACCAAAGGTCACAGTTAGAGCTAAGCATGATGCTTCTCTCCCTCCCTTGAATATACACTTTTGTGTCTAGGCCTGATTTCCAGGAGAACCTAAGCCACTGCCAAGGACAAAAGTCTCAATATTGTTGGCCAAGGAGAAACGTCTCACTGTTCCTGGGTTTGACATAGATTTTTTTGTAGGATATGCATCTGTATCTATAGTGAACTGGATCTTTGACATGAAGTGTCTTCAAGCAACATTTCTAAGCATGGTGGGCAGTGAAGTCCAGATACTAATAACCTGTGGTTCTGTCCTGCATTTTGGCCACAATGATCCCCTACAAGGTTAGAGGCTGAGGACGGTGTGGCTGGACAGTGCCCAGGCACAAAGGGACCTGGGGGTGCTGGTCGACAGCCAGCTGAACATGAGGCAGCAGAGTGCCCTGGTGGCCAAGGAGGCCAATGTAATCCTGGCCTGTATCAGGAGCAGGGTGGCAGCAGCAGCAGCAGCAGGGAGCTCATTCTTCCCCTGTATTGGCACCAGTGAGGCTGCACCAGGAGTGCTGTGTCCAGTTCTGGCCCCTCAGTTCAGGGAGGACGTTGAGACGCTTGAGCAAATCCAGAGGAGAGCAACGAGGCTGGTGAGGGGCTTGGAGCACAAACCTTGTGAGGAATGGCTGAGGGAACTGGGGCTGTTTGTCCTGGAGAAAAGGAGACTCAGGGGTGACCTTATCACTTCCTGAGAGGTGGTGATGGTGGTCAGGTGGGGGTTGGTCCTTTACACCAGGCAGCACTGACAGAACAAGAGGACACAGTCCCAAGCTCTGCCAAGAGAGATATAAGTTAGACATTAGAAAAAAATTCTTCATAGAAGGAGTGATTTGACACTGGAATTATCTCCTAGGAAGGTGGTAGAGTCACTAACCCTGGATGTGTCTAGAAAAAGACTGGACGTGGCACTCGGTGCCATGGCCTAGTTGATGAGGAGGTGTTAGGTCACAGGTTGGACTTGATAATCTCAAAAGTTATTCACTGACCTAGTTCACTCTGTGATTTAGCCAACATCTGCAGCTCTTGCAAAGGATAGCTCTCATTCTTGAGTCTGGCAACATGATTTTTCTTAATAGAACACAAGAGCAGACTCTGGGTCAGAAACGTAAATAAAGTTCAAGATAAGAGAAAAGTTGCTTAAGTTGAAGTTAGTGTCTGAATGTAACAAGAAGACCAAGAGGAACTGAAAGGAGAAATCTGGAAAAGTTAAGAAGTATAGCTTGATAAAATGTTTTAATTCCCTTCTCCTCACATGGCCAAATTAAATGGGGTCACCTCACAGGAACCCAATTAAATCTTTTTCACATTGGAGCATGTGATGGCACCAACAAGGTTTGGTCTTGTGAATTGTAGCATTACCAAAATTTCTATTTCAAGGAAAATATGTAAAATTATTAAAACAATAATTATTCATGCAAAATATTATTCATGTAAGATTATTAAAACAATAATCTTGAGGGAAAGGAATCAGTAGTCATTTCTCATAGGAAAAAATGGGAAAGTGGAGTAAAAGCTTTTTTTATCAGGAGAAACATTGACTATCCTTAACTCCTTAAAACTCCTTTAGGCAATCTTCATGTTTACAGATAAAACAGAAGAGGGAAAAATCTGTTTTCAGCATATTGTGTCTATAAAAGTTGATAATAAGCACTTACATGATTTTCTCCATAATATTAAAACAACTGTGATTTTATTTATGGTAATTGATAAAGTTCTTACCTGAAAAGATTAAAAGTCAGCAGTTTAAAGGTTACAGTGGAACTAATTTCCCCACAAAACCAAAGAAAATCAATTTTAAAACCCCAAAGCTTGGGTTTCAAGGTGTATCTTGGCTTGTTGTGCTCTGTAGCTTCCAGGACAGATGTTTCTCTGTGCTTAATTCTTTGTTAAATCGTTATGCTGTAACTTGTATTTTTTTTCCTTTTTTTTTAATTCCTACCTTCTCTTTATTTCTTTCACCTTATAGCACACTTCTTTGAAAGAGTTAAGTTGGGAGATAATGGTCAATAAAGAATTGTAGCTGAAAGTATAGAAAACTGGAAAGACTCAAGGATGACACTTTATTACGTCGCCAGATATCTTGATTTTAATGCAAGTTCTGTGATATTTGCCATTCTCCCTTTCAAACATGGACTGCCATAAGTCAAAATCTTTTATAGGAACTTTAGTGCACTTTTTATTAAAAGTTCAGGTGCTTCTAGCCCTCATAACTAAAAATAAAAGAAACCAAAACAAAACAAAAAATCAAACCAAAGCAAAAAGAAACCAACCAAACAAAAAAAACCAAACTAAACCTGACAAACGCCAAAAAAGCAAAAGAAGCACTAAAGGCTAGCAAGAAATGAAAAAAAAATATATTATATAACAACCCCTTTTGGTTAGTTATTATATTTTGCAGTTATTTCACTGGCATAGCTCAGACCTAGGTACCACATGTTTTTATCCTACAGCATTTGTAGGACAGGAAAGGAATAACTTTGCCCTTACCTTCCTCTCAGGTGTGGTTTGATGTGGGCTCATAGTTACAGGCTTTAAGAAGCTGCCAGCCTGTGAACTGTGCCAGTGGCCCATTTCTTGTCCATCTAATCATGGAGGGTGAGTTAACTGACAGAATATTTTCTACATACTTATCTGTGCTTATGTTTTCATGTCATTGTCCTTCTAAAATGAGTTATGTCTTTAAATTAGTCACAATATTTTGAGGGAATTTGTCTGGACATAGCAGCAGTAGATGGCACAGTGAAACTGACTCTTTCTATTTACTAGTACATCAGAAGGTATCAGCATCACTGTTTTCAGGAGCACATATAGATGTATCCACACAAGCTCTCACCTTTTTGTCCACAGTTCATATACAACACCAAATCCAGATTGTTATGTCACTCCATAAGAAAGTTAAACTTTCTATTTTTAGTCTTAGGGAAGCATGTTAATGCTTATTGAAAGATACTGAACATCTGTCTCAGTCTGTAGCACCTTAGCTCACTCTGTCAAAAGCTACTATTTTTACATTTTGCTTAGCATTTAATTCTGCTGTAACCTCACCTTCTTTTCAGGTCATTTTGATATTCTTGCAGAATATGGAGTGAAGAGATGATTTCTTTCTGAAAGGCCTCCTTTAGTGGGAGAAGTTGTTGATTTCTAAACACCAGGTGAAATTGGTGCAACCTCCCCCAGGATGGCACTTCACCATGTCTGAAAACATTGTAGTCAGTATTAAACTTGATCTTTTTGTGCAAGAATTAGTTTACAGAAGAGCAGTTAATTGTTTTCACATGTCCTTGTAGAGTATTCACAGAGCTGTCAGAGGTGAGCAGGTCTGGAAGTCCCCAAAATAATTACTTTGTTGACATTTGTGTCACAGTAGTGCTGAAGGGGCTTAGAAGGGTCAGAAAGAAGGACTCACAAACAAATCTCATGGGTAACCCCTAAAACACTGGCATGGCTTTATTTCTCACCATATTCTTTATCTTTCCAATATTGCTTCTACCAAAGCAGTTTCTAAATATCACACCTTTTTCTTAGCTGTTTTTTACCCAAATGCATACTGAACATGCTCTGGATTTGGATAGAGACTTGCATTTCTTGCAGAATACCTGTAGCATCTTAAAAAGCTGATTGGTATTTTACATGTAATATGTAACCACCTTCATATTCAGGAGTTTTCTGCAGTCTTTGTTCTCTGCCCATCACATAAAACTAGAAAAAAGGAATAAAAGATTCCTGAAGCATCTGAGCTTCTACCACGCCCTGCTTACCTCTAGGATATTTTCCCTCTGGGGATTATTCCCAGTAAGATCTGTTTGAAATGATGCAACTTTTAAAACTCTTGTAAGTAACTTTAGTCATGGGTTTGTCCTCTTTTGCCCAGGGGGAGGGGAATTTTTTCTTCAAAAGGAAAGTTTTCCTTCAGAAAAATCTGTTCACTGGGGGTTTGAGGTTAGCTGGGTGAGGCCTGATGGGCTTCAGTGAGCAAAAAGAAGATTCCTAGATTCTGCCACTTTAACATCTATAGGTTGAGACTAGCCAGAAGACACAGAGGAGATAAACAGGCATGAACAAACATTACCCCCTGGTGCAGCTGGAGATACCTGGTCTGGGAAAAGATTGATAAGAGAACCAAAGAATGAGGACCAAATTAGCATCCAAAGTGAAGGGGGAAAAGCCAGTAGGAGATTGAATGCTAAGAACTGTGTAATGCAGAATCAATAAATGAGAATTCCTTTGGGATTTTTGTATATAAATATGCAAAAATTCTGGTAAAAAAACAGTGTGTGATAGAATGATTTCTACTGCACAACCTGACGTGTGGATGAAATTATTTCCTTTTTAAAATAACATCCTGGCCAGAATAAAGTAATTCCTGATATCTAAAACTTAAAAGAACCTGTTGGAGAGTTTCTTTTATTCCTGCAGTTTCATTGACAAATCGATGCTGCTGTAATTCTATCAGTATTTTTTTCTAAGTTGAGAGACTAGCAATGCAATAATCTATTATTTACACCAAGCCTTCATTAAAAGCTGTTGGCTCTTCATGCAATTACATTCTGCCAATGTTAGAATCTCTAGAGAGTTCATATTTACCAAGTACTGAAATCTGTGCTTCCTTTCCTACAGTTGCATACCTTACAGTTTTCGATCAGTAGATGGTCATGTTATTTTACAACTATTATTCCATTCTGGTTTTTTAGATTGAATGTTAAAAAACCAAAAAATTCTAGTTGGCCCAATGTAATCTCTTCAGGTTGACAATTCTAACTCTGCAGGGAACACAAAAAAAAAAAAAAAAACGGAGTTTGCCAAAGCACTCGCAGATGTGCTTCATTCCAAAACAAGTGGGAAAAGTTAAAAAAACAAACAGTTCCTACTTCTCCAACTGTAGGCCCCTACATGCACTTTCATTTGGTTAAGATTTTTTAGTATGAAGTCTAAACCAAGGGACAATAGGATCCTTAAGCTAAAAATGGAAGGACTAATCCAATAATCATAGTCTCTCTATCACAAGGCTTTTCTTCCTTTAGAGATTAGTCAGATTACGTTTTTCTGTCTGCATTCAATGAATGTTAAATATTAACTGTAACACTTCTTAAGGATAAGGTTATCGCTAAATATTTATTTAAAAAATCGGGGTCAGGCATCAGTACAAGAGGACCACTAGCTGCTTTTAGATTCTTGGGGTTTATTAGAAATACCTCTAAAACCAAAGAAAAAACAATTGTCTTTAGTATTTACTTCACTTCTCATTGTGCTGGCAAAAAGACAGAAAGCTGTTCCTGAGACAAGTACAGTGTCTGGTTGGTAATGTAGTCTGTCACAACAGAGAAAGCTCTGATCTGAGGCCTTTGGTTCCTGCTGACAACAGATTTTATCCAAGGTCCAGAAAATCTCCTTAGGACAACACCAAATTTAGGAAACCTTCCATTAATATATCTAGATATATTGACATCCTTAAAAAAATATTTCATTAAAAGTTCCTGGTTAGTGTCATGTCCCCTTGGTACATGGTAGGATGTTTGCTGTAAATTCTTGTCAGGCTGAACAAATACATAAGATGTGTCAGGGAATTCTTATGCTTTTATTGTATCATTTCTGTAACTCTGGCAGCCAGCTCACTCCTTTGACCAAAAGGTGATGGCTAACAAGCTCTGAAATTCTGAGAACACATTTTCTCAGAAGCAGTGGCTAGTAAGCCCTTACTTTCATGCAGTACACTTCAATCAGTTCTTGACTTCCTCAAAAAACATCTCAGAGGTTCTGGCTATCAAGCCACAACTCACAACCAAAGGCTGCCACATGGGCCACGATACACCTCGTCTTAAAGGTGCTGGTTAAAAGCCACAACACACTTCCACAAGCTCCTCACCTCAGAGCAAACTTTGGTACCAAGGATGGGGAAAAATATAACAGCCATGCTTTGCCCAGACAAAGCAAACAAGGAGAGAAATAAAGGTGAGAAAGAGAACAGAAAGCGAGTCCATAGTTACCACAATGGTTCTGCCATGTGGATGGATCAGAACTAGGGTAGACAATGAGAGTGAAAGAGAAAGAGAGGAAAAGAGAGGAAAAAGAGAGGAAAAAGAGAGGAAAAAGAGAGCAAGGGGTCCTGATGACCTCCATTTTATATCTGACCTGGTGCATGCTCCTAGTGCAAACCAGACTCTGTGCTGTTTTCTTTGTGCCTGCATAGACAGCCCCTTGAGCCCTCCCTCAGGGAGTGAGTCAAGGAGGAAGATTAATCACAGGTGGAGCAGGAAATTGGCTCAGAGCTTCCCCAGTTCTGCAGGACTGTGGCTTCAAATCACATCTTTCCCATTGTAACAGTCAGAATTTTGAGACAAACTATGCTTATGCCTGATCCTCCACAGTTAGTTCTTCACTTATGTCCCATCACCACTTGTAAATAAAAGGAAAGCATCCCAAATTGTGTCCAAGAATGCATATTCCTAGATAACAGAAATCTGGTCTCAATTTAGAATTATGCTATCTAATTTCAGCATAACATTATGTAGTTTTCTACAAGATAAACACAAGAACATTATTCTACAGTAAGCAGAGAAACATGGAAAGAGTTTAGTTTCTCTGAAAGAAGGAAAGATTGAATGTAGCATTTAGTGCCATGGTGTAGTTTACATGGTGGTGTCAGGTCATAGGTTGGACTCAATGATCTCAGAGGTCTTTTCCAAGTTAATTGGTTCTTTGATTCTCCTTTGTTCCAACAGCTCCATGTGCTTCCTGTACTGGGGACCCCAGAGCTGGATGTAGCACTGCAGGTGGGAGTTCCCCAGGGAGAGTAGAAGGGCAGAATCCCCTCCCTCACCCTGCTGACCACAGTGCTTTTGATGCAGCCTGGGACAGAATCATTTTTCTGGGCTGGAAAAACAGCCAGGCTTGTCCAGCCTCTCATCCACCAGCACCCCCAAGTCCTTCTTGGCATGGCTGCTCTCAATCTGTTCATCCCATGTACTGATACCACATTAGCTGAGATGATTGTTCCCTCTACCTTCAATGGGGTAAGCTACATAAGCCATAGTGCACCATGCACTTTGTTTATGGGATGAAATCTCCAGAATGTGTGAAAATCACATCCTGGCACATGGGTCTGCCCTCATGTTTGGGCTTCCAGCTGACAAATGGTGACAGCTGAATACTCACAACAGACATTTTTTTTAAGAAAAGCAAATAAAGGAGTATCCTGGTTTCAGCCCAGGATAGAGTTAATTTTTTCTCAGTAGCTAGTACAGTGCTGTGTTTTGGGTTCACAATGGGAATAGTATTGATACCATACTGATTTTTTGGGTGTTGCTAAGTTGTGTTTATCCACATCAAGAGCTGATTTTTTTTTGTGTCTCCTGCAGTGCCAGTGTGGAGGTACACAAAAGAAAAACTGTCAAGGAGCATAGCTGGGACAGGTGATCCGATCTGGGCAAAGGGATATTTTGCAATATTTTAGAACGTCATGCCCAGTATATAAATGGGGGAAATTACTTGGAATATAAATGGGGGGATTTACTTGGAAACAGGGCTGATCTGGGTTTGTGAACAAGATCTGGTATCAATCAGGGAGTTATGAGCAACTGTATTGTGCATCATTTAATTGGTTTTTTTTCTTTCCCTTTTATTACCATTGTTATGTACTCTTAATATAATGTTTTACTTTGTTTTCAAATATTAAACTGTTCTTATGTCAACCTACAATTTTTTTTTCTTTTGGGTCTCCTGCCCAGTTACTGAGGTGGGAAGTGTGAGAGGAAGGATTGAATGAGTGGCTTCATGGTGCCCTGTTGCCAGTTCAGCTTAAACAAACAAGGAGATAACTCCCTTAGTAGATTTTTCTAAGATTTTCTGGATTACTAAGAATAACCTCTAACAGATGTAACTTCTGTTACAGATCTCTTTGGCAAGGTAACCTTATTTTCTACTCAGCGGTGACAGTCCCCTTCTGCCCTTCTGTCCCTGTAGGTTTTAAGGATTTTCACTAGAGCAGAGATCCCATTTTACATTGACCTTTTCACCCCTTACAGCATTTTCTCGAAATTACCTCAAAGTTCCTTTGCGGGGGCAGCAGGGGGAAGTGCCAGTCCAAATTACATTTAATAGATGATAGTGCCATACATTAAAAGGTCCTTTACAGACAAATCTTAACATTTGTGGCTGACAAGATCCTATTGAAGCAGGCTATTGAAGATAAACGAGTCACAAAACACTGTACATGAGCCCTTTCAAATGTTGAGTAAAAATGGGATGTCCTGCCCGAAAGTGAGCCAAACCATTTATAAATTATGATTTTGCAGAAATCCAAACCCCTCATTTTCCCTTTTTATAGCCACTTGCTGCCTGCAAGAAGGTGACAGAGTGCCATGCCCACTGTGCAACAGCCAGTTGTTTCAGGGGAAAGGTCCTGCAATATGTTGATCCTCTTTGGATTCACTGTAATCAAAAATTAAGTTCCTGCCAAATTTGCATGTGAGGTTGACTACTTACACGATGTTAGACAAAACTATGTTTGCCCTTCTCCTTAAAAGTCTCTTCATGTTATGTTTCTGTGGGAAATGTCACATCTATTAGTGGTGATAGATGAAGCAAATTTCTGTTGGACCTTCCTTCCTTCCTTCCTTCCTTCCTTCCTTCCTTCCTTCCTTCCTTCCTTCCTTCCCTTCCTTCCTTCCTTCCTTCCATCCTTCTTCCTTCCTTCTTCCTTCTTCCTTCCTTCCTTCCTTCCTTCCTTCCTTCCTTCCTTCCTTCCTTCCTTCCTTCTTCCTTCCTTCCTTCCGTCCTTCCTTCCTTCCGTCCGTTCCTTCCTTCCTTCCTTCCTTCCTTCCTTCCTTCCCTTCTTCCTTCCTTCCTTCCTTCCTTCCTTCCTTTCCTCCTTCCTTCCTTCCTTCCTTCCTTCCTTCCTTCCTTCCTTCCTTCCTTCCTTCCTTCCTTCCTTCCGTTCCTTCCTTCCTCCTTCCTTCCTTTCCTTTCCTTCCTTTCCTTCCTTCCTTCCTTCCTTCCTTCCTTCCTTACTTCCTTCCTTCCGTCCTTCCTTCCTTCCTTCCTTCCTTCCTTCCTTCCTTCCTTCCTTCCTTCCTCCTTCCTTCCTTCCTTCCTTCCTTCCTTCCTTCCTTCCTTCCTTCCTTCCTTCCTTCCTTCCTTCCTTCCTCCTTCCTTCCTTCCTTCCTTCCTTCCTTCCTTCCTTCCTTTCCTTCCTTCCTTCCTTCCTTCCTTCCTTCCTTCCTTCCTTCCTTCCTTCCTTCCTTCCTTCCTTCCTTCCTTCCTTCTTCCTTCCTTCCTTCCTTCCTTCCCTTCCTTCCTGTCCTTCCTTCCTTCCTTCCTTCCTTCCTTCCTTCCTTCCTTCCTTCCTTCCGTCCTTCCTTCCTTCCTTCCTTCCTTCCTTCCTTTCCTTCCTTCCTTCCTTCCTTCCTTCCTTCCTTCCTTCCTTCCTTCCTTCCTTCCTTCCTTCCTTCCGTCCTTCCTTCCTTCCTTCCTTCCTTCCTCCTTCCTTCCTTCCTTCCTTCCTTTCCTTCCTTCCTTCCTTCCTTCCTTCCTTCCTTCCTTCCTTCCTTCCTTCCTTCCTTCCTTCCTTCCTTCTTCCTTCCTTCCTTCCTTTCCCCTTCCTTCCTTCCTTCCTTCCTTCCTTCCTTCCTTCCTTCCTTCCCTTCCTTCCTTCCTTCCTTCCTTCCTTCCTTCCTTCCTTCCGTTCCTTCCTTCCTTCCTTCCTTCCTTCCTATCCTTCCTTCCTTCCTGCCTTCCTTCCTTCCTTCCTTCCTTCCTTCCTCCTTCCCTTCCTCCTCCCCTCCCTCCCTCCCTCCCTCCCTCCCTCCCTCCCTCCCTCCCTCCCTCCCTAAATGCTAGATGCCATTAGTGTCCTAAATCGATATCTTTTGTCAAGAAGCAAAGATTCTGTATTCTGATGTAATGTTTTATTTCTACTCTGCAAATGAGCTGAGTATGGTAGTCTGAAAGATTCACAAGCCACTTGAACTTGAAAGCTGGCATTTAACTTCTGAGACAAGCATAATTTTACCTGTTTGTTATTGTTTTTGCTGGGTACTCATGAGCAGCTGGGGGAGGGAGATTAGCCTACAAATTCCAGAAGCAGTTCTGCTCACATAAGCAGCAAGTTCTCTCAGCAAAACAGGGTCGGGGTTTTTACTGCAAGCCTGTACTGAAGCTCCTGAGGAGTTTGTAAGGGGTGATTTCAAAGATGCTGTTTAGTCTGGAGCTGGAGCTCCCAAAGGAAGCACATACAGGTTTTTCTTGAGATAGATGGAAAAGCTCACACTTCATGCCCACAAGAGAAGAAATATGATTATGGTCTATATTGTACACCTACATGCAAACCACTTTGCCTCAACAAACACAGTTTCTTACACAACCAGAAAACTAGCAGAACAACTGGGAACAGTTTGGTCTCTCTTCTTTCTGAGGAGAACCCATAAACTTTAATTTTAAACCAAGCTATTTATTCTGGTTCAGTGTCCCTTCAGAAACAAACAAACAAACAAAAAAACCAACAAAAACCCAAACCAAAAAAACCAACAACTCCCCTCCGCTGCCAAAAAACCAACCCTGCCCCCCAAACCATAAACAACAAACAAGCAAACAAAACACCCAGAACAACTAATTTCCTCCAAGGAAAGACAGTCATTAGTTGGAAGTTTCATACATCCTCCAATGAATATTCCATGTCTTTTCTCTCTTCTGCTGACACAAGAAAGAAAAAGAGACCTATAACCTGTGACAAAATAGTGAAAATAGTGGAGATGACCTGACACAATTTAATGTAGAAAATGTAGAACAGTGAAGAAACTGCTTGTCTAGTAGGTCCAGGAAGGATTTCAAACACAAGGAAGAAAGAGGAGAAAGGTGCAATGCACATCAAAACACTAAATTCTACTTTAGGACCCAAATACTAAATTGCAGCTTAAAGTCTAGGAGGGGTATATGTCCTATGGATGACTTTATGAAAAATTAATGTGAGGTTTATCGTGCACATTTAGATTTCAATTTATGCTTGTAAAGCTAGTACTGGAAAATTAACTCACAATCATCAATCTTGCAAAAAATCCATATGAAAAGAAAAGCCACAAAAGGACAATTTGAAGATCAAGAAAAGGTATGGGTTATCATATCACTGAAAAAATAAAACTATTTGCAAATACAGCCTCAGTACCCATGTATGGCAACTCTGCTATTGACAAAGCATCCAAAATGAATGCCCTAATTTGAGCCAGGGTCCTGTTGGTCAGTACTACCTCCAGTCATTGCCAGGGTGCAGGGAATGAATTCTCTCTCCCTTTCAAGGAGAAGGGCATTCCTTCCAGTGGAGGAAGGGTGTCAGAGGGAGCAGTGAGGGATGCTTGTGCCCAGCTCAGGGAGCAGTCTGGTGATGTGGCTGCTGTCACTGTGCCTGCAGTCCAGCTCTGCACTGTTTCTTTAGTGCCCCACTGTTATCAGTATTGTTGCTGTTACTCTTAGGCTTCCTGCCTCATTGCTGTTTAAATTGTTCTTATCTCAGCCCATGATCTGTGCTCTATATTCCTCCAGTTCTCCTCTCCAATCTGCCACAGAGTGGAAGGGAGAAAGGGAAGGGAGGAAGCAAGTGAGCAGCATGTGGTTTTGGAGACTCAGTGGGGAAGGGCACTAAACTGGGGACTATCATTTCTAAACTACAACAATGGAGAAGGTGTTGCAGCCCACAGCATTCCTAGGAATACTTGGAAAAGCAGAGGAATCACTTTCCAACTTAATGTTGGGATTACCATCCAAAATAAACAAAAACCCCAAAATACATCTACTGTTGTGATCCACAAATGCACTGCAAGTTAAACAGCAACAGCAATGACTATTTTCTCACCCAGTCCCCCACAGGGCACAGCTCATAACTTCTCTGTAGCAAGATACACAGTTCAACAGCAAAATACCATGAAGATTAGAGTGCCAAGGACTTTGGATATACTGCCTTGAATATAAGTCTGTTCAGGGAGAGTTATATGCCATGCTAAGAAAATCCTTTATTTATTTATTTATCCCAATTCTTTATTGCAGTGCACAGTTCACTTGGAGGATCCTTCCTCTGATCAAGTGTGCCAAGTGATGGGTAAACTGTTTCTACCTTATAGACTGATTACATATTAATTAGCTATTTCCCTTACTTATATGTATTATTTCATTTTACATAGTCAAAACCCTTATCAGAAGTCCTCATCTGGTCTTTTGGTGTCTTCTTTGGTGGTTTTCAATGTCCAGTGTCCCAAAATTTTTAGATGGGTGCTCCTTTACCACAGGTTTGATAAAATATAAATTTCTTCCTCATTTCCCAGCTCAGCTGTAACCAGAAATTCTTCCAGGGAAGAATCATCTGGTCTCCCACAGTCATCACTGATGATGGCCATGAGAGGGGAGTGTTTATGTTTCAGCTGAGGACAATCCTTTTTCCAATACCCATCTTTTTTACAGTATTCATATTGATTAATATCAAGAGTCCTAGGGGAATTTAAGGTAGGTTGCCAATGCCCTCATCCCCTTCCTTTCTCCTTTCCATTCCTTTGGAAATTCCTTCCATAACTACAACCACTTTTTGTTTCATTATTTCTCAAACTTTTTCTCTATTCCAATAAACTCCCCAAGCAAGATGTAACAGCCTCCCTAAATCCTAAAGCTTTTGTTCTTGAGCCTTCTGTAATTTCCTTCCAGTACCATCTGAGGATTGCCCCACAATCATGGTGGCTAATTGAGTTTTTCCCTCTTCCTCTTCAGGATTGATACTAGTACATTTTTGAGCCATTTCTTTCAGATGACTTAAAAATTCAATAGATGATTCCTTGCAATGATGCTGGATTTCAAATTATTTTGACATATTGAGAGCCTTTGGTGTGGTGTGTCTAATTCCATAGAGTATCTATTGCTGATATCTATTTCACCTCTCTCTAAACATGGGTACATTAGCATCCCAGTCAGGATCTGTAGCACAAAAATTAATGTCCAATGCACCCGGCAAATCACCTGCCACAATTTGCCCTTCCACAAACCTCCTACAGGTTTTAACAACCATCTCTCTTTCTGTGCCATCAAGCAACATTTCTGATATGGTGTCTGTATCCCTCCAGCCAGGATGCTGAGTTTTAATCATCATTCCAAAAGCTTTTGCCATTTTGTCTGGGTCATCTCGGTAGGTGCTAGCCATTGCTTCCCAGTTATTGAGATCTGATACTGAAAATGTCACTTTTACTGTGATTGAACTGTCTGAACCTACTGCCTGATGGAGGCAAATACTATCACACCTCTGTGTTTACTTCTACCTCTCCCAGCAATTGGACTAAAATCCTCTGCACCTTGACACACCCTTTTCATCTCTAGCTTCTTCTCTTCTCCTTGATACACTGGTGTGGTGGGGTGGGGGAAGAAAAGCCTCCCCAAACACTGAAAAAAACCCTAAAATTACAATCTGAGTAATTTCGGTCTTGAATTGGGGACTATGTTGTCTTTACAGTTGAACAGTGTGGAGAGAGAAAAAAAAATTTACCTATTAATAATTTCTTTACTGGAGAAGGGAAAGAAAAAGTATTTTTATTTTCATTAAAATTCAGTGTGCACCAAAGTAAAAAAATAGAGCATGTTTCTTGAGTGCTGAAAGTGAAGAGAAATTAACAGTTTAGAGTATTGCTGTATGAAGCATGGAGCCAGGTAAGTTAAATAACATATTCTCCTAACACACAGAAACACACCTGAAGTCAAGTAAAAGGACTGTTATTAGACAATTCTGTAACAAGATCACCATGAACAAGACAGGAAACATTTAAACACTCTGTCACTTCAAGGGAGACATTTTCACTGTTCTGCAGCACGCCAGCCTCCTTTCTCTTTCACTGATGGGTCTTCTGTCTTTATCTCTACTTTGAAAATTGTTGTTACTGTTGTTGCTGTATGAATTAATTGCCAAATACCTGGAGGGAAATCAGAATATTTGGAACAGAAAGACCAAGTCATCTTGGAGCATTCAAGACTCAAAAATTCAACTTTTTCACATTATGTTCCCATGATTGCAGATGGAAAAAACTATTATGCAAGCTTTGTCATTATGGTAAATACTAAATATCTAAAGACAGATTTGACAAAGAGATGAGTACCTACATTTACCTGCATTTGCCAGGAGAACCTTTTTACCTGACAGACCATTTTCTTCTATTATGTCACATGAAGATCTGGATATTATGTCCATAGTGCTTACATGCAAATATTTATTCTTTTATGACTACCTCATGCTAAATCATATATGGGGGGGGTTTCCCACCAGTGCAAACCTGAAGACCAAGAGCATACTTTAGTAGTGTAAGCAACACTGAAAGTCTGTTTTTAAGGAAAGACAGAATAAATCCATAGAAGTCAATATTTGATCCATACTTCCAGCAAAGTAAACCAAAACAGATTTACTGCAGAGCCCAACTCCACTTTTAACAGTGGGGTTACATCCACAAGGATCTGATGCAGATGAGAGGAGGATCAAGACACTCAAAGCAGCAGACACACAATGCATGAATGCACCACTGCAGGCATTTTAAATTTATGAAAGCAGTTATCAATTTGTACATAAAGACAAACATTATTCATAGCTAATAACTTCTTCTTTCTTCAGACTTCAGTGCTTTTTGTTGCTGTCCATGAACTTTGATCCTAATTTAACCTTTGGGCCAGTGCTTCATCTCAGTTTATCAAACACACCAGTGTTCATAACTGCCTTTTGTGGAGAAGCTGCTTTTTTCCCACAAAGTCAGGGCTTTCCAGCCTGCATCTCCCCAACAGTATTGAATATTTTCCCCTTATTAGCAGATGAGAAAAATCAGTATTTTTCTTCTCTTGGAGATCTTATTTTCAGATTAGGTGCTTTTGATTAGAATAAGAGACAGAACTGCACTGATAAGCATACAGATAATTAAAAATAAAGTGTTTTCCTTTCCACTTTAATGCACAGAATCTTCAGTTTAACCATATTCCTCCCTGTTTATTTTCTCCACAACCTGATGTGGCATACCCACAGGCTTCCCTACCATGAAACATTTAATGGAAGAAATTTTAACTGCACTTTCTGTGCACCTCCTTGCCCTCATCTTCCCTTTAAAATTCACTGAAATAAAACACATTTCTGGGACATGGCAAACACTTCTCCCTGCAGAAGAAAGCTATTGCTTTGTTTTAAACATAATTTCTGGTATTAATATCCTTATCTTTTTTTAACAGTGGGACAGAGTGTTATTTTCTGTGCAAATATGTCTGTTAGCATCAATAAATCAGGACTGACTTTGAGTTGACCCCATATTATATCCCTCAATGGAGATCTATGAAAGGATGTTCATAACACCTGTGGACATCTCTCATTACACCAGTGGGACTTTTCATCATCGGTAGATGAATATAAAAAACACGGACAGAATAAAGCATGGCAGATATATGCAAAAGACAGATTGAACCTGATTTATTTAGCAGTCTATTATTTACTATATCCATCCTCAGTCTCCCTCTTGGGTATGTGGAATGGAATTATTTCCTGTACCTGTAAAATTAAACTGGAAAAAGAAGGACACAAAATAAAGTAACAAAGAGCAGGAGGTAAGACAACACTCTTCCTTCTGTCACTTTGATGGAAAAGAGATTTTTTTTTTTTCCTCCTCAATAAAATCAGAGGAGATTGTGAAGAACTGGTAGAAATATCATCTGGTTAGAAAATCAGAGGAGAACAAAGGAGGAAAAAAGATACAACCAATAGTTTCATTAATCTGCCGTTTATTTTTAAATATTAAATTTTTGCATTTAGGCACAAAACATTTAAAATTTGGGTCTCCTCAAAATAATTTTTAAGGCCCAATTTTAGCAGTGACAGCCTGAACAATTAATGGGATTGTATTTCTCAGAGATCACCATGTACACCAAGTAAGAAAATAACCTCTTGTAAGATCCACTCCTGGCCTGAAAGGGAGAGAAATGCCTTTGCCTTCCCAGACTGATTCTTCCCTGTCAGTCTTCAAGTGACATTTTACTTCCAGAACTGGATGAATCTGTGGGACAGGGTTTCCAAACCACCTTTTTCCTGGAAGACAGATACTGAATATGCAGTGCTGGACACTGCTACCATTGCTGTGTTGTGTGACACTCTTGTTCCTGCATACCTTTTCTCTAACCTATATAATCTATTATTTCCTTTGTCAGCTGTTGAAGTACTGCAGGGTTTATTGCACAGATGATTTTTAGAAAGTTAACCACCTGAGGTGATGTTTTGCCTGATTTGTCCTAATTTAAGCTGATAGAAAAAAAAAAACAACTGCCCAGCAGTGGATTATTTTCTCAGCAGCTGAAACACCCAATTATTAGGACTAAGTTTAGTATATTTTCTTGACCTAGACAAGGATAAAAAACTCCCCTATATTACGTTTCTCACAGTATCATTGATCAGCCATAAAAACAGAATGTAACTGAAGTAGGAAAGAACTCAATGGGATATTTCATTTTCTCAATGAGGAAGACTACATTATTGGTCCCTCACTTATTTTAAAGAGAGTCACCTGGAGTTCAGTCATAACTATCCAAGAATCTTTTAAAATATAACTTGTCTGATATTAAAAGAATCATAAGAGACTAGATTACTTAACCTAACCCTTTAAACCCTTAGTTTAAAATTGGGGAGAAACACTGTGCAGATACAAGCCAAATTCAATGACATTTTCCAGGCTGAGGAGTGTGAAATTACAGCCACTCTTAGGAGTGTAGAGTCACCATTAGTATTGAATTAAGATGAAAACCAATCCCAAAGAGCAGTGAATCAATGTAGCATTCCAAATGTGCTTTTCTCCAAGACATATCACAAAGGCCTCACACTAACAATACTGTTTGAGCAGAGGTTTTCTGTCCCTTTTCTCCCTTAGTCATTTCTTTTAGAAAAAATCCTCCCTGCAGACACATTTGGAAGGCAACATAATTCTCAAAACCACATTACTTCCTTGCTTTCATAGGAAAAAAAATTACCAAGTGAGACCTGGTAGATCCATCTCTTGGGAATCAGGGGACAACTCTTGTCTCATGAGAAGGACAAGTCTGAGTTCTGTGCCTTTGGGAGGAGAGCAAAGTCTCTGCCTAATGTTCTTAGGGGACACACGTGATCTTAGACTGGCTAAATATTCATATGAATCACTGACTGCCAGGCACAGACAAGGAATCAGGAACTGGAGCCAAAAATCTTGTGAGATATTGGTAAGACACAAAGAGGGAAGAAAAGCAATAGCGTTTTGTTCTCTCACTGCAAATCATAAAATTTTCAAATAAAAAACACTTGAAGAACATAGCTTTAAAGGAAAACTACATGCAGAAGATATAGGCACATTTTTCCATATATTACTATACAGTACATAAAATTCTGGAAATAAGACAATCTTGCAGTTTATTATATATACAATTTTCCTGTGTATTATCTCCTGTATGTTGTTTGGCTAACTGGCTCTCCTGAGCTACATTTAGCCAATTATTCCCTCACTGCTTATTGATGTTTAATTCCCAACACTTCCAGCATATTTTTCTAAAAAACTTTTGTAAACTAGTCGTGATAATAAACTTCATATTTTCCTTTTGTTTAGGAAGAGTTGTCCCCTAAGGAGCAGACTGAGAATATGAAGTTTTTACTAAAAAAGCCTCCTGGAAAATATGTTTCAAAAAAAGTTTCAACTAATATCAAAGGAATTAAAAATATTTCATTCACAAACGTTTCCCATGGTGATGCAAGAGAAATTCTGAATATCTGTAGATCCAGGAAAATTTGTTTTAACAGGGATGGTTTCTGAATTCACCAATAAAGTGTTTCTCTGTTTTTCATTGAAAATAAAAGAAAAATCAAAGTATTCATGAGTGACACAGGCCACAGCAACAGAAGGTGTAGTATGTGTACAGCATGGACATGTTCATCACAGATCTTATCTTTGAAGAGGATGGTGTCTCCTCTGGTGTCTAAAAATATACCGAAAAGGGAATGAAAGGACTTTGAGCTCCAGCAGGGAAAATAAAATTGAAATAAATCCTTAGATTAAGAGAATCAAGAAGAAGGAAACACCATGGAAACACCATGGAAAACATTTCCATTTACTTTTTCACTCCTCCTCTCAGGCCATTCCTTTTGCCTGTGGTTCAACCCACAGAATGTTCTTTCTCTGCTTGAAACTGGAAAGTCACCAGATTCCCAGCTCGTGCTCAGTAGATCCTGAACAAATCCATTCTTGGGAAAAGTCCAGTGGAGCCATTTTGTCCTGCATTAGTTGCTAAACTTCCTATTGCAAACAGACAAGCATTTGTCCTCAATGAAGTTCCTGTCTGCAATGGTGTTCCTGAGCTCTCAGTGCAAATTCCGGACATTGGTGAAAAGCTTTCTCAAAATAAACAAATAAAGAAGAGGTTCCCTTCTGAACGTGTTAGATGAGTCTCTATTCAAACACAGGAACCAAAACCAAACCAGGGCCAAAAAAAAGCCAACTTTAGGAAGGGAGGATGAGGATAAGGACCAAAAGAGTGAAATCTATAAAATGAATTCAGGATTGTGTGTAGATTAATGTTGTATGAAAACACATCTGAGGGTAGACTCAATGTAGACTAAGCAAATAGTGGGCACAGAAAAAGAATCTGAATTACTGCCATGTTGCAAGTCAAACCTGATTTTACTGGCATATGTCTCCAAGACTGAGGTTATTATTTAAATCACAGGTAGTATAGCAAAGACTGGACAGCCTTTAACTACTGAAGTGATTGTGAATGCTGCTCTGACTTATGCATTGGGACCAACACTCATTAAGTAATAGCAGAGATTTTCTTCAAGTTCATGGAGTATAATCAGTTCTCTCATGTCCAGTAAATGCCATAGCTACAATATGTGGTAATAATTTCACACTACAGTGGGAAATGGTGATTGTTGCCAAATGTAATCATAATTCATGGCCAATTTTGATTATTATAGTCAGGTTCAGTGCACAGAGAAATTATTGAGTCCATAATATCTTTAAGAAGTCATAACCAGGCATTTAAAAGTAATTACTTTTCCACCTCATCTATGTATTTCCTGCTCTAGACCTGCAAGTGATCATGAGGTAACATTAGATACTTACACTTGCTATTCCAAAAACAATCTAATGCTACTTGGTTTTCTTGCATTTGTCAGGTATAGGAAATCACATTAAGGTACCTTGTTGCTGATAACAAGCACAGGGGAAGTTATATTGGCCATTGTAAATGCCCTAGTAGATGTTTTTCATTTTTAGACTCAATCTATGTAGGCATTCAAATTAATTTCTGCAATCCTGTCCAAAATGCCCCCAGTCCACTGCCTTTTCATAAAGCAATTTTCTTTGATTTAGAATTAACTTGGAACTGCAAGTCACGGATGTTGCCTTGGTCATTAATACAAACAGCTTCACTTATTAATCACTTTCTTTCATAACAACCACCCTAGGTACTCAATAATTTAGTCCTAGGTCAAATCCTATTTCCTACAATACTACTTGTATCTTCTGGGATCAAACAAAGCTCACCCCAAACAGACCACTTGCTTAAGCACTTTCAGATTGCTTTACAAGCGTCTTCTCTTTCCTGTGGAGACCTACAGGTGGGATTTTCATATTCATGAGCCCACAAGAGTTCATTGATCATCAGCTTCTCATCCACTTTTCACAAAACCAACTTATCACAATATTTTTTCCAAATATTTGATTTCAAAAGAGAGCAAAAAACGCCAAAAGCACTCATGTTTGGTAGGAAAATGGTAGATTGTTTATTACTGTTTCCATGTACTAGCAAGACAAACCTGCTGATATTAAACTCTGGAAATCCTATCAAGGTCTTTGTTAAGAAAAGAGGTAGAAGTTTAGCTTATACGAGCTAAAGACCTTAACTTTAGCAAAAGAGCTTAGCTGTAGCTAAACTAAAGGGAGTACAGCTCTGTGCTCACATACATGCATGACATTAACCCAGAGCAGCTGGGGCTTGCAGCATGTCCTGGACTGACTCTGTGCATGCTCCTCTTTGCATGGCCACAGCTTTTGACTGTAGCAGCTCTGCTCTGTTTCATCACATGGCTTTAATTTAGGTTGCCAACACTTTCACTGCTCAAGTTTGTAAAATACATTGTTTTTTCCCCCAGAATAATTCTAACCACAGAACAGGGGATTCTGCTCCCTCTGGGTGTTCCCCAGTAAAATCAGCTCGTGGCAGAACTCTCTGCAGGTGATGGACAGCAGTGATCCAGGAATAGCAAAACTTTATGGCACAATTCCCAGTCAGGTGAAGAAATGTCCTTCCCCCACATATTATTAACAAATATATTTAACAAGACATAGATACACATGGAAGATAAACCTCAATTCAATTAGTGGGTGTGCAAAAAATCAGCATTCACAACAGTAATAGAAGAATGAAATACATTTGCAATAAAATCTTATTGCTTCAAAGGGTGTTAGTGATTTTCCAAAATGTCTCAACATTATTGCAAGCAAGGCTGTGATCTTCCCAGAGAAGAGAGAGTGTCTGTGTTGGGGAGCTGCAGGAGGAGGTTGGTGCTGAAGCCTTTGAAGATCAACCCTCAGCACAAAACCCACATGAGCTCTGGAGAAGCCGAATTCAGAATTGGAGGATATCTTGCCTTGAGGTCTTATTAATCAGATCGTGTCCATTAACCATCATGTCCTTGTTTGGAAGAGAAAGAAATGCCTTGGTGGGAATGGAAGTGAGGGTCAATAATAAAATCTACCTCTAAAAATAACAACAGCTTTACAATAGAGCTTTTGCTTTTACACAGTTTATACAGGCAAATTACTTGGCAAACTTCTTTGACAGCAGAGAAAGAGTCTTAATTTGCTATTTTTGAGCCACTTATTCATTACAAGAGCTTTATCAAAAATATAACTTCCATTTTTCTGCAAACAAAAAAATCTGGTATCTGTAGATAACAGTGTCATTCATTTTTGAAGCTGGCATCACTGACTTGGGAGCAGTTATATATTATCTTTTTTTTTTTTTTTAGAGCAAACTTTTCATTTTATAAAAGGGAGTCAAAGATTGAACATCTGGGGCCTTAAATTTATAGCCCTTCAAGGATGTTGCAGTAACCAGAAGCTACAGAGGAGATTAAGGCCTGGAAAATTAGAGACTGCCTGTCTGAAAAGATGATGAAAAGACTAAAGAATGTGGACCAAAACAGCATGAAGAATGAGAAATAAATATCAAATATAGAATAGAATACTAATTAATGAAAATAATTATGGAAATTAGAATCAGTGAGCATACATTTCTTTGTTTGCTAAAGATGTATAAGTAAGTGAAGAATTTTTGTACTGGCAACAGTGTGGAGGCCAGAACTTTGTCAGCCACACACACCTCTTGGCCAAGAATAAAGCAATGCCTGTACTTCAAAATACCTGTGTACAGATAGTCTTTGTAGAGCAAAGAGAAGTTTAGTCGAAAGAGATAACAAACAATGGAACTAGATAAACTTTCATGTCCCTTCCGACCCAGACCATTGGATGATTCTATATTAATCAACTTCTTCATCAAATATAAGTGCTTTGTAAGAGCAACTGGAGAAACAGAGATTACTTTTCAAATTACATCAAAACTTAAGCTTCTCTGTAAGATCTGCCCTGCCAAAGACACAGCCCTCATTGTACATATTTAAAAGAGCAGTCTTCAGAGGGTCCTTCCTTAGAAAAGTAGATAAAAAGAAACCGTAAGGATCAGAGGAAAATTTCTTACAGTACTACATCTTTTCAGACATCTTAATTTGGCTGTTAGTACACCAGATGTTGAAAATCCTGCCAGATTTTAAGAAACATCACATAATTCAGGACAGAGCACTTCCTAACTTAAACCCCAGTATGGAAACTCTGTGTGTGTGTGTGTGTGTGTGTGTGTGTGTGTGTGTGTTTACAGCTTTTAAAGACTGCATTCCCAAAATCTTGGTACTCACCAGTGCAGAGAATAAATGGCATGATGCTGCTTCATATGATTTTCTCAATAATAATAAAATAAAAGCTATTTTGAGGATTACTGTTTTAATTAAATTGTCTGTTCTCTCTTTTAAATCTTCTGTAACTTAAAACATTCTCATAAAATTCCTTGTCCTTCTCTATGTATTCTGGACCACATGTTTTCTCTCCCATATTTTATGCTCTTCTCTTTTCACTTACCTATTTTTTGTGTGTCTTATACTCTGAATAGATATGCACCATCTTGATTCATTGCACAGAATAATGAAAACATTGTCTTCAGTTATTATCTGAGAGGCAATAGCAAAGAAAATTGTTCAAAAAGACACAAAATATTTTGTGTATAATTTTTCTACATGCTTACAGGTAAGATACAGTAAAATGTATTTACACTCAGTCATATTAGTAAGGGAGACAAAGGATAGATGAATAATCTTAAAAGTGATAGGGATGTCTCCTGAAAACCTTGACTGGCTTTAGCTATTTTGTTTGGTTAGTAAATTCTCTTAGTGACAAATACAGCCTTTCTGCCTTGGAAATAGAACGAACTTTAGTCAAGTCTATATGATACTTCAAAGGGTAAGGGGGTATAAGGGAATGTTAAGTAATGGTACAGAATCTCTGAATGATTTGGGCTACAAGGGACTTCTGGAGATCATCTAGTCCAACCTCCCTGCTCCAAGAGGTCACTGGAGCAGGTTGCACAGGGTTGTGCACAGGTGGGATTTGGATATCCTCAGGGAAGGACACTGCAGTCCCCCTGGGCAGCCTGTGCCAGTGCTTTGTCACCATCAAAGTAAACACATTTCCCCCCATATTGAGATAGAACTCCTTTTTGCCTGTTGTCCCTTATCCTGCCATTGGGCCACACTGAGAGAGCCTGGCCCTGTCCTCTTGACATCCATCATTAAGGTGTTTGTATACACTCACATATTCAGTTAGATTGGAAAAGATTTCAGAAATCATCAAATCCAACCTGTCACCAAATGCCACCATGTCAACCACACCGTGACCTTAAGTGCCACATCCAGTCTTTGCTTAAATACCTCCAGAGACTGTGACCCCACCACTGCCCTGGGTCCATCACTATTCACCCTTTCTGTGAATATATTTTTCCTAATATCCAATTGAAACCTTCTGTAGCACATCTTGAGATTGTGTCCTCTTGTCCAGTCACTGTTGTCTTTGAGAAAAAACCACCCTCACCTTTGTCTCTGACAAACCATAGTCAATTGTTCAACCATTGAGTACCAGAGCATCTCCAAAAGGTTACAGTCACCTTCCAAATACAGAATAACCTACTCCAGCTAGAGAATGGCAAGGGCTCCCCTGAGCCTCCTTTTCTCCAGTCTAAACACCCCCAGCTCCCTCAGCTGCTCCTCGTAGGATTTGTGCTCCAGATCCTTCACCAGCTCTGCTCCCTTCCCTGGACACCTCAGCATCTCCCTAAACTGAGGGGCCAGGAATGGGCACAGCACTCAAGCTGTGGCCTCACCAGTGCTGAGATCAGGGGAAGAATGAGCTCCCTGCTCCTGCACCATTCCTGACATAGGCCAGGGTGCCACTGGCCTTCTTGGCCACCAGGGCACACTGCTGGCTCATGTTCAGCCAGCTGGCAATCCACAGCCCCAGGTCCTTTTAAGCCAGGCCACTTTCCAGCCATTCTGTGCCCAGCCTGTAGCACTGCATGGGGTAATTGTGGCCAAAGTCTAAGATCTGGCACTTGGTCTTGTTGAGCCCCATGCCACAGATGTCCATCCATCCAGCCTGTCCAGGTTCCTCTCCAAAGCCTTTGTATCCTCCAGCAGATAAACCAACCTCTTGTCATCCACAAATGTGCTGATGGTTGACTCAGTCACCTGATCCAGACCATCACTGAAGATATTAAACAGGACAGAGTCCAACACTGATCCAACTGTTATGTGCACCCTTCACCACCACGCTCTGGGCCAGCCTTCCAGCCAGCTCTGAACCTCATGAGGAGTGCACTGCCCAAACCATGGGCTGCAGCTTCTCCAGGGCATGCTGTGGGAGACAGTACCAAAGGCTCTGCTGAACTCCAGCTGCACAACATCCACAGCCTCTCCTCATCCTCCAGGCAGGTCACCTGGTCATAAGAGGAGGTCAGGATGGTCAGGTTGCCTTTCCCAAGCCCCTGCTGGCTGGGCCTGATTGTTTGATTGTCCTGCACATGCAGTGTGATTGCTCTCAAGGTGACCTGCTCCATTATTGTGCCAGTCACTGAGGTCAGGCAAAGGTAGAGGCAGAAACTCCCACTTGTCCAGAGCACATTCATAAGCAGAGCTGTGCACGTCTCATAACCAAGAGCATCAAATTAAAGTGTTAAAACCTTCATTATGCATGCAGATGCACATCACAGGTTCCTGATTATTTAGTTTATGAAGAAGTTTTTCAGCTCTTCCTCCCATGATAATACAGCCCTCTACTTGCCACCTCGAGTGTCAGACTCAGAAATACTTGTTAGTTTTCACTGTGACAAAACCTACAAAAACACCCCTGATCCACCAGAAACAATCTAAATGCAATTTTGCTTTTCTCCTAGCAATGCAAGCAAATTGTTTTCATCTCAGTCATGTCACTTCTGTTTTCTTTTTTCCCCAATGGCAAGATAGTCAAAGGTAATGTCAACACTCATTATCAGCCAGTAAAGGCTAGACTGGTTTAGCTAGAAGTTGGCTTAGGGAATTATATTGATGGAATAGGATTTATATCCAGATTTTGAAGCAGCCAGAATAAGTATGGTGCACTCAAAGTGGGACAGGCAAAATTTTTGCTGCCTTGTCCTGACATGATGTGGCAATGAAAAGCATTGAGTCAACATGCATCATTTTCAGTGTCAGGTATTGCAGCAGAATAGAGCACTGTCTTTCAGCAACAAGGATTCCTTCAAACCCTCATCATTAGGCATTACCAGAACTTAGAAAAAAAGCTGTCCAGTGAATTTAGCCCTTTTTTCAGGCCTTCTTCCAACAAAGATATTCACTATTCAAACATATCTGTTATTTCCCACAACCAGCCTGGCAAAGGCTGTACATGACCCACACACACCTGTGTCATGATCTGGCTACTGAAATTCTTAGAAATGCCTCTGCACAGATGAAGGTACAGATCTGACCATATGCCAGTGACATGGTTTTGTTTGATAATATGAGTTTATTTGATAGTATGGGTTTTATTTGTTAATAAATATGAGAGAGAGAGAAAGAAAAAAGAAATGGAAAATAGTGGGGATGAAGAAAGGAGTTGACAGGGACAGCATAAGGAAAATATCACTTTGCTGGATTAAGGCATCTCCTCCACTGATCCTCAGTGAATGTCCCATGATGTGGCATTCCCAGGGTTGGGGGGTCCACAGCCAGATGGTGTAAGGCAGGATGGGTTCACTGCCCCTGAGCAGAGGTTACAACACACCCAAACTTTCTTCCACCACCTCAGCTGGGGGGAAATCTGCACAAACCTGCTCCCAGCAAATGGTCTGGGGGCTACAACCTACCCCACCCCAAAGCAGCCAGAAATTATTCTTAGCACAGCTGTTGGGTCTGGCTCACATTATTTTCCTCATTTACTTGATGTTTCAGGTGATTGAAGAATGGGTTTTCCCTTTATCTAATCTCAATAGTTTGACTTTCAGTCCAAAGTCCCAGTCAGGTATCTTCAGGGAGGCTTCTCTGCTTGTAGCTTCTTTAAACAGCTTCTGTTACAATGAGCAAAATTTTATAGAAATGTTTGAGGCATTAACTATTTCAGTCTCTGACAAACCATAGTCAATTGTTTAGCCAATGAGTACCAGAGTATCTCCAAAAGCCACACAACTTGCTAAAATAATTCCTTTCTTAACAGGCTTGGGATAAGCTCCCTCAGGGGGCAAAGCTTCTTCTATTTTTTTTTTTTTTTTTTTTTTTTAATACATTCAACACTCAGTGGTGGAAATAGAGAGGCCAAACCATTGAGTATAAAATCACCTATGCACAAATTAATAAATAAAAATTTTTCAATGGAAAAATGATGTTTCAGTCTGAACAGGTGGGGGCTCACACAGGTTTTCCTTCAATATTGCATGGCATGAAATGGATGAGATTTATGATAAATATAACCTAAAATTTTGGACACTATCACAGCCAAAAAAATTATGACTGAGTACATGAGCCCCTGTTCAGAGGTGACAGTGACTATAAAGGTACCGTGCTGAACTCTTCACTGTAAATTGTGGGCCTGGAATAGAGGATAAAAATTATGCTGATTTCCAAATAATTCCCATCTCCATAGGTACCGCCAGCTCCCTGTCCTCTGCTTAAAAGACTATGACACAATTCTGAGAAGCAAAAGGTGCCACAAACATTTTTTGTGAGCAAATACTTCACTTTTTCCTTGTGTCTATCTGTTGTGGCACTGTACTGTGCAGTAGAACTGTGTTAGGCAAGAAATGCACTGAATGTGTTGGCCTGCAATTCAAAAAATTCAAAATGCTGGGCTCAATTCCACATCTTTGAAGCCAGTCAGGTAAGCTAAAAATCTCTGGGAGAGCATAAAAGCTTACAAAAGGTTCCTCATTCATTCAAATTCATTGTTTTGCTCTTCATAATTCAGTAGGATCCACATTAATGTAATTAATGTTGGCAACTAGTTATCAAGGATAAAATAATTAATGAATTAGTGAATTATTTAACATGTTCAATCTTTTTCCCTGACACTTAAGGTCCTAGTCTGCTCTCAGGCTCTCTGAGGAAATCTGATGGATTTTGGTAGGATTCTATTGACTTTATATTCTTGTCAATAATAAAATATTTTTAGTATGCAGTTTTCTCACCTGAAGTATTTGCTTCTTTTTCTGATGGTTTTCTGAACATTTTGTGCAACTTCCTCAGTTAAGCTTGTTAGAAACACTCAGTAAGATTCAATCATAATTTAAATAATGCTTCCAGACTTTCCATGTAATAATTACTTCTTTTTGGGCCATTCATGTGAGTAATCCTAGTAAAAGAATTCATCCCCTGCAAGCCTGCAAGTCAGTGCATCTGCCTCCACTCTGACTAGTGCCAAATTTAGCAAAACTTGCACCCCAAACCTTACAATTGAGATCTCTCTATCTGGTGTTCCCTGCACTTGTTTCCACACTTTTTTTTTTCCACACTTTTTCCACTTTTTTTTTTTTTTTTTTCCCTGAAAAAGAAAATCTTCTGCCTCTTATTACTTGCCCTAGAAAGAAGCATTCCTCAAAATCACTGCAGCACCTGTCAGGGAGTTGTGTCAAGTGTCAGAATTTGCCTAATAATGAAAAAAAATAAAATTAAATAGTGGCTTGTATTGTGGGGAGGTAGAAAAATAACATTTTACCCCAAGATTAAAGGAATTTCAGCATCCATAAAGAGTAATCAGCTCAGTGCTGAGGAGGTTGTTAGAAATGTAATCAGTGAGTGTCTTAATGTACTAAAAAGGCTGAATCTTTATTATATTCAGAAGGCAGTTTTGTTTCACATTTAAAATCTAGGCCATGATTTAACGTAAATCTAAGATCTCAGTAAAAATAAAAAATCCACAAAAACTCTCACCTCAAAGCTTGTTCTTCTTTGTATACACTCATTGTAACTGTATTTTTTCTGAAAACAAAGAGGGACAAAACCTGGTCCACACCAGCAAAATTATATTCTCCCTTATTTCATTAACATTCAGGAATTATTTGCAAATTAAATTAATTGTGTTTGGAAATCACCTTCTACAGAAAAGTGTTCTTGAGTTTATCCCTTAAATTAATTAATTAATTATCCCTCAGATTAATCTTATGTAGCCAAAAGAGACAATAACGGATTGCAAAAATGCAAATGGCCAGGAATTTGAACCCAGCCTCAAATTTTAATTGCTTGTGTATATGTTGTTCTTAGCTTCTGGTGTAAGACTTGAAAATAATTCAATTACATTTCTCTAGGAAATGGCATGGCATTATTTGGCTTCTGCATGTGTGTGCACGTGCCTGTGTGTGTCTGCTTGTGTGTACTCTCTGGAAAGATAAAGCAAACATTTCAAAGGAACAGAACATAGTGTAAAGAAAATAAGAATATTTCTTCTTTGAAGTATACAGATTGGGCACATTAAAATCCAATATTAATTATAGTCTGACCTATTGCAAAAGCAAAAGTTCCACCATTTCTGCTGAGTACTTTATTTCCTACAAATATGACCAAATATATCCTTCATACAAATATGAAGGACTGCTGGTCAAGGTGAGAAAGGTCAAATATCTGTTTTGAGTTAATATCCACTGCCTCCCACCAACAAAGTAGATTTGTTTCCAAAGGACAGTTGTTATTATCTTTCAAAGGATCTATGCAAATTTGCTTTGCATATTGTTCACAGGAACATCAGTGTCAAAATAATACACAAACAAGAAAGAAAGAAGAAAAAAAGAAAGAAGAATCATATCAGGTTCCTTTCAAACATTTGACAACATCCTTGCCCTGCAAACTTTCTCTGCCTTTTCTTTCCCCCAAAGAGACATCATAAAACAAGACTTTGATGAAGCAGGATTATCTCTGCTATCAGAGAGATCTTGTTTTACAGCCTATGATCAAACCTGTGCATGAAAAGTGGCAAAGAGGGGAAAATTACTGATAAAGACCCACCTCCCCACACCAGCATTTTGGTTAAGTTGTAGCAGGAATCTCACGCACAAAAGAACTTTTTCCTTTTGGTGTCATTTATATACTTTCAGTTGCTTATGGATGGGATCACTCAGTTTTTACGAAGAGCACACTCCTATACTGACCAAACACAGAACATTTTAATGGACAGAAAGTCATGGTAGAGTTCATCTTGCCTCACTGGGGAGAAGGAAGCAGGGTCAGGCTCTTTTCTAAGATTATTAATATTACTAGGAGGGGAGAAATTACTTCTTGAAAAGACACTTGTCAGGCATATCCTCAGAGGCCTCACACCACTCTTTGGAAAGCAAGGTTGGCTGGACCTTCACACACTGGGACCTGCATTTAGGAAAGGCCATCAGGTTGGTGAACAGCAACTGAGCTGGCCCTCCCAAGCAAAACCCCATAAACTGCAGGAGGGAGGTGACCCAGGGCTCATTGGTGGTCACAGATGCCATCTGTCCCGTAAGCCGGGTTGATATCTCTTTGACTGGAGATGTGCAGTTGATTCCTCTCACACAGTTTTCCACAGTGGGAATTTTTATCTGGATGTACTAACCAGGATGTGGGAACCAGATCTCCTCTCTGCCAGACCTGGAATTAATGCCATCCTGTAACACATTTCTCCATTCTGTGTTTATCTCAAGTTCCCACTGTGGTGGTTTATCTTAGAGCAAATTCCTCCTGAGGCCTTGACAGTGTTTGAGAGAAGTAACCGTGTCCTTTACAAGTGGTTGCACTTCAGGCTAACAGTTTTACTAGTTCACAAGCACTTAATCTACTGTAAAAAAAAAGCGAAGTATCCATTCCTGATGTGGAAGGTGTGTTTAGTATATTCTTTTGTGCCCCTATTCTTCTTTCACTTTTGTGTCCTGTTCAAATCTAGAATTAAGTGTCCAGATTTTCTTTCTGATAGCACCAGTGTAACACTGCTGACTTCAGAGAAACTGTGTTTTCCCTGAAGCCTTATCATTGGCAATGGCATGATCCCAGCCTTCTGACCCCAGCCCTTGCACTATGAGGAGCTTCCTGTGACAAAAACTTCCTGTCAGGAAACATTTCATACAATGGACCTCCATTTGTCTACTGGGCATGGCACCAGGAAAAATATAAAACAGGAAAATTCTCCCAGTGAGAAACCCAGAACTTTCCTAAGTTTCACCTGTATTGAAATACTGCTGGCCAAAAGGTGATAGACAGACAGATAGACAGATAAATCCTGCAGTATGCCTTAAACTTTGTGTCTGCAACCTTCACTAGCACATCAGAAAGTAAACCAGAAGGTAATTGTATTTCTCACAAGACATAAGCAATGCATCTCACAATTTATTTTCATTTAGTATTTTCCATAATTTTAATCATCAAAGAAGAGTAGAGCCACCTGGAGAAGACAATAAATGTGAGATATTTAAATTTCACAAGAGTAAAAGCAAAAAAAGCCTTTTTAAAAAAATTGCCTTTAAAAATGTCTTTAAAACAAAGAAAAGTTTATGACTGTACAAATGATTGTAAACTGATCTTGAAATTCCAAAATGTCAACAAAGTCTGTGATTAAATATTAGGTGATGATCATGATAACTCATGCCTTGAAAAACGTCCTCAGATCATGACTTCTCAGAGCAAGACCTGAAGCAAATTAACATGCCAAAAGTAGTCATGATGTCCAGTCTAAACTTGTATTAAATAAAGAACACAAAATGCACTGCCCAGACAACCCAAGGCAGAAGTTCCTAAAACTATAGTACTGGTGCTACATTTGATGTGGCACCCGAGTTCAATAATGACACAGTGAAACATGCAGGGAGAGAGAGTCTTCATCCTTCAGGAACAAATTATCATACTTCAGCATTTTGCAGAAACTAGTCCTGTAAAGTAAAAGTTTTTTTCACAAGTGGCATCACTAGGTGAATCCAACTCCTTATAAGAGTGCTGGATGTTGCAGGTGAAGACTATGATCAGCTAAACTTTAATTTTTATTAATTTTAATTTAGACACTGGCAACTAATCCAAATGTGGTAAAACTATTCTGGTAGTTTGCATACACACAAAAATGTCACAACTAAAATATGTTGCAAGGGAGTGAGATCAGAACTTCCATTACCAACTTCTTCATTTTAAAAGCATTGATAAACAGATTGGACATAAACAAAAAGAAAACAAACAAACAAAAAAAAACCCCAAACCAAACACTCCCCAAAACAAAACCACTCCCCCTTAAAAAAAAAAAAAAGCCCTCCCAAAAAAACCAAAAAAAGCCCCAACGAAACCAAATACACTAAACTAAACTAAACTAAACCAAACCAAACCAAACCAAAACAAAACAAAACAAAAAAAATCCCATATCACAGAAAACAAATCCAAACAGCCTAAACTAGAAAAAACAGGTCAGGCTGGATTTTTTTAAATTACTGACAGACTAGCACTGATTTTTACAACTGTAGGGCACATTTTTTTCTGGACTTCAGATTTTGTAACCAGTTTCACCATCATTGCCATTCAAAATTGCAAGAATCATAGTTCTCTTGTTTCTTTTCCTCTTCTAGTCAAATAATTTATATCAGCTGGACTAGGTGATGAAGCTTATTAAAATGTAAGAACAGCTCATTATTACATTAACAGCTCATTATTACAAAAAAAAAAAAAAAAAACCAAACCAGTACAGCCCAGGTCTGACACCTTGTCTCCTATGGCAGCAATGAGCAGAGTAAAAGACTCAGCATCAGTGTAATTTACCACTGGTTATTCTGTTAGACTTTTATTTTCAGTTCAGGGAACAGATCTGAAGTGAACTGCCTTTTCTGCAAGCCCCTGCATCTCTGCTTCCTGAAGACCCTGTCCATTTCCTTCTGGAATGAAGGTGAATTTCTTGTGCTGGTGTTGGCCTTGAGCAGCTGTTCTGATCTTCCACATGATGCATTGAAATGGAGATGCTAATTTAATTGGATTGCTACTCTGCTGGAAGAACTCTACCTGCTTTCCTCACATCCCTTCATATCCTGCAGAGCATCATGTGTCAGTGCAAATGATCCAAACTAGGATACAGACAGCCACATGTCTGAGATATCCAGAATACTGCCATTTTTCCCACCAGTGAAAATAAATCCTCTACCCTGTTCTTAGAAATTCTACACCTTGATACTTCCTAAGCCAACAAAAAAGAAGATTTAATATTGAGCTACCTCTGCTGTAAGGCCACTCTGTTTTATCCAGATCAAAGGGTAAAGACTTTTTGCTGCTGCACAGTAATTGAAGAGTAACAACTTATTAGTTTTGATTTCAGTCCACCAGCTTTGACTGAAGCAGTAAAGAGAAACAAGTTATCTTTTTGTGGTGTCTTTGGTCATGGGAGATTTAAATTAATTTCATACCTTACTGCATCCCCTTGATAAAACCACTTCATCTCTCTGTGCCTCAGTTTCCTCTCTATAAAAGTATGAACAGTCTTTACTGACTAAAACTCAAATAATATCTCAACAATATTACCAATAAATAATGAACACAATTATATCTGAATTAGACCTAATCTTTCAGTTGGTTTGTTTGTTGGTTTTTTTTGCGTGTTTGTGTGTATTGCTTTTTTGTTGTTGTTGTTTGTTTGGCTTTGTGGGTTTTTTTAAGTACTCACTCCTTCAGAAATAATTTGGAGGAGTTTGGAGCTATCAAAATAGGTTTTGAGATGGATGCAGTCTCCCCAAACTCGCTCACCTGTGTAACTTCTGCCTACCCAGGTGATAAATAGACAAGGCACAGCCCTTACAGACATTGGCATATTCTGCTGGGGATGCCTGCTGATCAAATAACCCATTCCTCTAACAGAGACACCTGAAAGCAACCAGCACAAAACCAGACTACATGAATTACTCTACAAAATAGATCAGTCCACAGGAACCTAAATCCTGCCAGGACAGCCCCAGAAGCCCCAGCCCATGGCACCTGCCCTGCCCAGGTGAGCTGCACTGCAACAGCCCTGAGCAAAGAGTTTCCTTTCAGCAGAAAGGAACCCACCAACAGCACCAGAGATGGAGTCTGAAATACCTGTTACTCTAACACACCAACATTTAAGGAGGAGATTGCCATTTTTTCTGCAGCTGGCACTCCCAGGCATTACTGAACATCCACTCTCTTTAGAGAACCCATGATGACAAACAGGTAGAAATTCAGAGCTGGACAACAGTTTTGGATATAAGAGGTAGTTTCTTACTGCATGTCAGGTTCTCACAAAGGCATAAATTCAATGTTTTTTGTTAACCTTACCATGACTTTTAAAATTAATTTCCTCACATCCTTCCTGGCTTTTCCCACACGGATATGTATGTTACTGCTGTTTACTCCTGACACTTATACCTCATCTTACAATGGTGTCACACAACCCCCACAACCCCAAGAAATTAAACATCTAAAATATGTTAAAGGAATCCATGCATCACAGAGCAACAAAATTCTGGAATCTTACTGGGCAATCAATCTCAGATGTCTTTTATCTGTGACTTCAGACAATCCTAAGAATTTAATCTTTAGGCATTCACTTAACTGTTAAGTGATCACACCTGTGAAACCTCTGGAGTTAAGGGGATATTTAAGAAAGACAGACAGACAAGGTAAGTCACACCACTATTTTCTGTGACCCCAAATAATTTAAATAATTTCCTCAGTCTGACATTATTGAACAAAATCGGGTTTTCTTAGGGTTGATTTACTATGGCCACCTAATGATGATCCAAAACTGGTCTGTAAAACGACTTTCACTCCATTCTTTGAATGCAGATACATTCTCCAGGAAAACACATGCTCCCCATCAACAACCACATTCCAGAAGGAAAAAAACAAAAAACCATCCTCAGCAGTTGGCACCTTTTGCATCAAGGTAAATCATACTGCAGTAGGAACAGAGTTCAGCTGACTCAGTTCTGCAGCTCCTTATGCTGCATTACAACAGTCTGATGTGTGTGGAGGTTTGGAGTGGGCAGTCTCAAACAGAGCCAAAGAAGAGTCATCGATCTCATAGAGGAGTGAATATTGTGATGTATTCATGTATTGCCAGAAAAAAAAAAAAAAAAAAAAAAAAAAAAAAAAAAAAAAAAAAAAAAAAAAAAAAAAAAAAAAAAAAAAAAAAAGAGAGAGAGAAATATTCTTTCAACCGTGCACTTTCCAAGTTTTGCTGTAAATGAACGCTAGAGGGAGGCAGAATTTAAACCAGATCCTGGTTCCAGAGCTGAGCTGGCCATGGGGAAAAGGAGAAGCACCAGTTCTTCCTCTCACCAGTCTCAAAGGATACACAGTGTAACTCATGCTGTCATTCTGTTGGATGTAAAGTTATACAGATGTTGTCCGAGTCCACTTTTCTAGTCCCTGAGTTAGATCCTTGCTTAACTGTATGATTTGCAAGGCTGTTTAAAAAGAAATCTAACTACAACTCTTGTTTATTCATCTAATTCATTATTTTGGGGTTTTAAAAAAAGACTAAATGTAAAATTGTAATTAAAATGTGTTTTAGGCAAGAGAGTTAATTTCCTTTGTTGAACTCCAAACACAAATTTGTTTTCTTTATACTCAGTTTATATATAAATGAGTTTTGACATAGTCATCAAATTACACATACAAAATATTTTAGATAATGACTATAATTCACATTGCTCTTTCCAAATAATATTTTCTAAAAGTACTTGTGCTATGCATGGAGCAGAAATGCACAGAACTTCAGCTGGTCCATTCTAGTCCTGGTGTCAAATTTTCACTGACATTTTCAATGACAGGTTCCATTGACTTTTAGATCTCTAACTAGTTTGATAGACTTTGTTCTTCTTCATTTAAAAACAGTTTACATGAGACCAATCTATTTTTGCTGCCCACCTGTTAGTGCAAACTTCTACAGTCTGACTGAATAATCTTGACATCTGAAATATTATACACAGGAGGAGAATAATACAGGATTATATTATATATATAATAATGATTACAAACACACTGAAACTCTGGATTTGGGAAACACTCCTGACCACAGTACATTTGTCAATCTGTGTCTCTTAGAGCTTCAGTTCCTTCTGTTCTGTCCCAGGAGTTCAGTCTGGTACTAATAGTATATGATGCGTGGATGTTTTCTGAGTTTTATCAGCAAAACGACATACATAGGTAACAAAAGTGCCCTCTGCTTTTTCACACCTATTCCAGTAAGTCCTATTAGCCTTTAGCTGTAATAAGCAATTCAGCAAAACATTAAAAAAAAAAAAAATTAAAAAAAAAAATTAAAAAAAAAAAAAGGGAGATATCATGGTTCTGGCCCAGATCAGTGGGAAAGGGGCATGGGCAAAGCATTCTTTTTATCTGATGCCACCTTAAGTCACTGCTGGGGTCAGGGAAAAGGGACTGTCTCTCCCTTCCAAGAAGGGCGTTCCTTTCCTGTTGAGAAAAGCGTGGCTGCAGTCAGGTCAGGCCAGACCCTGCAGAAAGCATTCTTGCATGTGAATCATTCTCTCTTTTTGTATATTTTTGTTATCAACACTGTTGCTGCCACTGTTTGTATTCTTATCTCAACCCACAATCTTTGTCTTGTGTGCTCCCAATTCTTCTCTCCTGGCTGCTCTCCCAGGGCAGGGGGAGCCAGTGGCAGCTTGGTTTGGAAAATCCCAGTGGGAGAAGTAAATCAGGGAGTGCCATTCCTAAATCACTACACGAAGGTAAGAAGTTAAGGTCATAAAATAGATGAGGGGGAGGAGGGGAAGAATTTACACCTTCTGGGTAGAGCAAAAGTCTCAGGCTGACATTCTGTAAAGACTTCCCAAGAAATTATTTACTGCTGAGGATAATGCTGCCACTGAATAATGAAGATGTTTGCTCGCAGAAATGCTGAAAGACCGAGATCAATCAAAGTTAACTGCAGCATGCTCATGCTTTGTACCCTGGAGGGCTGCCAATTTGTGACTCAGATGTACTTGATTAAAAAGCCATAGAGGACTGTGATGATGACTGATGTGACACTTGTGTCAGTGTTTGGCTTTTAGAGGTAAATTCTTTGGTTTAATATCTCACCTATTTTTTCTTTACTTTCTAAATACAATCTATCCTTTTATTTGTTAATTGGAACTCTAATAAATATTGTCATATGTCATCAAATTTCAAAAGCCATATCTTATTGCTGAGGCTAGTACTGATGGCATTCCCTTTTTCTCTGAGCTAGTTTATCAGGACCCTTTATTCCCCTTTAACAGCCCCATACATCCTTTGGAGAGGTTAAGAATCCCAGCTAACTTTGAATTCTTCTTTAAAATGGAATAACCCCACATTCAGTTGATGCAGAGCAGGAAGGAAATAAGAATCCCAATCCCTGACCATTACAACATTTACAGTACATTCCAGTTGTTGTGACACTAAGGTTAAATATATAAAAAATGTAACTGCACATAATGCCCACAAAGTGCTTGCAGTAATTTATTTCATCTTATTAGCTTGCTCTCGTATCCCCAGTTCATGCCAAAGGTTAAAGGAAATCCCTAGAACTGGAGAGGATTTGTAGCCCAATGATGTAAAAGGGAAGACTAAGGATTGCAGTAAGGTGTAAGTTTCATTAAGCTTTGGATGCAGGATATGAAGGGGTCCCCAGTGATGCACCTCACCTGCAGTCTCAGCCTGCAGCAAGACCTCTCCTGCTGGGACATTCCACAGCAGCCAAGTAAAGATTCATGGAAAATAAAAAGTAAAGAACTCAGTTTCTTCTTTTGCAGTGGACAAAAGAGCCGTAATATAACCCTTGCAGTTCACTGTCTTCCCTTCAGTAAAATGGCATGCTAATATTACATAAACCTGGCCCTAGTGCTTTAGCTCTCAAGTTGTTTTCAAACGATCCCATAAGAGAAAAAACCCACATTTCTTTACCCTTAGGATACTTCTCACCTTTCAAACACCTGTTATAAACAATGTAATCAGCATAACTTTGAAAAGGTCCCAGGGGTCTTCTGTCAGAGGAGGTTTTAGGGATCACTATCAGTCTCTCTGTTACAATCACATACTTGTTAAGCCAGTTAGAGAAGAAACAATTACTGTTATCGCAGGAATTTACATTATTTGACTCTCTTTAACACAAAAGGTACAATAAATACCTCTGAAAAGATTCTTGCTAGGCATTTGAGAACTTGGAATTACTGTCTTGAACTGCTTTGCATTTTGCTTGTCTTGTCTGTTAGGCTGGGACATAACTTTCCATGTGTAGGATAACATGTCTATTTTTTTTCAGTGGCAGGGAGTGAGCTGGCAAACAACTGCATATACAGCAGTAAATGTGTCTTTGGTATGGCACCACAGTATCAAGGGGTTGATTAGGAGGTATCTTATGTCTTTTGATTCAAGTTCAGACCATCTGCTTTGAAAAGCTGCTTTTTGTCCTGGCTGGTTTTATGTCTTCAGTTTCTGCTTACATGTGGTGGTGAATTTTAAACTTGCATAAGTGACAGACTTGCTTTTCCTTCAAACAGATGCAGAACCAGTACATTGCCCCTGATTACTAATACAGTCTATCTCTAAACAGAGAAATTCAGCATGTGCAGAGAGTGATGCTTGTTGTCTCTCCTCCACCTCAGTAAGTAGAAGTAATTCTACAATACTTCAGAGGAGTCCTCTGAAAATATGCCCAGGAGAACTAGTGGAGGACCTAGGCAAGACACAGATCAGCTCCTCAAGAATGCAGAACTATGAAATAAAGTGTGCAAGTGGTGAGATGGAACCTATGAGTACTTTGTCTAACTTATGAATCAGCATTTCATAATATAGCTGCCTTCTGCAGCTCAGATGGCACAGAATATCATGAGTGTGTGGCTGCACCTGAATGGGCTGATTTCCCAAATTAATCACTCAAATAAAATCATTACCATTAGCAATCCTCACAGTTGGAGATCCCAATCTTATTGTGACACAGGCTGAAGCAGCATACTGACTGAGAGACTAGAAGTTACACCAGCATCCTTAACTCACTGAGCTGTATCTTGTCACTTCTTTCTTCCACACAATTGCCTGCTCCTTGCAGTGCTTCACTGGCACTTGCCTGGTTCCAAAAGTTGATTTACAAATGCTGCAGAATACCTGCTTATTATAAAACTTACAACTGCAATGGTGAATAAAAAGCTGAGGAGCATTTTACAAGAAAATACTGATAGGAGATGTGGGCACATAACTGCACAAGGGATTGAGACAGGAGAAACTCAAAGACTGACACAAATCTCAATTTAAAGAGATGCAGAGATATTGTAAAATATGCCACAACCAGAGGTCTTTGACTCTTCCTTTTCTTTCAAGTGGGTGCTTAACTCTAATTACATTGGTTGCTATATAAAATCTACTTGAAAAGACATGACTTCATATCAGTTTCAATGAAACAAATTTTGTCAAAGAAATGGTTATCACTTGGAATTAATGAGTTTTTCAACTCTGAAAAGGATGTGGAAAAAACCCACAAAAACAAACAACAAATAAGCTGCCAGAACAGCTTGGATAGGAGAAAACACATGAAATGGATAGAACCACTTAATAAATGGGTATGGATGTTGAAAACATAAATGGTCTGTCTATAAAACCAACTTTGGGTCTCAAGAAGGAATCTTTTTTCTTTCTACAGAAATACACTGGTGAACAAAATAGAAGAGACCAGGAGCAACAGAAGAAGTTTTCAAAAATTTCTCACATAAAAAGCATGCTTTGCTTTGCTGGAAAACCTAAGTGTAGCCAGATACAGCTGGATCATTCTGATCTGTGCTTGATCCATAGTCATGGATGGATTGAGAAATGAATGGATAAGCAGGTATTTCCTACTTTGACTGTTTCTGTTTTCTTTGCTAGCTATTCCTTCTGTAACTAAACATAGAAGGCTTCTTCAGTTATGAGAAAGCATGAACCACCAGTGGAGAAAACCACATAGTCCATGTGGGTCTTTAGAATGCAATGGAAGCAAATGTCAAATTTTTTTTTATTTTTTTTTTTTTTTTGAGAAGCTCAGTGTTTTCTAGAAAGTATGTCAGAAAATCTATTGCAAAAGATACTGCTGCAGCTCATGGCCTAGGAGCAGTGTATGAGGAAAACAATATCATATGGTAGCCTGGACAGCTTAGCTAAGGGCTCAGTCAGAATGACCAGCTAAGATCTTGCTTAATGTCATTTTTACAGATGAAAGCAGCATGTAACAAAATAACTGTGGATTGCATTAAAAGGAGCTAAAAACAAATAAAAAGGGAGGACAAAGGAGTGACAGAAGAGAAGAACCAGAAAAGATCAAAGGACAGAGAAATTTAAAAAGTAGCATTTGTGAGAAATGGCAAAAGACTGAAAGAAATGTGGAGGGTGCAGCAAACAGAAGAAAAAGTGCACATGAGTAACCAAAACCTGCTTGATGGCATTGCCATCCCCTTCAACCTCCCAAAAGCTTAGCTTGAGCAGTCCTGCATGCTCACCTTCTCTGCTGCCCTCTGAGCCAAAGGGAACAGCCATCCCCATCTCGTGTTCCAGCCAGCAGTGGGCTCCTTCAGGCTCTCAGTTTCTGTGTGCTCTGGAAGACATGACCTGAATTCAGGCAATGAGCCATCTAAGAGGACACAAATTGTTTGGTTGGTTTGTACTGTAGTTTTTACTGTGCATCACTACAGTCTGTTCTGCATCAAAGGGCTGTTATCTGTGCTGAAGTAGTGTAGAATGGCACCATGTCCATACTGCTACTTTTCCTGGATCAAACCGCTTCATCTACTCTATTCACCAAGGACTAATTTTAAATATAAATCTACTTCCAGTTCTTATATTGGGCTGTGCTTCCCACCCTCTGTTAATCCACTGCTCCTTGTGCTCTCAAAACAGATATTGGGCAGAAGAGAGATCAGGAATAGCTAAAATATTGTGAATATACTGAATGCCTAAGGGCATTAATTTGGATCTCTGTCCTTTCTAAAGTCAGTCATTCCCTTGAAACATTCATCAGCACCACTGTCTTTGATGAAAACTGGCCAATGTATGAAAAACCTTTTGCCAGGGGATGGACACCATAGCACAGGCATTGTTTTTCTAGAGAATCATATTAAAAATCCTTATTAAGTTGCTTCCCTTGATTGTAACAATATTGCTGAATGTGTGAAACAAGATAATGATACAAGATACTCCAAAACCAGTGATTGTTCTGACAGTAATGATAGAGAGTTTTCATTCACCCACACGGGATCTGCACACTGTTTTGCTAACAGCCAGCAGGTTTAATTCCTAACACCACTGACTCACTGGTGGCCCCAAGGTAAAGGACACAGAACAGATTTCTAACACCGCAAAGGAGCATTTGTGTCCAAATTTCTGAGTGAGCTTTTTATACAGAGGGTCACTGGAGGAATTTGCATTTCCCCACCTCTAGAACACTTAAGTAACCATTCTTCTAAGGCACTCAATCCCATCTCTGCATCTGCCATCTAACACAGACAGTAAATTGTCCCCATGCAGTATAAGTTTATTTCCAAAACATCCATTCTAGGTAGAAATAATATCACATACATAACTTTTCTATCTGTTAAAAAATGACTTTTTCCCATGATTGGTAAGTTCTGTTTTGGAGGCATATAATTACACCTCACACCTTTTATTGCTACAAGCACAAGAGAAAAGCAAGATATAGACAGAATCAGTTATACATTAAAAAATAAATTGGGGCAGAAAAGTCAAATAGGAACCTGGAACTGCCTTCTTGCCTTCTGTTTCATAACTAGGCTGCCATATTAAATATCTGTGGAATAAACAGAGCAAAACAACCTTTTTCTACTGCACATTCTATTCAAACTCTGCTCAAACCAGATAAGACAAAGAGGAGAGAACGTGAGGATTTTGCCAACATTTTCATCAGGGAAGCAGCCATTCCACTTAACTTCACCAGAAAAGTTACTGTGAGTTTACTCTGCAGTGAGTTTACATTGTTACATTAATCAACACCATTAGAAATGTGTTCCAACTAGAGCTTCAATACAGAACAATATAAATGCAAAGTATTTTTATTATCCTTCCATCTGGTAATCTTCAAGTGCTTTGCAGATGTTAGGAAGCCAAACCCCATAATTCACGATGACATAATGTTTCAGAAAATCAAAGCAAGTTGCAATGCATGCTGCTTTTCTGGGTCAGATACTTGCTCAGGAGTTCACTGCATTGCCAGTGCAGTTTAGCAAAATACACAGACCAGGACCAAGAGAGGTTCTTCAAGGGGAAACGAGCCTTATCTCTTAATCAAAAAATCTCCAATCTGTTTTAGAAATTATTTATGTTGTCCTCAAAACTGCACTACTCAAGCAACAGAGAGTAAAGTATAGATAAGTCTCACTTCTCCAAGCTCAATGGGTGATTTTGAAAGAGGGAAATGGAGGTACAAATGCTTAGCAACTAGAATAATTTAAAAAGTAAAGAAATACTGATGCTTCTAGAGGTACAAAAGGAGATGTCCTCTGACTTTTGGCACTGAGACTTACTGTTTCCCTTTTCGCAGATTTTAATATGTTCTGTTCATTTCTAATGTCTGAAGAGTGTCCACATTTCCTGGACAGAATACTTAAAAAATCTGACCCATTGACTCATTAGGAAAACAGGACACTTTGCTTTCTCATACAAATCACAAATACAGCAAGGATCTGTTAAGTTTGTAACTGGCTTATAAACAGAAAAAAATAGTTAGAAATTCTCCCCACTTTTAAAACAAGAACATTGCAACAAAATGGCTTCTCTCACCTCAGAAGATGCAAACTCAGATGAATTAAGAATGTAGAAGTGAGCAGAAAGATTGTATCATATGAATGCTGCAAATTAGTCATTAGAAGACTCATGATTCCTCTTGACTTCCCTTTTAATTCCTACCAAGATAAAATGTCTTTCTTGGAAGAGTGAAGCTTGATAAAGGTGTGGATGTGGAACAGTTGCAGTTGGATTTTAAACTCTTTGAAAGGCAAAGGATGTAACTACCTATTAAGACCCAAGCCTGTTCAGTGACTTTTTAAAGAGGAATTTAGAATTTAGATTTAGATTTACTCTGGTGATGCACAGGTGAAGCAGAAAATTTCACAGGAGTTTGAATAGGAAACTTTTACTTGCAAACTTCAGAACATTCACATAGGAAAAGGTATTTGGCAAATTTAAAACAGTCAAAGTAAGACACTTCACAAAGCACTGACTTAGCAAACACTAATCCATCCAAATTTAAATTATCCACATTTGGAGAAGAGGAAGTTAGAGGAAGAAAGAGAAAGAAGAGATAAGATGTATGTATAGCCATTGCTTTAGATCCAGCACAGTCTCAGCTGCTTGTAAATCCAAGGCAGTGGGGTGCATCAGTGTTACACCTGTGCCACTGCTTTTTATCTGCTCTGGACTCCCAGGGCCCTTTCCCAGGCACCTGCCTGTGCTTTACTGTTCCACAGAGGCTTATTTGGCCAGACAGAGCCCCTTCATGTGAAGTGTTTTGGCAGCCAGTTTGGGATTGGAGCAGAGCCTCCATTTGTGTGCATCATTCCACCTGTGCAGAACTTGCTCTGCCCTCTGCCCTCTTCCCCCACTTTTTCTATCCAGCTGCTCTGAGCAGTAAACATCCCTTCAGTCTCCCAGTCTACCACCTAACTCTTGTATTAGTTATAAAAAAACATTGAGAATGGCATGTTTTGGAGTGCAGAAAGCTTATTAATAAGTTCACAGAATTTATTAACCCTAAATTCTCTCTCTAGAACAGGTGCTAAGTTGTACAGAAAGTAAATATCATCCTCAAACCTTTTATTGCTTTTTTCACTTTATCTCTTCTGCTTATAAAAATTACCTTTGTCTGGATGTTCTTTAACCTGAACATAAGAAATGTTTTAAAAGGAGCACTCAGAACAGACACCATGGCTTCTTAGCCAAAGTATTTCCCATAGAGGTTGTTATTATGTTAGAGACCATATTACCTAAAACAAACAGCACTGGCTCTGTTGACAGTTAGTCTAAAATAAATTTTTCAATAGAAAGCTTGGAAAAGCTTAGCCTGTTTTTTTGCTTTTAGCTCATTTAAGTATTTTTTGTTCAGTTTGTGTGTTTGTTGTCGACTACATGGTGGCCTATCAGGACCATTCTATTGGAACTGTTCTTGGTCTTGTTCCTCTACACAAACTACAGAAGTTGTTTTGCTGCCCCACAAACCTGTGGCTACTAACCCTCCTGCTTTACCATTAAACAGTGTGACAAGATCAGTAGACAAACAAACCTTCTTTCAAACTTCCTTCCAAACAGACCAGTTGCAACATACACTTCACAACTTTGGCACAAGTATTTCTTCCAAAAAATGAAATTTGAAATTAAAAAAAAAAAAAAAGAAAGAAGCTCAGATAATAGTTCATAAATATTTTCAGATCTATTTCTGCTCATAAACCTGGAAATAATGGAACTAAAGATATATTTTTTAAAGCATGTAATGTATTTGTACACAGCATTCAAAATGCTTGTATTTCTGTATTAGAATAAAATGTGTTACCACATCAAAAGCAAAACAGCAAATTTGGGTTCACCTTTGCAAATCCCAAGAATCTGATCCTTCTAGATAGTGTTCCCATTTATTCTTTAGATATAACAAAAACGGCCAGGATACACTGCTAATGTTCTGTGCATCCAATGTTTCTGGAGGAGTTCCAAAGAGTGGAAGTAGAAGCTTTCACAGAAGAAAACAGCAAGCAGTTAACAACTGAAAGAAGAGGAAAAGAGAAATGGAGTAGTCACTTATGTTCTGGCCTTGATACAGCCATACTAGCACTCACAAATTCTCTTCTTCAGCAGGATTCACATTCTCACTTTCAAAAATGAGCTGCTAGGTTCACTTCCTGTTGATTCATTTACATTCAACACTTAGGACATGCATTTCTTCAAATCTTCCATTATTTCTATATCTCAACTCCTATGTAGCCTTTTTCCCCTAAATAACCCGTCTCTCACTATAATATCCATTAAAATTCTTAGGATGATTCACACTGTGACCTTTACCACCTCGGTGAATGTTTTCTTGTGCCAGAAACCTGCATTCCTTTCCCACTATACAAATTCCACTGCCTGACCAGGGATTGTTCACATTAAGTTCAAATCTCAGGACTGAATCCTACAAACTCTTCACATACATATCATTCATAGGTCTCCCTTGTAAGGTTTGTACAATCAGGTTTCCAGTTTTCATGCAATGCTTTTCCATTGGAAGCATTTGGGTTTCCATTTCTATCCTGCTTTGCCTCACTGACACTTCCAATTCCATTTCTGTGCATTCAAAAGATAGGTTTATTGAAAAAAGGTACATTTTTCAGAATGAAAATGTATCTGTCAGTTTAGACAAAATTTATTCTGAGTTCCCTGAATTGAAATATCATTAATATTTTTATTTGCATGAGTCTAAGGCATAACTCAAATGACCCTACCAGGGTATCAGTCTGAATTTATATTTTCTTTCTACAGCTGCTATGGGAGAAAGCTTGAACCAGTGTTATCCACCTAAATAGCAAGAGGAATTTAAATGCTCATTTCCACAGAAAAGGGTTAAATGTATTAATTTCAAACTCTGCAAGAGCAAAAACAGTACGTGTATTTTGAAACAGTGGCAGAATTGTGTGTTTACATTTGGAGGACATTAGTCATATGCAATGCAATATAGTCAAATCAAGGGAAAAATACTGATGATCAATTTACATTATCAGCTGTAAGATAACTGTTAATTTAAATAAAATAAAGGCATGATAGTGAGAGCTCTATAAGCAGTGGAAGTTAAAAAATCCAAAGAAGAGGATATAAAAGTGAGGGTCATTTCAGGATGAAGAAATTACTATCAAAATCAAAACTCAGGGAACAAGGAGGAATGCATGTAAAAGAAAGAACTTGGGAGGAATGTTTTAAGGTGAGAGGAGGGACAAAGGCAAAATAAGAAAAAGAGAGGAGACTGCCAGGTCGAGCAAAGGGAAAGGCTCCTGAGTGAAAGCAATGACTTTTTTTCCATCCTTTAAAAAGCCTGACAATTTCTTTGGCAGAAAATGCTTGGCAGAGGAGATGGGAATGGAGCAGGATGTTTCAGAGGAAATTCAGAAATAGCAAAGAATTGAAGGGACAAAGGTCATGATAGTTTAAGAAAAAATAAAAATCTCAGAATATTCTGAGTTGGAAGGGACCCACAAGGATAACTAGGTCCAATTCCTAAGTGAACAGCCCATATGGGGATTGAACACTCAGACTTGGTGTAAAATGAAGATATTGGTCAAGGGACAGAGAAATGGATAAAAAATCAGACAACTTTTTTTGTGGAATCAGAAACTTCATGATGCTTACATTATCTTTCTTCAGCAAGGCATAGTGACATTAAAGTAGGTTGAAATCAAAGAAAAAAGGAATGCTAAAAATATGCAAAGGAAGGTGACTTTTAAAATGACCCCAAGGAAGCAAAAGGCAAGAGGAACAATGAAAGACAGAAGATCAGGCGAGGCAGGAGAGCTAACACAATGGATGTAGAGTAGGTAAGAGGGCCAGAAGCAAGTAATTCAATGAAAAATTGCAGTAAGCAGAAATCTAAATGTCTGGCTTAAGAGCATGGATCTGTGCAGGCAATGAGACTGCAAGGGAGGGTAGGTGGAATGCTGTGGAGACAAGGACCTCCACTGTGGAACCACCATTCCCTGAGCACAACTAGAGAAATGAGGAGAGAGGAAGAGTCAGGATTGCTGAAGGAATAGGAAGGAGAATCACAAGAGTGGCAGATGAGAGCAACAGAGGCAGATGGGCACAGAGGAAGGAAGAATTTAGATATGACAGATCCTGTCTGCATTGATGTGTCATGTTACTGCTTGAGTAACTTTCAGTAGTGCTGGGAAATGTTCGAAAAAAGGAAAATAAATTTAGGTTTTGCCCCCTAAAATATTCCTAAAACATTTAAAAAAATCTTGGTAACCAAAATCTATCTTGACTATGAGCTAAATTCACATTTCAGTTTGGAATGAAAACACACAGTTATCTGAAATAAGTTTTTGTTCGTGGTTTAAAACGAAGAAGCTTTCTAAAAAATAGTGCACACACATACATACATTGTAAGGTTAATATGGTCTCTTCAAGATACTACCACAGGGATGATGTGAAAACATCTGATGAAACTTGTAGGGCACTTATCATTCCTGTTTGTTGGACTGTATATGCATATACAGATATATATATATGTGTAATCTCAAGCACACCTTAAAAGGGAATTGCATGATAACTAAAAGTGCAAGAGATCTGACACTGCACACCACATCTTAGTGCAGAAGAAATTAGGAATGTTCATTTTAATGACATTTAATTTAAATCTACTATTCAGCTTTATAAGACTACACAGTAAGATATCACAGATGCATTAAATCTCATTCTTTCTGTGGCTCAGAAAGCAACTAGCACACAATCAGCACACTACCTTTTCATTAAGCAGAGAATTCTTGGGGTTTTAAGAATTCAGCTATGGCTTGTCACATGATCTGCATAATGTGATACAGTAAATTTTGTGTGAAAAGCTGAGTTTCTTTTTTGTTTTATTCTGTCACAGAAATAAAGGACACAAGCAGCCACCTGATGCTCTGTCACAAGCAGCCAGTGGTAAATCTTTCTGTATCACAGCTCCAGTACCACACGTCTTCCATCTGCACCGAGACACATCCAAAGAGATGGTTATTCCTGCATGAAGGGTCTGCTTTTACTAACCATTAGCTGCTTGCTTCTTTCAGAATCCCTGAAAGAAAATGAGAAGGAAAACTGCCTGGTTCTTGAGCATTGCTGTTTTTCAGTGTTTTTCAATCCAGTAAATATTTTGCATTTCTTTCCCTCTGGGAAACCATTTTGGTTTGTAACTGTAGCATGGTTTTGCTGGACAGTCCTCTGGAAGAAACTGGCAAAATCAGTGGAAGGCTCTCACATAACCTTGACCCATCCTACTTCTCCTGGATGCTGAAAAATACCTTGCAAACTTCAGGGAGGCACTGTAGTCCATGATGGAAGCTCACTCCCCACTCTGACCTCAATCCCTGTTCTACAAAACACTGCTGGCTAATTAGTGATTGGGCATAAACATCAAACAGCCCCACTCTCAATGGTGTTAATTTATAAACAGCAGCTACTAAAAGAGAAACACAAACTCAGCTTCTGAGAGGCTTTTGAAGTGACACCAAAATCAAACAGACAGAAAGCTTCTAATGTTTCTGAGTATTAGAAATCAAGTATTCATTATTGAAGTGCACAAGTCACTGAGAGGATCCTTCCTCTAGTTAAGTGCCCCAAGCTTTGGGTAAACAAAGCTTTTATCATAAACAGTGATTACATGTTTATCAGCTATCCCTGATTACCTGATGTATATGTATCACTTTATTTTACATGGCTGTACCATTATTGGAAGTCCTTATGAGGTTCTTTGGAGTGACTCTAACATCCAGTGTCCTTTTTTTGGTGACTGCTCCTCAATCCCTGCTTGTGAGTAAGTGCAATACCACTGTTCTGCATAACTTCTGCTTTGTCAGCTTTACAGAGCTGAGCTGGCATCCTGCTTGCATTTGCATGAATTTGCACAACTCTTCTTTGCCTAAGTTACATCCTTTATCTATTTCTCCAAGGCTGTGCTGTTCTGTTTGACTGTCAAGAGAGTAAAATGCTGTTCTGTTCTACTGTTCTTATCAAATCCTCCCTTTTCTTGAGACTAAGTTCCTTATGAGAGCTACTTTATTAACATCTGTATTTCATTTTTAAGCATAAGGCACTACAACAGCTAAAACACTAAATCATGATGCAAGATAAAACACAAAAGCAATTATTAATGGAGATTATTATAAACAAATGTTTTAACCAAGTCCAGCTCAAGTAAATTTGGTCCTCCTGAAGTGTCTTTAAGGGCTCACACAGTGGCTTTACTTGCAACCCATAACTACTGATCCACAGGTGACACCATCAGACCATCCTAAGAAATGCACACATCTCCTACCATTTGTGACTCTGGAATTTGGCCAGTTGCTTCTTTTTGTTCCTGCCCCAGCCTCCTTTGCCCTTGGAGGATTTTGAATCCCAAGTAGGTTAATGTGGTCTGGACTATTTGTACTTTGTCTTTGGGTACTCTGGATCCACTTAGTCACAGAAAATTCACAATGCCATATTCTGATCCCAGCACTGCTGTTTAGTTTCAGTGGCCATCAGAATGTCATCCACATACTGTAACAAAACTCCAGGAGGGTTCTGATTTTTTTCCATTCCTGCAGTTCTTTTGGTAATTGATTTCCAAACATAGTGGGGCTATTTTTAAATACCACTCCTGTGGTAGCACCATCCAAGTTGGATCCTTCTCCCCGTTTGGACTTTTCCATTCAAAAGCAAAAAGCTCTTGACTTTCAGTACCCAAAGAGATACAAAGAAAGGCTTGTTTCAAATCTAACACTGTAAACTATTTTTACTTTTCACTCAAGTTTGCTAGCAAGGTATAAGCATTTGCACTGTCAGGTGTATATCTTCTACTATCTTATTTATGGCTCTAGGGTCCTGTACCAGCTGGTTTTCCTGTACCTCTCTGTTTGCCTTCTTAGCTGGCAAAATAGTGGGATTAAAATTGGATTCACAGTTCTTCAATAGGTCATATTTTTAAAATTTTTCCACCAGGGGAGATAACCCCTTACGACTTTCTCTTTTCAAAGGAGATTGCTTTTTCCTTACCAGTCCTGCTCCAGGTTTCAGCTTCATTCTTACAGACTCTACTCTTTTGGATTGCCCAGTCAGCTCTTCAGCCCAGACTACTGGAATCACTGCATCCTCAAGTGATACTGGCAGATGGATCATAACCAATTTTGGGCACCAGTGCAAATGTAGAGGCTTCCACTTAATGAGGTGGTGGAATAATAACCTGTATTTTGCCATTTAAAATTTTGATTTTAGCATTTAATTTTTCCAATAAATCTCTCTCCAAGGAGATGCTTTGGTGAATTGGGTAGATACCAAAAAGGTGACTTTGTTTTCCTAATTCAAAAGCAATGGGCTTGAAAAATGGCCAAGATTACAAATTCTTTATTGCACCAATGATTGTTACAGAATCATTATTCAAGTTTCCTTTTACTGTATTTCACACAGAGGAACTAGTTCCTGTACCTACTAAAAATTCTATCTCCTCATTAACCTTCTGATTTCCCATCTTAGCTGTAAGCAGAGGTTCTGCTAGGGAAGAATCCTCTGGTCTCCCAGAGTCATCATTGGTGATGGCCACAAGAGGGGGGCTGTTATGGTTCAGCTGTGGATAATCCTTTTTCAATGTCCATCTTCTTTACAGTATGCACATTGATTAATACCAAGTCTCCTGAGAGGGGTTCAAGGTGGATCCCTTCATTTCCCCAGGGGCACCATTCCTTTGGAAATCTTTCTATAACTGCAGCCTTCTGTTTTTGTTTGGAGTGTTCCTTGAGTTTAGAAGGTAGGTGCCAGCCATTGACTTCCAATTATTAAAGCCTGTTATTGAAAATGACACTTTTACACCTTCCATCCAAGGGAGGCAGCTACTACAGAGCCATATCTCATGTTTAGCTCTAGTTCTCCCTGCAATCAGACTACAAACCTCTGCTCTTGGATATATCTCCTCTATTCTCTCATTTATATTTGCTAAATCTGCCTCTTTGTGAGCAAGCTCCTTCATAATATCAGTCTTGGCAGCCTGATTATCTGTTCTCTAAGCTGCTATTAGGACTAACCATAAGATCAAAATCATCCTCTCATTGGGGAGATGTTTAGAACAAATTTGTTCTATGCTGCACATAGAACAGCATTTTAACCATTTTCCTTGACTCTCCTTTTCAAGAACCAGCACAAAAGGGTCTGAGGAGTTGGATTCAAGCCACAGCTTTTATGCCATTCCATCTGAATCAAAGACAAAGGTGAGTGAAGAATATATCAGCATACATAACCTCATCCCATTTCTGTTCCCATGTTAAAAACAACATCATCTGTAACAATGTTCAAGGTTCCATTTTATGGCCACTTTTTTCCCAGGGTGTAGTTTGTACAGTGGCCACCATTGATTACAATACTAAACTGAATTCTCCCTGGTAGAGGTTTCCCCAGGGGGACCACCAATCTTTCTCCAGTGCTGCAAAATGCAACCTAGTGTGTCAGAATTCCCCCTTTAGACTGTCCACTACTTATCTTCCAATAGCAGGCAATTATAATACAATTACAATCTGTAACAATACAGATACAAATACAAAACAATTATCAGTTGAAACAAACAAGCCAAATACCAAATTTTGGAATGTCAAATAACCTCTATACTGTGCTGGAAGATCCACTTACCTTATATGGGCAGGATTCCCAAAATAATGCCTTATTATTGAATGGGAATTTATCTTTGTCCCAGACTGATCTGAGGTTCTTCTCCAAGAAAGCCCTGGTGCCAGCATGAAGGTCCAGAGATCCCTTGGATCTATAGATCAGGGGAAGTATCTCACCTGAAGTTACCAAAAAATACCAAAATCAGCTAGTGTCTCATTTTTTAAAACAGAAAATGAAGGCTGAAAAATTAAATCGATCTGCAAATCTTGAGATTTATACAATTTCTAGAGAATTAGAATTGTCAGGAAAATTAATCCACAAACACCAGAGGTTTATGTCCAAATAGGAGACATAGGAGTCCTTTTACTTTATTCACATAAAAGGAGAGGCCACGGGGCATTCCCCTGGGATCTCTCGGATTTTTGCAGGACGCAGCCTCCTGTTATCCCATTTTCCCGGCCACTTTCCCCTCTCTCTTTCGCCATGGGCTGAGGTACTTGAGAGGCACAGACTTCCCAGAACGCCTGACACCTGAGATTCCCTCCAATGTATAACCCTCCCTTTTAATTTTTAATTCTTATAGAACTCATAATTTTTCCCCATTGTTTCTTTCATGCTCCAATATCCAATTTCATTTATCAGCAAACGTACAGTTTGTTTGTAAAGGCAAATCTGTTTTCCCATTCATCAATCAGTGGAATCCATCCCATTGTTTCTTTTATCTTTCAGTGCTAATCTTATCCCCCAGCAGATCCACAGCTGATATGCAAAGACAAATCCAACATTCCTCTCAGAATGAAAAATGAAACCCAAAAACTTGCCCTACCTCTTAACCACTCAGTATTTAACAAAACATTATTTAGGAATAGAGACAGTAGGGCCATGTAGGGTCAAGAAATTTTAAGTACCCCACTGATCTACAGTTTCTCTTACAAGGTTTGAGGGCAGGTATTTTGGATGACCAAATGTATCAGTAATCAGTACCCCAATAAAACCCCAACAAATGGGAGCATCTAGAGGACAACACAGGTGCAGTACAAACAGCAGCAGCTCTGTGTGACAACGAGAGGTGTAAAAGTGCTGTGGGGAAAGGGCTCGTGTCACACAGCCCTCTTCTCTCTCCCACCCGTGTGCAGCCGGCGCACTACCAATAACTCTGCCACACTGCTGACCCTCTGGGAGCTACATTAGCTCACCCAGCCACAGCTCAGTTATTCATCCTCCAAAAATCTCACTATTTCCAGGCACAGAGAGCAAATGATCCGCCACAGCAAATTGGACAGAAGGTTTTTCCAGCATATCCATGTCTTCACTGATGGTCATACATGAGTGCCTAGGGAGAAAGTACCTGAAATTCAGATTGAGTAGCATCCAATTCACTGGCTTAATTTAAGAAAGGAGATATCATTCCTCGTCCATTATTTCAGCTAAACTAATGAATTTTGTTTTAATTTTCCCATTTCTCATCACTGCAGAAATAAATTTTCCTATCCCACAAAATGAAAAAAAGGTCCCAGTATTATACTACTTTTAAGCAGGTGTGACAGTTCAAAAGTAAACCAGCAGGAGAAACGAATCCCACACATACATCTTGAGAGAGATTTCAGGTTGGCGTTACAATTTAATAGAAAGATTACAATAAACGCAACGATACAGAAAAACGGGCTTAAACCCACAAAGTCAGAGTACAGCACGGCACCCTGTTGGTCGGGGTGGCGGCTGCAGTCCAGCTAAGCAGTGTTGGTAGTGCTGCTGAAGTGAAGGTTGCGGTCCCGTTGAAAGCGGTTCTGGTGCTCCATGGAAGTTCGGGTGCTGCTCTGGGTGCACAGTGATGCTGTCCCAAATCCCGAGCCCTCGAGAGCACACGCGGCGGAGCGCAGGTGGTTCCTCCCCCAGGGTGGGTGCGTTCACAATGGAATGGTGTGGTCCTAGAGTTATGGGGTATTTTGGGGGTGCCTGATGGCCGTTCCAGCAGCCTGTTCTGCTAGTGTCTATCCTGCTCCACTATGACCTATTAGTAGAGGTGACCCCCTCGGGATGGGTGGTGGTGCTGATTACCCCGAGGCAATCATGCGTTTATTATCATGGGCGAAATCACAGTGAAGACAAAGAAACTCTACCCCTCCTTGAAGGGTTTGCCTCTTCTCATCTACCATCCAACTTAGCCGGAGGGATTGGGTGTGCACCTGGCAGCTGCTGTGAACGACCCATCATTAACAGTTCATCAGAAATTGTGGAGATCAGAGTAGAATACACAGTCTGGTTACACCCATACTGGCACTCTTTTTCCTGTAACCAGGACAGGAGGCCATACATAGATATTCAGGACCACTGAACAATCTGTGGAACAATCAGCAAGATTGCATACATGCACCATTTTTCTTCTCAAAGAAAACAAAAGGAAACAGAACATAGAAGTGGTCTGCCAAGCAAAGCAGTGGTCCAAGTAGCTACGCGTGATCACCATATCACCATAGCTGCTTACCACTTTTCATCATTACAAAGCCAACTCCAGACATGCTGAAAAAACAGAAGTTCTTGCAGAAAATTCAGCCTACATAGTTAAGATTAGAGTCCGGGTAGTTTACAAAATGTTCCTGAGTTTTCTATAGTGTCTTGTATCAGAGCTCAGTCTTACTTTGCTAAACTAACCTGCTTACTCTCTCTCTCCCCATGCAGTGCTTCCTGCCTTCTCTTAAGACTACAAGTTCTTTAGGGAAAAGTGGGGGACATTTATAGCAATCATGCAATCACTCCTGCAAAGGATATAATTTTATTTCTATTTTGTTTTAATTAGCTGTGTCCAACAAAAGAGCTTCACAGTCTCCAGTCCACAATCTCTGTCTGGCAACTTCAGCCTTTAATGGTACAGCCCATACTGCCACAGCATTCTCTCAAAGCTGAGAAAGTAACATTTTACAATGTACACAACAAAAAAGACAGACTTACATCAACCCCATAAAGAGATAAACTCTATAACAGTTGCATGTCCTAGTCATGTTTACGGTATTACACACTTACTTAGCATCATCTGTGAATTAGTTTATTGAGAAAAACATATCCATGACAAACAAAGATCATTTTAAGATAAGCATGTTAAATCCTGGTGACCGAAAAGTGGCAACCAAGCCAGAGTTTCTTTTCCTCAGGCTTAGGAATGGCACGCCCCAATTCAGTACTCCAAATAAAACCATATTGCTGCTTACTCCCCTCTCCCTTTCTTCCCTCCTCACCTCGGGTGGCTGGAGGGGAGAACTGGAGGTACAAAAGTTAGAGATTGTGTGTTGAGACAGGAACAATTTACTGGAAACAGCAACAAACCAAACAGTAACAGCAACAATACTAATAAAGAAAGTGTACAAAACGGAGAGTGATTCACATGCAAAAAAACCACTGAGCCTGCAACAATGAGCAATGCCTGACACTTCTCCCTCCTGCCCTGCTATTCTGTTTTTCACAGGGGACAGAACACCCTCTCTCAGAAGTGAGAGTCCCCTTCCCTCCGCCCTTCACAATGATGTGAGTGATGCAGAATAACCTCCAGGTCCTAGTCACATCCCTCAGCAGTGCCTCCTCTGACTATGGAACCAGAATGCCTTTGTCTCTGTATCTAGATGAAACAGGTGTTTTAACTAGTTAAACCACACAGCTGAGTTACATAGTCTATGGCAGCATAAGTCAACTGTAATGCCCTGAAAATGGGTCCTGAAAACACAAGCTCCTGCATGGCCCTGCAGTGAAATGGATTGGGAAACTAATCCAAGTTCAATTTAACTCAACAAAGTAAAAGAGAGAAAAAGAAAGTACAGCTTTAACACTTTTAGGAGGATGAAGGGAAAAACCAAGAAAGAAAGCACAGACTGGTTTGGGGTGTTCTTGTAAGTGTGCCAGTCCATGTTGGCTTACACTATTTGTGTAATTTTGGAATTAAGATATGAAATATGGCATGTTTCATGTCATACTAAATTCACTTTTACTTGAGATGATCCCAGGTAGGGCAGCTCTATACTGTTCACTTATGTTTCTCGCTTTTCTCTTGCTGGTTCTTGCTGGTGTGTGGCTACAGCATAGAGCAGGTCATCTTCAGGAAGGCCAAAGTCTACCTGGAACTCAGTCTGGAAAGCACAAGAAGGGCTTCTAGAAGTGTATCAGTAGCAAAAGAAAAATGCAGGGCCACTGATAAATCAGATGGGTATTCTGTTAAACACAGAGAAGATGAAATTATGGGGAGTTTTCTTTGCCCCAGTCTTCACTGTTGAGGATGATTCTCAAGATTCCTAGACTTTGGACGTAAGAGATGAAGGCTGCAGAAAGGAAGTCTTGGTCATAGGGGTCAGGTTAGAGACTGGCTATACAGATTAAACACCAATAAATCCACAGGCCCTGTCAGGATGCACCCATGGGTGCAGAGTGACCCGCAGATGATGTTGGCCTGCCATGCTCCATCATCTTTGAAAGAAAATGGGAGATGTGCTTGATAATTGTAGGAAGGACAAATCTTCAAAAACTGCAAGGAGGAGGACCTGGGAAACCACTGACCTGTCAGCCTCACCTCCATCCCTGCTAATGGAACAGGGAATATTGGAAGTCATCAACATACACGTGAAAGAAAAGGGTCATCAGGAGTAGTCAGCAGGGACTCATCAAGTGGAAATCACACTTGACAAATCTGATAGTCTCCTATGACAGCACAGCAGGATGGGTTGACAAGGGGACTGCAATGGACATTGGCTACCCTGACTTCAACAACGCTTTTGGCACTGACTCCCATAACATTCTTGTAGATAAGCTCAGAATTGTGGATGAATGGGCAGTGAGGATCAAGAGCTGTCCAAATGGCAGAGCTCAGAGGATCACAATCAGCAGAGCAGAATCCAGCTGGAGGCCCGCAGTCAGTGGCATTACCCAGGGATCAATACCACATCCAGTTTTACTCATCTTGTTTCCCTGGATGAAGGGATAGAAAGTATTCTCAGCAAGTCTTCTGACAATACCAAACTGGGGGGAAAGGCTGATACACTTGAAGGCTGTGCTGACATTCAGCAGGACCTTGACAGGCTGGAGGAAAGGGCAGAGAGAAACCTAATGAGGTACAACAAGAGCATATGCAGGATCCTACACCTGGGGACAAAGAACCCCAATTTGCAAGTCTTATCTACTGTAAGGACCAGGGGGTCACTGTGGACAACAAGTTGATATAAGCCAGAATGGCTTGTATCTATCTCCCTTATGGCCAGAAGAGCAAATAGAAACTTGGAGCACAGCAGGAAGAGTGTGGCCAGCAGGTAAAGTGAGGTAATCCTCCCACCCTACTCAGCTCCAGCTGAGGAATATTGTGTCCAGCTCTGGGGCATCAGTACAAGAAATAAAGGGAGCTAATTTAGGTGGTCCAGTGGAAGCCACAAAGATAATGGGGGGTCTGAAGCATCTCTCTTATGAGGAGAGATTGTGGGAATTTGGCTTCCTTAGTCTAGAGAAAACTAAGAGAGGAATCACTTAAACTGCTATGAATATCTCAGAGGCTGGTGCCAAAGGGATGGTGCCAGACTCTTTTCAGTGGTGCCCAATGACAGGATAAGGAACAGCACCCATGAACTAAAATACAGGAAGTTCCACCTTAGCATGAGGAAGAATTTCTTTACATTGAGGGTGGCAGAGCACCAGAACAGACTCCCAGGGAGGTTGTGGAGTCTCCCCCTGGACATGTGTCCCTCCCAGATGTCCCTCCCACATTCCTGTGTGCTTTAGCTGACCCTGCCTTGGCAGAGCAATTGGAATAGATGATGTCCTGAGGTCCCCTTTCAGCCTTAACAACTCTGTGACTCTGATTTGTCTGACAAGCTTCAGAGAAAACTTTTGCCACAAGTACACTGGCTGTCCGCTTCAGGACTCCTATCACGTCTTGCTTCTTCAGGACCTACTGAAAACAAAAGCATGATTATAATTTTGGTGGGTTTTTTGTTTGTTTGGTTTTTTGTTTGTTTTTTTAATGGAGTATAACTAGCAGTATAACACACTGAAAGCATGTGCATTCATTAATTTTATCAATTGAACTTAAAACCTTATCCTTACATTGACCTCAGTTTCCCTAAAATGCTAGCAAGACTTCTGAGAGCATGTATGTGGTTGAGCAAAGCATTGAGGTTTTTAGCATATGAAATATATTGCCTGTCTGGGCAAACTCTCAAATATGGAGTGTCTCCTCTTCCAAAAGAGAAGAAAGAGGACTCCACCTTCCTAGTGTTAATTGATTATATTTTATTTCCTACATACTTATTTACTGGTAAATGGAATCTCTACACAAGTGAAGGACATTCACTTTTTTCCCCACATGTCCTCATGGCCTTCTGATTCCTCAGCCATGCTTTCATGAAAATTCATGAATTAGGGCACATATGTTGGATCCAGAATATTGTGGATTCATAAGAAAAAAAAAGGTTTGGCTAGTTCAAACTCACTCTGTGAATCCAAATTTCTTCAAAACAAAAGTATTTAAAGGATAACATTGTCCTGGCAGATTTTCTGGCAGATCACATATCACCTGTCCTCCTGCAGTGACCACAAAGCCAGAATAAATACTGTACTGTGTGTTCTAGCTGATTTGACAGAAATGCAGTCATATACTCAGGCCTGAGCCAGTCCAAATTTGTGCTGGGAGGTATGAATAATGCAACATGCATTGTTTTGTCTTTTCTCAATTATGGGCAGAATGTTTTGTATGAGGTCCTCAAATCCATTCTGTTTTTCTGGGGTCTTCTACTGACAAGCTCCAGGGCTCAGTATAGAGTACTACAGCAAATTCCTGCCTAACCAAACATTTTATTTCCCTGTGCCTGCAGTGAGGAGAAGCCTATCAATGGAAACCTCCAGTTCAATTGTTTGCTTTCAGAGGTACTGGCTTTCCTTCAGTGGAAACAAAACTAGTTTTTTATGTCATTTGTTGTCAGAAACAATGTCCAAAATAATTTAATAGATGTTCTAATCACTGTCAATTAATAGTCCAATAATTTCCCATATTGCTTAACAGTCCTGGAGAAAATGCCCTAAATTAATGGTGTTGCTGTTATTCTCAGTGTCATATGCATACACTTAAGCACTAAAGCAAATGCTTAAATGCTTCAGTCCCAGCTCATACAGCCCATGCTGCTCTGCCAGGCTCCAAATCTGCACTACGTGCAATCCTTGGTGTTTCTTTCCATTTCTGTTTGTGTAACAGTTTTCATTTTCTCTACTTTACTGGAATATTCATTGCCTACCACAAATTTTCATCAGGATATGGGGAAATATCTTTAGTGATTTACAGGTATTTCCTCTGTCTTCTCTGGAGTACTCAGTATTCTGGAATGTTTGAAATTCAGCCTCCTCAGGGGACTCAGAATCTAAAATTTCTAAATCAATTCAAGTCTGCCTCACAAGAAGAAATTGTGAAATTTCCTGCTATTTTACTTCCTGTCTGAATGCTCTACACCATCCATATGGTTTTTTTTCAAATTCAAGTGGAGTATACAATTTTTCAGATAGAATTAATATTCTCAATATTCTATTCTGCCCAAACAAATAAATAAATTCAGAATTATTACACTCATACACTGGAGAAAATGGGAACTTTTGTCTTCTTGGTTATCTCCGTTGCTTACAGAAGAATTAAGGTGTGAACAATTTCTAAAGTTAATTTCTTCCACTCAGTTGTTTTCCCGGCTTTATTTTCTTTGTGGCAATCCAGGTTTCAGTTTTCCCCAGAGGCAGCAGTTTTTGCATAACATCTGTTTTATTTGGTGCCCAGATTCAACTTAAAGTTCCAAATGAAGATGGAGGAACACTCCATCAGAAGGGGCCAGACAAGCAGCCACACTGAGCAAAACAAAGGAAGGTAAATGTCATCAGCAGAAACAAAAAGGTAGAATAGAATCAAGCTTTATTCTGACTCAAGGGCATGAAATAACTGCATCCTTATTCCTGAAGCTGGTCTCTCTGCCTGTCTTTCACAACCACTCATTTATTCTGGGGAAGGATGTCATAAGTAAAGCAAACACCAGTATAAAGCTTTCAGTTTCACAAGCTATCATAAGGGTGCATGCTAGTACAACTGTGGGAAGGAAGGTTAATATCACACACCATAAAATATTAACTGAGGGAAACAAAACCCTGTAATAGCTAGTATATTCTACAGTCAGTCTTACAGTAACATGACTCTACATCAGTATTCACTATTAAAAGCCACCTTGCTCCATAACTCTGATATCCATGATCACTTGACCATGAAAAAAAAAATACCCTTTCCAAAGTACATTGTTTCTGTGAAAAGGGACTACACAGGCATCAATATGCACTGTATAGGCTAACAGAGAGCAGGGAATAAAGGATGTAAAAAAGGATGTGATGACAGGCATGGAACAAGGCAAATATAGTTGACATTTTGAACATGATTGCATTTTAATGTATAGTCAGGAAGACTGGACAGGAAATGTCATCAGCACAGGCTTTCTTATGCCATTCACACTAATTGCTATCTCCTGGTAGTCCAGATATTTCACTACAGCAGTCTCTTTAGCTTTCCGTTATAGAAAGCCCAAGGAAGTACAAATATGCATACAAATAGAGAGATCAAAAATAATTAGTTGAAACTTTTTCATCTTTCAAAGAGGGTGGCACCCACTGCATCTTGCGTATCACTTTATTTTTAGTGTGCCTTTTTTTTTTTTTTTTTTTTAATTTTACCCATCTGCAATATAAGAGATGGTCCTAAAGCACAAATCTCAAACGTAAATCTTAAATTTCCTAAAATTTGGGGTGTCTGAATCTAAGGATTTGATTCAGTGTATACTGGGTCTGGCTGGGATGGTGCTAAATTTCTTCACAGCAGTCAGCATGGGTTTTGTGAACAAAGCACTGCTGTCAGCTCACCCGTATTTTAGCTACGACAGAGCAGTGCTCGCACAGCATCGAGGCTCTCTCTGATTCTCACTCTGCCTGCTACAGCGGCCAGGGATCGGCAAGAGGCTGCGAGGAGACACAGCTGGGACAGCTGAGCCCAACAGACCGCAGGGATGTCCTGAGCCATCTATCATGCTTAGCAGCAAAGACTTGGGGATGAGCCTTTCCAAAGTACTCATGGCTCAGAGATTGGTTGGGCACCAGCTTGTTTTTGGGATGTGGTGAGCCACAGCCTTTTAATCATTTGGGTTGTGCCTCCCCCGCCCTACTTCGCCCCCTTCACTTATTTAATTGTCTTTATGTTGACCCCTGAGGTTTTTCGCACATTTGCTTTTCCAATTCACTCCCCCATTCTGAAGAGGGGGGAGTGAATGAGCAGCTGATGGGTGCTTAATTGCTCATCAGGGTCAACCAACCACAAAGATTAAAGCATTTAATTTTTCAAAGAGAAGAAAGGAAAATGAATTATTTCTGTGCTATATTTACCAACTAGAAATAGAAATGAAAGATAAAAGAACATTACTCATTTTTCAAACCAGAATATCTTCAGGGGTCATACTCCACGGCCACGTAGGTGATAAACATTTCTCTCAGTTGACTTTTCTTTATTACTAGACACTGTATTTGGTTAACATTATCAGGCTTTCTCTCTGTAGAAATGGGCTTGCTAAATATGAACAGAAGTTTCATCACTGTTCATGTCTCAAGAATAGATTCTGAAAGAGGTTTATAAATCTGTGCTCCTCTACACCAAATGCATTCTCCAGACACTAAGTTTCATAACACAAAAATTAGACAGGTAATTGTTTTTTATTATCCCAATTTAAAGAAATCAGGAAAAGGACACAGAGTGTCCCGTGCAAGCACAAGAGTCAGAGCTGGCTAGCTCTCCTTTCTCTAAATCCTGTCTTCAGGTCTGAGGATGACAATTTTGCTTCTGACAATAGCCCACATAGGTTCCCTTCTCTGTTTCTTTGGGAATCCTAGACAGCAGAACTTTTGGAGTAGTCTATGTTTGATACAATGCTTTCTACAATTATGTTAAAAATCCCTTCTGACCACTACCTCTCTCATGCACGAATTTGTGCAACTCAAAAAGAACAGAGAGGTGCATGGTTTAATTTTGTTTATTTATTCCTGCCAATTTAACCCTTTCTTCAATAATTAAACAATGGGATTGTTTACCCTCCCCCTTAATTAGTCACTGGCTCTTTAAACTGAATGGCAATGATCGTAAGAGTTTCTTTATGTCTTTCAAGTTATAGTAAATGACTCAGAGATATTTTTTCCTCCTAAGTCGTCGTTGAATTTGACATCAGGACTATTCATTCCAGAACTTGCTGCAATTAGAGCAATTATGCAGATCACATGTCTTTCCAGTTTAACAGCTGGCTGCTTTTTTTTTTTTTTTTTTTTTTTACCCTTCTCTTACTGCAACTTCTCTAAACCAAAGAGGAGGATAAGGAAAGACAGACAGACACTGAAGTGGACCACCTACTGACTAGGTCCCACCATGGAACTGGATAATTTGTTAAATACCTTTGTGCTGGAGGAAATTCCTACGGGGTGCTTTGCATCTCAGCTTGCCAAAGGTCATCATCACAATATCACCCCATGCTCTCTTTCTGCTTCCCAAGCAGGAAGGGGATGGCACACTCTGCAGACACTGATAAATGTCTGCTCTCTGCAAAGCTGCCTTCGAGTGGGTAACTAAACCAAACCATGAACCAGATGGGAAACAACACACACAAAAAAATGCAAATACAAAGCAGCCTGCATTGTAAAACCTGTGGAAGGAAAAGATCAGTATCTCAGGTACCTGTTTATTTATCCCCAGCCCCCAAAGAAATAACCCAGATCACTAATTAACCCACACAGAACGCTATAAGCTTACAGAGCACCTGTCAAAAATGTATCCACAGGCATACTAGATACCTCTATTGCATATGAGATCCTGATCTACAAAGAACAATGTGAACAATTAAAAAACCCCATTATCTGCATGGCACAGTCACAAGCACAATTCTGCTTCTCTCTCTCCAAAAAACCCCAAAACAAAAAACACATCCAAAACCAGCAAAAAAAACCTTAAAAGCTTGGATGTTGTCTTCAAATACTTAACTAAAAAGAAAATTAAAATACTGTAACATGACTTATTTTCTGATTTTTTAAGAATTGTTATAAAGAAAAAATCTCACACTGCCTGTGAAGCAAACACTAGCATCATGTCCAGGCTTCAAATATACAGATAACTTTACAAACAAATAAGTAAATCTGACACATTTTCTAACCACACTAAAAACATGGAGTCAGAAAAATGACCACCTCTAAGAAGATCATGCAGTAAGATGACAAAGAATTGTTGCCATACCAACTGCATTTTATAATTGCATTCAAACTTTCAAATACACCTAAACATATCCTTAAAGGAAACCTGATGGCACATATATTTTGTAATCCATTTGAACCACTTGGATGCATGTTAGAGCTCAATTAGCAACAAACATTATACATCAGTTGCAAAACATTTTGGACAACAATTCCATATAATAAGAGCAGAACTTTGAAAAATTTGCCATTTACACCTACATAATTTTTGTCTGTAGGCATCAGTTGAAGGTATTTATGAGCTTAAACAGGATTGGGTGTATTATTTGTTAGTTCTTGAAGTGCAAAAAGATATCTAATGTGTGTGTATGTTATGCAGCCTTTTATCTCCTCTGTCCTGCTGCCTGAATACCTCACACAGGGGATACAACCCCATCCAAATGTAAAATGAATATTTTAAATATGAAGTTCTAACAATGAGCTGCTGCACTCACATTCTCAGAAACTCCAGCACAGCCAGCCCTTTAGTATTGTCTTGTTGGAAGAAACAGATTCAAGAAGGTTCAAATTTCACTGCTCAATCTCCCGCTGAGAATGTAGTAAGAAATACATAATATTGACAGTTTTACATCTTAACAACTTGAAGACCTGCATCTATCTTTTGAGGGAATTTTTAACTAGTAAGTATAAGATAATGCAGGGAAAAAAATAAGGAGGTTTGCAGTAAAATCAATGGAGTTTAAAGGTGAGCAGTAAACTGTCCTCTGTATATATCCATATCTTCCTATTCTGTAATCTGTGCAAAACAATTGCATAAACAGGACTGAATTTACAGACAAATACTTTACACACATACACGCACACACATAGGCTGCATCTGTACATGGCTCTGATTTTAACAGCCTTTAATATAATGACTCCCATTAACACCAAATGGCTTTTAGCCAGACCCCTTATTGAACAGTTTGAAACTAATGAGACTTATTACATTAACGGTTTCCTAAAAGTTTGATTTCAAATCTTGAGGTTATTTGATCAACAGCAAAATCCCATGTGAAATACACAGAACAATAATACTGCCTCTAGTTAGGCTTCAAATAATTTAAGCATTTTTGCTAATTTGACAGCCAATGAAAGACACTGGTTTACCATAAACATATTAAAGGAGCACTGTAAGCTTTTGACTTGTCATGTCTTAAGCACAAAATGCTCTTAAGTTACTTGTAGTTCTATCACTTCAGGCAAACAAAATGAATAATGTTACCTGGAGCTTACAGTGTTACAAAAAATAGGTCTGCAGCATAAGAAAAATCTTAGTTATGTTTGCAATTCAGAGTTTCACATAGGCAAGCATGAGAGGTGGCTCACAGGCTATAAAATAACCCCTTGTCATTTCCATAGTCTCCTAATGCACACAGGAGGGAAAGGACTAGGAGAAACGCAATAGCATGTATCAAGTATGTCTTAGATTCAGGTGTACTGTTGCATTGAGGTACTATATACTGCAGTTAGTATAAACCCAGTATAGTAATCTCTTTCTGTAAATTACCGTTTCCCAGTTCTCCAGGGGCAGCATAACAGTCTAGTTTTCCTAAAAATGAGTCCATGGTAAAGTCAGAATTCTTCTCAGATAATGTCAGCAGTTTTTCACAGAAGATACAGTCCTGTTTCTGAATATAACTGTTTTCTGATTTTGTATTAGTTTGTTTTATGTACTTTTTCAGGTCATTTTCCAATGTATTACGCAACTTGTTATCCCAGAAAACCCCAAAAAATACAAAACTTATTTGAACATCTGGAGATTAAAATCTGAATTAACAGTCACATTTTCATCATGTTTAGAGTCTGTCGGCCTCCGAGTTTCACTTTCTTTCCTTTCCAAGAATAAATCTGGTAATCTCTTCTGAGTTTTATTAGGTCACTCATGAATGGATTTCATTAACTAAGAACAAGTTTCCTTGAGACATTTAGTTGCTACAGCTGGCATCCATGTGTTGAGTTCTCATCCCCACAGCATCTCCACATGACATTAAGAGATGAAAAGCCTGTTGGTTGTGTTCTATTGTTTCCCCTGTTCATGTTTTCTGTTTTGTCCTCACCTGTGGTATTCCTGGTGCTAAACAAAGCACCTCCTCTGTTGGAGGAGGAGTTGTTGTTTTCCTAATGATTACAGTAGTATTCAAGCATCATTTCCTGTACCGGAGGCAACAGTAAAAATATTATTCAGAAAAGCTTGCACCGCCTTTGTCATCTTGAAACCATCTTGCAGCAGTGTTAACAAAATGTGTTAACAAAACAAGCATATAAAGACTCCAAATCAGGAATTAATACATTTGGACCCACTCCAGAGACAGTCAGCCAGCACTGTAGTTATGTGACCTGAATCACTGACCTCCCATAGGTGTGCTGGGAACACATCACCCTGATTCAGTGACCCAGATATCCTTCACTATTATACTCATGGAAGGGTAGATTATTTTTATTGATGACAACAGAGAGAGATATACAGCTGTGGAGATGATCAGAAAACTGGAACTGACCAACCAACTCAGATCATAAAATTGACTAAGTGAGCACATGACACTATCAGCTTGCTGCTGTATTCCTCTGCCACACTGAAAGTAACAAGACTGAGTTCCTTCTACTTTTTACTAAATCTATACCAGAAATTATAATTTCTTACTCATTATTTTAGTGCTAGGAGTGATTATATACTTTTTTAGTTTGGTTTACTTAATAGATGGATGGATGGAGGAATGGATAGATAGATAGATAGATAGATAGATAGATAGATAGATAGATAGATAGATAGATAGATAGATAGATAGATAGACAGACAGACAGACTAGAAAGTTAATTAAATGACACAGGATATAACAAAATCTGTCTGTGCTGGTAAGGTCTGACTGATCCTATAAATCAGAGAGTACTGCTTCTCTGATGGTACAAATATGACTCTTCTGGTTAGAAGGCTCAGTCTTTTTATCCCTCAGGGGGAGCTAGTAGAGAATTTAAGGTGTTGTCTCCCAGGGTCATACAGACCTTGTTCAAGGCACATTCCCAGAAAATCAATTGATTAGAGAGTGTATTTCCTGGGTAGAGCTTTTTAGCTTTTGAAATTAGCTTTTAAATGTCACATTCATAGTGTGTATATCTGTGAGCAGGACTTGGTTGCATTCAGGAAGTGCTCCTGAAAGGCTAAGGGAACTTAATGAACTGGTATATTGGCAGTGGTGATAAACTATATGCTACACATACACCTCTTACACTGTGAATATTCAAGTTGAGAGCACTGACTGTAGAAGAAACAAAAATCCATTCAGTTTCCAACATGCAAATATCACATTCAGGGTGGATCTCCACAGATGCTCTTTCCTTTTTAATGAAGATTTTGCAGTGTTTTTTGGAACTGCTAACTATCAAAACTATGCATTCTGTATGCTAAACAGGTCTCTGCACTGTATTTGTTTCATGGAATAATCTGCATTTTGCAGCATGAAGAAAAACAATGTAAATGCAAAGGGTCACAGAGAGGCGTCAGATTTTTAACAAGTATATTGTCAAATTTCTCATTCTCTGTTCGCTTTTGAGTTCTTCAGTTGCTGAATCAAAAATTTAGAAATAAAAATACGTGGCTCCAAATTATCCAACTGAGGGAGGAATAAACGCAGAAGAGACAATAAAGAACTAAGGCTGATGAAGAAGGGAAGAAAGAGCGGAGTGTTTATGTGTGTAGAAGAACTTGATGTAATTTAGAACCAGTGTTTTATATTTTTTCCAGAACGTGTGAAAACATTCTGGGAGCAATCTAATCTCCTCATGAACTGTGCCAGTTTCATTTCCTAAGAGCAGAGAAAGACAGCACAAACTGTCTTTTGCATAACTCATAATAAAATCCAAACCAAAGTTACTTTCATTTTAAAAAACAGTCACATAGAAAATGTACTTCATTTACAAATGTGTATTTAACAGTAAGAAAATTAAAGAGATAAAAGAGATCATAAATCATATATCATCCATATAGTAAAGCTGCATAGTATTCTTACCAATTATTTTTAAAAAATACATTTTAGTCTGAAGCTTGATTAGGGCCTAAACTTTTCTAGGTTGTTGTTTTTTTTTTTTTTTTAGAATTAAGTACTTTAAAAAAGAAAAAAATCCTGACCTTTTCTCTCTCCTGTGCCTTTCTTCCTTACTATTCTTATGGAACACAATATAACAGAATCAAATCCATCTAGAAATGCTCCATAGATAAGCAACTAAGAATCTACCTAAACCTAAGATGATCCTTTGTGGCTAGATATTCTAATTTCACTTGCTAGTTACCATCATTCTCCAGGCACTACATTTCATGCACATTCAGTGGTGAGCAGAATTGGACACATAGGAGGCTTATGTACAATATAACATTATCACAACTTTCAGGGAGAAATGAGTTACCTGAATTAATGAGCAGCAAAATACACCCAGATTCTTCTTCTTCTTCCTCTAGTGCTGTTTTACACTGTGCTGAAGACTCACCAGTGCTGTAACTTCTCCAGTGTTACCATTAACCATTATGGTTGGACTCTGCACTTTGAGCATTGGACTGCCAGTTACAGAGCACTAGGCTGCTCTCTATCAGGAAGACTCATTACCTTAGTAAGCATTTCTCAGCAATGCTATCTATATTACACACCATCATGGTCAACACCATCCATGAAAACTTTCTGCTACAATGGTCCTTGTTTTTCATGGCAAGCAGAGGTGAGGACAGAGAATAACATCCCATGAGTAGTATGTACAAAAGAGAAGTCCTGGGGACAATGAAGGGGAAAAATGATGAGCTGGACAAAAAGAGAAAAGAAAAAATCTTCATGACAAAAAGAAAAGTAAAGGCAGATTGATTGCAGATATGGGGATAAAAAAGAAAATTGAAGAAAAGGATATCAGTATATGAAGAAGAAAATTTGGAAAAAGAAAGCAGTCTCATCAATAGATTACTGTGTTCTTTGCATTAAATCAAGGAAGGCAGAGAGGCCATTATAGAAACCTCTGCTCTTTAGAAGGCAGATCAGAGGCATCTGCAGAGATGTGCATTTCCTCTATTCATTTTAACAGAAGCACCAGAATTGTAAATTCCTTAGTAAATTGACACAGTGAAATGAGTTTCTGAGGTATGCAATCAGCATCACCTCCTTGGAAAGGAACACTCACAATATCTGTCTTTGTAGCTGGGCCATTCTTACTGTTGTCTACATTTCTGCCATCCATTTCCTTTCAGACTTAAAATCTGACAGGATGTATCAAACATAGCTAAATATTTTTCCATTTTTGTTTAAAATTAATACAAAAGTCAAGGAGAACTTCCATTTTTGCAGTCTTGGCATTGGTTTAATTACTACTGCAACAGGGTAAAGCACATAGAGGTTTCCCTACACTTCTAATTGGTAAACCCTTTAAATTCTTCACTATTTAGGAGCAAGTAAGCTTGTGAATGGTATCTTATGAGAAAAGGCTATGCCACAGGCTTAAACTCCCTGAAGAAAAAATTATGATTGAATTATAACAGAATTAATTATTATTCAATTACCGAGAAACAGAGGCTGTTTGTCCTACTGTACTCTGTCCCAAACCGTTCGTTGCCTGGAACACAGAGAAAAAAAAAACCTGCCATACTTCCTAAAGGATAGACTGATATTCTTCCAACCTCCTTTCCCATTAATAAACTCAACACTTCCAGGACACATCTTCTGTTAGACACTAGCTGTAGTAAACAAGCTATTTTTCAATTCAAGGACCAAGAAATCACACTGAGCAAGTCTCATGCAAAGAAATGCAGACACATAATCCAAAAGAGTTGTACTGTGTGGACTGGAGAGTCCCAAGTTAAAAGGGATGCTCTTAAACTGTTATTTCTACATATTTTTAAATGGAAAAGGTCCTCAGGTTTTGTTAAAGATTGAAGACATGACTACGGCTTCGTCTCACAGAAAAGAAGATAAAGAAGACTAAATATAACACCACTATCATAATGACGTTCGTTATTCATGAACGTACCATGACAATTGGAGCTTCATGGATCACCTGAACAAAGATAAGGGAACAAGGACCCAGAAGATAATTGCATGTCTAAAGAAGCTGAATACTAGCTATACTAGTGAAGGGTCTACAGTAGTCTCTGAGAAGGATTAGGGCATAAATGGAACCAGTCCAACCAGAGCTCATGAAATGAGAGCAGGCCACGATGGAATATGTGACATGAATTTTCTTTCTTCAGGTAAGGACATTTGGCTACTATTCTTTAATTACGTTTTTGAAATTGAGTTGGATTCTCACTTGCCACTGGTCACTCTTTTTAGCAAGAGTATTATCTCAGCTGTATGCTACCAACAACATATTGCTGTAAGAGGAGATCAGGTGTATTTGATGGCTTCTATGATACTATAACTTTATAAGGAAAGGAAAATCCTACAGATACTTGCAGTACAGCTGAGTCAATTTTACAGAATAGGGTAGCTACAATAATTCTGAGTCAGAGGACAATTTAGAAACAAGTTATCTGGAATGTTAAACTTGGGTGAAAAAATGTCTCATCTTCTTCCATATAGATCAACTCATTCGGATAAGTAATTTCAGAAAAAACTTTCCACCATTATATCAAAGGAGCCTTGAGATAATTTTCATAGCAAAATTTCATATGTCATTTTTATAATTACCTTTTTCCATGCATTTGAGATTCTGTGACTGAAACTTTACAATCCAATGAGAAGCTGGAGAGGGAAAATGCACAGCTGTTCTTCTGAAAAGAACTCAGGGTTCACTGTTAAGGATGCTGTGTCAGGCACTGAAGACAGCTGAAAGAGATTCCTGCTTCTTTTCTCTCCATCCCTTAGCTATTCATTCTAGCTATGCACTGTGTGTTACCAGTAAAGTCAGTATGGCTTTGCATTCCCAACTAGATCTATGAAGTTAAAAAAAAAAAAAAAAAAAAAGGGTAAAAAATAAATAAAAAGAGAAAATAAAAAAGAAATACACTGAAGAAAATAATAACAGTTTAGATTAAAGCCCAAGAGATGCATTTGCACAAATGGGAAAATGGCAAGTAAGTATGCTGGCACAGGCATCAGTACAAGAATGGTATAACAAACACTAGCATCTCTTCAAATTATGTCTGTCAGTATGACTATAACTATAATGAGAGGGGAGACATTCTTACAAAAAATTACAAAGAACACAATCAAAGATATAAGAGTAACATTCTGCACACAGGGTGAAAAATAAACAGTGCAGTCTTATTTATAAAACCAAAAGGAAATTCACACAGTACATGAATAAGGCAGAATCAGTCCAGTTATCAGTGATCAGGAAAAGCCCAGACACACACCTATTCCTAGATCCAGACATAGATGCTACTGCTTTACTACCAACAGGCAAGAAATAAAGGATCATTCCCTTTGATTCCTTACATGAATCACTGAGCTTCTGACACTGAGCTTAGAGAAAAATTGAGGCTTGGGCTGGATTACACCCTGAGAGAGCCCAAACACCCATCCCAATTTCCTTCAGTTCACTCCTTTCTGTCGCCTCAGCTTCTTTATCTCAGTTGAGTATTTTTACCTGTCCTGTATCTCATGTCCTCTTCAGGAGAAGGATAAGGAAGCCTTCAGGACAAAAGACTTTCCTCCTTGGCATTCCCAGAAAGTTTATTAAAGTCTACTGTCAATTATCATGTTCACTCCCATAGTGACCACAAGAAGTGGGAAGAGTAATAAGAAGTCATGCTTTGCTGTGGACTGCACACATAATTAGGTGTACAGACCCTATAATCTACACACTGGGAACAGTGAGAGGAATCCTAGTGAGGGGGTGAGCAGTCCCAAGGTATTGGCTGCTGAATGTGAATAAAGGTGCCTAACACACAGGTGAAAACTCACTCAAAATCTGGACCTACATAGGTGGCTTTCCATGAGAACAGTGAAGTACTCAAAATACATACCCTGCTTCAAAGGCTAAAGAAACAGGTATTTGTGAGGAAAAAACCTGCTAATACAATTGATCATATGTAAAACCAGTGCTATATTAAAAATCAAATAAAAAACCACAAAACTGAATTCTATTCAAAAGCATTTGAAGTTAAAATACATAAAATCAGATGCAAGCCTGAAGCATGGAAAACTGCAGATCAAAGAACTGCACACCAGCAAATTGGATCGTATGGTGGCTGGTGTCAAGTGACCTAGCTGCACTGTTTATAAAAACCAGTAAAAACAGTTTTGCTTGAAACTAAGGAAATCTAAATACTCCTTCCAAAACTATCCATCTTTCTAAGGCAACCTCTAAACAACTCCCTGACACAACCTCCACTCTTTGAAGGTTTCCTTTCTTTCATCTATTATAGACCAGACTCTCCCTCTCCAATGGCTGATGAACATATATTCCCAGTTTATTCTTAAAATAGTCTGTGTTTTGGAATGTCTTCAGGGGCCAGCACATCTGCTTGCAGGACTTCTTCCTGGAAGACGCTGAGCTGCCACTTTCTTTGAATTTATATATGCTACGTGGTTTCCTCCTTAATTATGACCCTGGGGTGCCTAGCATATCTCTGGAGCCCTGATCTGCAAAACATACAGGAGTGCTAGAAAGTTGACATGAAGCACAGCACAGTAAAAAGGCTGCCAGAGCTGGTGAACCACAGATATTTTCAGACTGAGAAAGAACTAGAAAGGAAATAATAATTTTAGGACTAGGCAGGCAAAACAGCAAAAGAAGAGACAATTAGATAAAATACAAGAGAAGTGAGAACAGCCACTGAGGTCAGATTCTGGATCACTATCATTTGGGATTAACAATAGAAGAGGGATTCAGGGATTAGTATCAATATGTAAAGGACAAGAGAGAGACTGTGGAATTTGCATTTTGAGCTGTCAGACATATACTGACTTTTGTCATAGGAGAGAGGTAAGAAGGGGGTGGAGGGGTGCGTGTGTCTGGAAACAAGAGGCACTGGTGTGACAATAGAGATGAAATGGAGCAAATTAGTGCCTTTGCCAAGAGGAGATAAAAGCTTTCCCTGTGGTGTGTACAGACAGACAAGCTTTCTGATCTCCCAGAGAGCTCAGAAACAAGCCCAGCTACCAGCTACCAGCTACATACAGTCCACATACAGCAGGTACTCTGAATAAAGCTCCCACAGTGCTGCCAGTCCCCTCAGTGGTCTCTCCACTCCGCTGGTATCTAGTCTGGAGTTCATACTGAAACATATTCAAATCCTTCACAACACAACCAATGTCCAAATGCTCTCACACTAGCTATAATTGCCATCTAACACAGTGGCCTCAGCAAAGAGGACTATAATCACAGAAAAAAATGCCTCTGGGGACTACAGTCTTCTTTTTCCAGAAGCTATTTTTATGTATAGTACAATTTTCACAACATTTTTGTTAGACTATGCAATATGATTCAATTTACGAAAATATACTTGGGGACAATGATATATTTATCAAATCAACTGATTCCTAGTGGCTTTGGTGCCTGTGTATAAAATACTGTAAAGTGAGACAAATTGGAAGCAAGTACATGACAGTATGGCTTTTTCTTTGTAGTGTGCATCTTTTGTCCATCATCTATAGCAAAAAATATGGTAGTCCAAACAACAGTAAAATTATCTGAGAAAAGACCAGAAAAGAGATTTTTCATTTACCCTCTTCAGAAAAACAAACTGGGGTTGCATAAGGCTCAGGTTTTGTGACACATTGATTGCTACTTGTTTCTCTAAGGTATTCATGATTCACTATTCTACAAGGATATTCATGATTAAGCATACTTTAAGCCCTCCAGATACAGGATGAGAGCTGACTTGTGTAATTATCATTGAACCAATGAATAAGGAGGGCTAATTGCTGCAGGATATTTAATGTCATATTCAAGGAATGTGTATTTATGAATACTAGCAACAAGGTGTAACTGCCTGGTCCTAACAGCTACAATCCCTACAAGGGCCTGCTGAACCAAATGACAGCATTGACTGCAGTTTCAATACAAGAACAATTTGCTCAACAGTAAGCCACCATCTGTAAAATCTAGGGAAGGCAAGCCATGAGGTCTTAAATCTACAAACAGAACGAAACAACACATTGGAATATGCTGACAAAATGAGCATGCAAACTACAGAAAAATTACTAACAGAGATGAGGCAATCACTGGCAAATAAATTCTCAGAGACATCAAGCAAACAGGGAAGCAAAGAATGTATTTTCACCCTTTCTACTCTTCAAAAACAATCAAAAGATGTGGGAAGATGTTAATCACCAGTATAATACGGATGTGTAAGGGAAAAATTAATGAACCTAAAGCAGAGAATCACCCAAAGTGGAGAACACCTCTCCGGCTTTCTGTGTTTCACTATTTCTACTTTTCTAGGAAAATAGCTGTTTTAAAGGTAGGGACATAGGCTTTGGTGGAAGAAAAAAGGAACTCCATGTTACTCTACGACCTTTTGTAAAATATTGAAGTTCTCATACTTCACTGGAAAAGAGAGTGACAGCTCCCCAACTTTTGCCTACAAAGTCAGTCACCTTTGCCAACACCTTTTTCTCAGAGAAATAATTCATGGACTTACATTAGTGCATTGCAATGGTGCTTCACGCGTTCAAATTCCTTCAAAACCTGCAACAGATCCTCAGGAGGCCTGTTGGACCGACTATTTTAACCTTCTCACTCAATGAAGTAGATCTGCAGGTAGCCCAAAACTATTAAGCTAGCTCAAATGCTTAGACAGTTAAACAAGCTTGGGGTGGAGTGGAGGTGAGTTTTGTCCCACCCCAGCCAGCGCCTGAGACAGATGCTGATGACCAGCTGCATCTTCTCCACGCCCAGAGGTGCTCTGCACATGGAAGCAGGTCGCAGAGCTGCGGCAACGCTGCATGGAGACATGGATGAGAGAGCAGCAGCTCTGTCCTCTCTGTCTGGGTCTGGACCACCGCTCTCCTGCCAAATCGGCAGCCAGACACTTTTCTCTTTGAGGGTGGTGTGTGCGGACAGACGGGCCGCATTAAATGACAAGGTGCAATGTATGCGAAGCGCGGCCAGCAAACGGGCACACGGAGGCTGGCGGAGAGGCAGCGCGGGGCTGCTCCTGCCCTGCCCGGCTGCCCGGCAGTCCCTCCCGGGGCCGGCAGGCCAGGGCGGACCCGGCTCCCGGAGCAGCTGGGGCTCTCGCACGGCCCCTCCCGGGCCCGGGCTCTCCCGCGGGCGCAGGGCCCGGAGGCCGCGGGCGGTGCGGAACACGAGGCCTGCCCGCAGGCCTCGCACCTCGCCGCATCTGCTGCGGCCCCGCCGGCGGCGCGGCGGCCTCCGGGCCCGGCGGGGGGGCCGGGACAGCGCTCGGGGCGGCGGCTGACGAGACCAGCAGTAGCCCGGGGCCCAAGAGCGCGGAGAGCGAGGCAACCCGGCGCCAACACGGCTGCCATTTCCCCTGGCCCTCGGCGCTGCGGGAGCGAGGGCGGGGATAGGAGGCGGAGGAGAAGGAGGAGGGAGGGGAGAGGGAGGTGGCCGAGTCGGAGTGCACTGAGGCTCTGAGCTGCCAACACTCACACATCGCCTGCCGTCGCAGCCTCACTGCTCCCGGATTCCGGAGAGAGGGAGCGAGTGGAGGCGAAGAAAAGCCAGACGCGGTAGAGGAGGCAGAAGACCGCTGGCAGGGGGAAGGAAGTCAGAGAGGAGGGAAACGTAGAGAGAGGGAGAAGGACCCCTCCTCCCCGCGGAGAGACGACTTCCCATGTAGCTAGGGATAGAGGGAGAAGCTGGCGCTCAGAACAGTGAGAGAAGCTCTCACAAGCAAGTTACTTAATCCCCGGAGAGCGGCGGGAAGAGGGCACAGCAGCAATCACTGACCAGAACCACTGTTCCCAACCCCGCATCATTTAACCCCCGGGCGGTTCAATGCACTACTCCAGGCTCTTCCTAGTTTCTTCCTCGGGCTAACTTCGGAGGACGTACCGCCGGAGCGGCCCGGAGGGGAGGACAAGGGCCTCGGAAGAAGGAAGGAGAAGTTTTGTGGGGGTTGCGTGCGGAGGAGAAGATGGGCTGGAAGCGCCGCTGTTGCTGGGGAGGCGGAGGCGGCGGGGACCTTCTCTGCCGGCTCACCCTGGTGCTGGGGTTCCTGCTGCCCGCCTGCAGGACGCGCCTCTACACCAACCACTGGGCTGTGCGGATAACCGGGGGGCTCCCGGAGGCCAACAGGATAGCGAGCAAATACGGATACGTCAATATAGGACAGGTAACGCTACTCGCAACTACTTCCTAGCGGGCACCGGCGCCGCGGCCGGCCGGCGGGAGGGCGGGCAGGGTCCGCTGCCGCCGCCCTGCGCCGCCAGGGCAGGGACGAGGAGGAGGGCAGGGGACGGGCGGCCCCGCGGCCGCTGCCCGAGCGCGGCCCCGCCGCAGGCCCCGCCGCCGCCGCGGGGCGGGCAGCGGAGCAGCCCCGGCCTCCCGCCGCGGGCCGCGGGAGGTGATGCGCGGGGACAGGTATGCCGGAGAGCTTGGGGCCGTGGCCTTCCCCTTGTTAGCCAGGTGAGGAACGGGGCGCGGGCCAGGGGGCCGCCCGCGGGCGGGAGGGGGAGGGCATCGCCGGGGGCGTCCCGCCGCGGCTCTGCGCGCCGCCCCGCTGCCTTGGCGGCGGCTGAACTTTGCGCTCCGCGGCGGGTTCCCGTGTCCCCTTTCCGCGCCGGTGGAGAGCTCGTCCTGCAGCGAGCCGGTCCGCCCGGCAGCCGGGACGTGGCGTCCCGACCCCGCTGGCGAGGGCTGCGGAAGGAGGCGGTGGCAGGGTGTCCCGAGCGGCTGCCGGGCTGCGGGAGGGAGAGCGCGCTGCTGCGGCCGGGGCCGCACCTGGGCTCGCCTAGATCCAAATACCAACCGCATCAGAAAATCCTTGGATCCAGCCAGGCTCAGAAACTGCGAGTGAGCAAACACCTGGTTCTCACTGGATTCCATCCCCTTTCTACAGTTAGGCACAGTTCTCTTTAAAGTGTCCTGGCATCACTTTTTCGTGAGAAGTTTATACTTCGTGTTCTAGGCTTTCCTCGCAGTTGTACTCAAAATACGAGATGCATTTGTAGGGTTTACAAGGTAAGTGCCTGAAAAATAAACAATCCTGTTGCATGCTTGGGTGCAAATATCCAAGTACATTCTTTCTAGACAGTAGTTTATTCTACATGAATTGAAAGGTTAGAAATGAGCATTTACAGGTACAGAAGGCTTCCTTTTATACATGAGATTTACAAAAACGCAGCTGTGTTTACACTCCAGGCTTTTCATATCAACCAAATCAAAGTAGGACCCGATTATTATTGTGTTTTAAAATGAGTTCCCACTTACTACATGATTGAATCAAAAGTTTAAAGTACATCTCAATGTTCCCACTCACTGCAAGCCTGAATAGGACAGCTGTGTGGTCATTTAAGATAAATTATTTGCATCAGAAAAGCTGGAAAATGTCACTGGAGTAGCACAAAACATGATGTGTGTGTAAAGATGCAGTTAGAAAAACTGAGTACCAACTTCTTTCATGGAGCGCTTGAGCAAGTTGGCAGTACTACTTCCAGATGGAGGCACTAAAATTTGTGAAGAAAGTTGCATGTCAAAATTTAAGTACTACTTGGGAACTATCATTTTGGAATTTTTTTTTTTGCATTGGCTTTCTTTTAGAATTACACTTTTTTTTTTGTTTAAGATGTTTATATTCCTGTCTCGGCCCTTATAGTGCCAAAATAAGCAACAGTCAGTTGCAGGATGCACCTTTCCCCATTTTTAATTTTGTCAGACTGGCTGGTCAGCTCAGATCCTGCCTTTTTGTCCTTTGCATTTGTAAATCCCATCTTGAATTAAGGAAAGAATATAGTAAGCCTCTGTTGTTACGTCACTGAAAGTTTCTATATACAATTATGAGATACCAATAATGGCTAAATTACAGATTAGATACATGGATGAGAATAGAGAAAGTAGAAACTATAAGTAATTAAAAGCAGGAAAATACTTTACTAGGTATATGGATGAAGAAAGAATAGACTGTGTGTCTAGTAAAGACAGGTAAACAGAATAAGGTATTAACTTTTGGAGAAAGGGAACTAGGAGCAGTTTGGGCAGATGAGGTGGACTTGCCCATAGCAAACCTTTTTCATAGATCTGGAAAAGCAGGAAAATATTTGACACAAAACAGGAAATGCAAAAAGAAGATAAGAACGGGACAATAATTTGCTGGTTATTATTGACAGACAATTGCAAGTAATTGAAAAAATTATTTTGTGTGAGATGTTGAAAGTTATTCTCAGCTGAATGTGCTCTGAAAGCAATATACACCAATTAGAACTTTATCATAGTGTTGCACAATAGGCATAATATTTTTGGTTGCATTAAATTTTTGAGCTCACCTTTAAAAATAAAGGGCAAAAAGCTAAATTGCTTTGGTTGCCTGCAGTTGGTGCAAAGTACCAGCTTACAAATTATCCAGAAAAATAACCTATTTAAAATATGCAAGATAAGAAGCAGTGAAACTAAAAATGGAAGTCAGGTAGTTGCAAACCAGGAGCATTCCAACAACAGTAAATTGCATGATTAGAGCTGAAGGGAAGAGTGGAAAAGAGGTGTTCCAAAGGTCTTATTTGCACTGACCATTCTGTTAGTTTTGTGTTTGTGGAAAAATGGCATTGAAAGGTACATTAAATTTATCAGTGGAGACAAGATGGTAGACCCAGGAAGGCTCTGAATTGTAAATACTGGCCAACATCCCTTCTCCCTGTTATTTATTGCATTCCTGGTAGCAGGAGGAATTCGACTTACTGTTTTTTGATGCTTGTGTGATTTGGAGAATATCCAGTTGAGTCTTGAAATACCTCTTAATTAATTTTCATTGCCATGACAAACCTGCAAAGGCTTGCCGAATGACTGGACAAGTCAATTAGAAATAGATGGCAGAAGAGGCTCTTAAAAGAGGCCTTGAGATGACCTGCTGGTCATTGAAATTGAAATTCACAGCTTCTGGTAAACTTTGTTGCTCTCAGACTTCTGAGGTCTTAGTGTCTTATTATGAAACTCAAAGCTTTAGCTTCTCTATTCATTGAAAAGAGGAAATTTCCATTTTTAGGAATCACTGCGCCACAGAGAAAAAATCCTCTTTAACGCTATGTTTTTCCAGGCTACATGTTCTGTTTCCTGTTTCCTACAATTTGTTCTGACATACTTCTTGTTTATCTTGTATTTCCTGTATTACCAATTAGAGATATGTCTTCTGTGTTTCATTGGACTTTAAAATTACACAAGCATGTAATATCAGGACTTAAATGCATAGAATTAACTTCTTTCCTCCTTTTCCGATGTAAGCTTTTTTGTTCTATCCTTGAAGTGCAATTAGTAGTTTCTCTAGCAAGAAAGAGGGTTGAATTTTTCTTTTTGCACGGGTCTTCTAAGACAGTAGTCTGGACTTGCAAGCCCTCTGGGACTGTGATAAGACAGCATAACATAAAGCAGCCAGGGTGTTGTTCTAAGTTCCATGCTGGATGGAGCAATTTGGGTTATAGTGCATCCCCAGCACCTCTTTGCTGGCTTGTTTTCTAACTTTGCAGTGGCTGCACAAAGCAGACCTTACCTTAAAGAAATGTATCCTTCACTGACATTCAGGAACATTTCTTTCACTGTTGGCAGCTGTCAAGGATTAAGCATAAAGTCTGTGTAGTGTTCGTATAGTCGGTTTAAATATTGTGACTGTTTGCTGTCATCAGGCAGTGGATTTTTCTTAAAGGTTCACGAGCACGGGAGAAGCAAACAGTTGATACCCCAAAGGTGATAGGAGAATGGAAGAGATAAAGATAACTGTGGTTACAAAAAGGGAGAGAAATGCTGCAGTAGTAAACTTTAGATCCTGCTCTTCCTTTTTTCTTTCTTGATTCTAGGCAAGAGCTGAGGATGGTTTAGCATTTCACCACATTACATCTTTCTTTTCCTAATAGTATTCTTCCAGGAATTTTACTTTTCTGATCTCTTTCAGAATTGAGTAGTATCCCCTGCCCTTTGCAAGTGACAGACCACCCTATGTGTACAATTTTCTTCTTGCAAAAAATAGACACTGTTAGGCAAGAGGCACCTTGTGTGCTGAGCTTAAGCTATGCCTCAGGAATCATAGTAAGATAGACAGGTTTGGTTTTCTAAATAATGCAAATGCCAATATCACATGCCTGTAACTGTTTTGTGGTGGGTTTGTTTGTTTTAATTTGGAATATTTGTTTAATGCCAGCAGATCACACAAAGTTTTAGTAAATAATATTTCAAACCTGTTACTTTCAACAGTTCATTTCAAACCTGTCATTCCGTTGGTGTCACAGAGAAGATGATGTGTAACAAGGTCAGTTGATAGAAAGAATGAGAGGAATGGCCATGTTGCATTTGCAAACTCTATTCCGGATGGAAGGCAGAAGTAAATTTTGCAAACTAAGTAATTCAAATTTCAAGATAAGGGAGCAGTTAAGGAAAAAAGGAACTTATTTTGAGATAAAAAGCCTAAACTAATGTTGTTGTCTTCTTCTGAGGAAGGAGTTTGCTGCCAAAAGTCTCCACCACTTTACAAGGATGTCTCAAAAAAGCAAGATGATAGGCCTTTGTGCAAAGAAGTTCATGTACCCCATAATACAGATAAATAATTGAAGAAACATACCTCTTAAGAGCCTGTGTGCACACAGCACTGAAACTGAGTATACCTTATTAAAATTTAATACCTGAATACATTTAATGAAGTCCTGATTACTAAGGATACAAGTATCAAGACAGTGGTATGAAAAGAATTAAAGCTAGGTGTACTCTAAGTTGTATGCATATGCAGATATATACAAGGGGTTACACAAATACACCAAGGAAAACTGAATTTTCTCTTACGCACAGGAGGAAAAAAGTACATTTAGGGGTGGTGGAGAATAACCACCAATAAACAAGTATTTGGAAAATGTAAGTCCTGAAACAAAATTTTTGCAAATGCTCATAATACCACAAAACCAGTACACCTGAACATATTGGAGAGTACAAAGGGTATCCTGTGGCTGTTTCTTCATATTTAGTGGTAGTTCTCTCATCTCTGCAGTTAAAATAGGGAGGAAGGAGACAGAACAGATTTTAGAACTAGTAATTGTGAGCTTTTCATTAGGAACTGGATGAAGAAAAGGAATGGCTTCTGGTCATCCAGGCAATCTAATAGTGTTTGTTTGTAGTTACAAAATGAGGGTAGATGATAATCTTGTTTAACATTGTAGTGGTCTAACTACAAATTGTGTGAATTTTTTAATATTTAAAGCCCTTAGGCAAGCATAAATTAAATTGTATTTTTAAGAATAACAATTAGTTGCAAGCCCAGTTTACAAATGGCAATGTTTGTGCAAACTGCTTCTCTCGAACAAAGTGCAGAAGTGGACCAGACTGGGTTAAATGGAAGAACTGCAAAAAGTTTGTAAAACATATTGAGGTAAATCCATAGTACATCTTACCTCTGGTGTGACAGCATTCATGTCTGGTATGACAACCTCTGACTGACAATGGCTAAAGCTGTAGAAGTCACAGGCAAGAGGGAAATCACTACAAATTGGTTTGTCCATTGCAGTGTCTTTAAGGAAAACCAGCTGTGCCCACATCTCCTGGCAGATATATAACCAGTTTTTGAAGGTCTTCAGTAAGGGAGTTCCACAGTGCCTGTGGAGCTAGTGGTTTATACTCTTTGCCCTAGTGAAGTCGAAACTGTATTAGTCTTTCTGCAATTCAAAGCTTTATGTTTCTCTGTGAGTGTAAAGAGTAGCAACATCAGAAAAGTTGTAGCATCTCCCTCTTCCAGACTTCTATGTTTTCTGTCCAAGTTCAGTCTTTTCCTTTGTTTTATGTAAGTGAGGCTTTCACTGACCAGTCTTGCTGTTTGACTCTGGTCATTCTAAGAGATCCTTATCTTGAGCAAGGAGCTGCCAGAACATTACAGCTGAGAACAGCATAAGGATTTCTTCATCTATGCTCAGGAAAGAAACCACTCCTATTTATGTAACCCATTATGGCATTTGTCTATCCTGTAGCCATATGACATTCTTGATGGAGTTCAGCCTGTGATCTGCTATGGTCCACAGGCTGATGCTGCTGAATTCCTAGCCCACTGTTCTCCAGCCTGAATTTATTCTGCAGGTTGCTATTTATTGGGTGTAGTACTTTGCTTATGCATTTGCTGAATGTTGTTCTGCCTCTCCAGACCACATGTTGAAGTTGCCAGTTTGCTTTTAATTCTCTTCCTGCCTCTCAACAGACTAGCATATAATCTGTCTTTATGTATCTTAAGTTTAGTTGGTGTTTTTTCTATGCCAGTATTCAGGTCACTAGATGAAATATTGATCAAAACAATTTCAAGAGGAACTGTGTCAGGTAATTGCTGTCTTGCTTATAAAGTTTTGACGTATGGTTCCATAGTTTAATTCTGTGCCCTGCTTCAGGAATTTTGTACTATTACACAAGTAGTACCTGAAGATAGATAGTTTTTCTTTACAAAGCATCTGCTCAAACTAAGCATAAATAATAAATATGAAAATCTGAAGAATATTGAATTGGACAGAGTCATGAGTCGTGTACCTTAAGGTGTTTATAAGTGGATTTTTCACTCCAGTTTTAACTAGTCTGAAGTGAACCAGTTCTAAAAGTGATTTTTTTTTTTTCCAAATTAACAGACTAAATTTAGTCATGGCCAATGTTACATATCTGCTTTCATGCTTAAATGGCTAATCCGTCTCTCCACTACATTTTCAAGGCCAGCCTTTATTTTCATTCTGGTTTCCTATTAAAAGATAGACTTCCCACTCCTACAATCATCATAGTTACTGTTTGCCTTGACCAGAAATGATGTATTGCTTGTATACAACCTCCCCACTTCTTTGTAGAGTGGCATAAATGAAGCTCATTGTCAGGCAAGACATTTCCAATGTCATATTTGCATATGACATATTTGCATATGTTTTACAGCTGTGTTTTGTGCTTCTGTGATTGACCAATATACCTTTGTCCAAATATTCCATTGTAAAATCAGCAAGTGGGGAAATACGAGTCAACCGTATCATGTGGTACTCCTTGTCACCTGCCAAACACAGGAAAAGAAATGATCAAATAGAATCCTGCTTGCCAAAGATACATACCTTAAGACAGTAAGTGTTTATTTGGCAATGTACTGGGCCAAATTCAATTGATATTTGCAGAATGAAAAACTGTTTGGAATGCAACATTGGCAAGTCCAGCAGAGTATGAGAACTACAGAATGAAGTCCTGCCAGAACAGCTTGTTGTGGACATTCTTGTGGATTACAAGATGTTGCACAATGGAGGTGTGATTGTAAAAAGCATGTTAATCAGGCTAGATGGAGTATACAGTTTTAAATAAATCAGGAAAAAAAAGATTGTATGCACCGACTCTTCCAAAGAGAATGAACTGATCCCAAGGGGGATGGCAGACTTTGGATGGCCATCAGCAAGGGCTCATCTTTGCTCAAATTACATTTTTTTCCTCTTTGTTTTTTCTTTTTAGGATGTTTCTGTGCCAGCAGGGAACAGGCATCACTTAAGTTTATATTCTGGGGCCAGATTGGAGTTGAGAGATGGTGCAAGTCGCAGTTAAAATCTGTGCTATGTATTTTATTCAAACTAGAACAAAACCAGTGAGTTTTGTGTAAGAATGTTTAGAAGGCAGTGAAGTGTTGCAGAATGGTGCTGTGTGTCTGAAAGTCAAGCCTAGAACTGGATAATGTTCTCCTTTTAGAAATATATAGTTAATCAGTGGTAGCATGTACCACTGAAACCACTGTACCACTGAAAACAGCTTGAAAGTAAACTTTCTTACAGAATTTGAGGTATTAGAATATAGGCATTCTCTATTACAGTGCTGGACACCTTCAGAGGATTTTTCCTCTAATCCAATGTGTTTTGTAAAACTTCACAACAAGGTATTTATTCCATCATGATCACACATATTCATTAAAATGTACTTCCTAGCTAATACATAAACCTAACTTTCCTAGAACCAATTTACAGGTGTTCTCTACTGGTTGTATTCACTGGGTGCCCCCAGTATTGTAAATCTTGCCTGGAACTTCTCTGAGGGCATGTGCAGTGTTTCTGGTTACATAACTTTGCCACAAAACCTACTAGGTCCTTCATTATCTTTTTATCCACTGGTTCTAGCTATGTTTAGCATCCTGTCTGCCTACTTTTACATTCTCTTATCTAGTTTGCTAGTTAGTCTTTAAGCTGTATTTTGCAACTTCAAGGGAACTGAAAATTTCCATTCTCTTTGTTGTCTGTCAGTAGTTTTGCCTCTGGATAAACTTAGAGAATATTTCCTTTTCTTTTATGGAGCCTTTCTTTGTGGGATGTATTTACACAGTAATCTGATGTCTTAAAAACAGGCAAGAAAGAAAACACATGCTGTGTCGCACCTTTAAAACCACTAGTATGACACCTAGGGCATAGACAAGTAGATCCTATAACAATTTTGTTCACCTGAAAGCCCTTATTCAAATAGACCCAAAAGGATGGAAGGCCATTCTGAGTCCAATAGAGGATCTGTCTAAATGCCACTACTGTAGGCACAGGCAGTGGTATTAAGTTACTGTCCTGGGTGAAGAAGAACAAAACAAGCATCAGATCCTTCTTCCTGACACTTCTTTCAGCTGTGAAATTCTCAATGCTTGCTTTGTCCAGATGCATTTTATTTGAAATAAAACTAAACTTTCAGAACCCACAATATTCTATGGCAAGGATTTTTAAAATTCGCTACTGTTCTGTGTGAAGATGTACCTCTCTTTTGCTTGTTACTTACTAGTTTTGTCAGATGGCTACTGAAAAAGATGGTGAAAGATGATTTTTGTCCACTCTTACACCATACATGATTATTTAGACTTTGAATATTTGCTTCTAAATTATGTTGTACCTAGACTCTCTAGGGTCTTAGTTTACTTGGTTATTCCTCATACAACTTCTGTTGTACCGTGTCTTTGTCCTTTCTTCTTTTCCTACTTGGAAGCTTTTTCAAATCTATTATGTCCTCTTTGAATACAGGGAACTAGAGCTACAAAGTACTTAGTGTGACAAAACCTTGCATTATTCTCATAATTTCACATACTCTGCTTTATTCTTCAGATTATAACTAATGTTTAGTATGTAATTTACTGTGGGGACTTACATCAAGCTGACAGTTTGTCATAACCCTGAGATCGTCACTTTTTAATGGGACAGTACTAGGCAGCTCTGAACAGTTCATTTTAGAGTGATGTTTAGTTTGTACGTAAGTTAATCTCCTTTTGTCTGTGCTTGGTTTCATTTGATATTGTTGTCACTCAGTTTTGCAGTGTGCTTTTGCAGTTCATGCAGAGTCAGCTGTTCCAGTTTTTACATCTGTCATAGCTGACATCTACACCTCATTGTTCACTCTTATTTCTGTGCATATTTTTTATATAGAAATAATGTGGGTTCTAGAAGAGGTTCTGCAATGGAACCAACAGAACTCCATCTGGAACCTTCACTCCTTGCAAGTAACTAATTGCTATGTAATAAAAAAGTAACTCAATACTCCTAAGCTTTGCTTTTGGTAGTTTTGGGTTTTGATTGCTTACTTCTGCAAAGGCCTTTTGCAATGAGTTCTTAAATTCTTAAAACCTGTTGGTGAAAGTCATTGTCAAAAGCCTTTGGAAGTTCAGCCAGACTGTATCTATTTACCCATCTCTGTCTATATGCTTGACCTCTTTTAAGAACAGTAATAAATTTGTGAGGCAGAATTTTCCTCTGTTTAACTATTTTCAAAGCAGTGACTTTTTACCCAAGTATCCATTAATGATTTTATTTCTTAGTTTCTATTAAGTTTTTCTAGTAGTGACTTGTAGCCTCATCTCACATTTCCTTTTAAAAGTTGACATCACGTTTGTCATGGAGCTGTTCTGAAAAGTGAAAAAAGTTATTAATATAGATTTTCAATTACTTTATTTTACTAAATGTTTTGATTCAATTATTCCACTCATATTCCTTCAACATTATGAATTGTAGAACATCAACTCTTGTATCTCTCGTAACTAATCTGAACTGAGCTGAAGCAAACAAATCAATCAAACACTAAACTTTGAAAAAAAATCAGATGCTTTTGTGAGTGTGCTGTGCTCCAATGAGCCAAGCATAAATGAACAGCTTTAAGCTGTGGAAGTTCCCCTACTCCTCTTGGAAATTAGTAGACCCCTTCCCTGCAGGATTGGGCTGCAGAGTAATCCATTTTCTCACGAGCAGCCAAGCCCCATCTTGCACAACTGTAGTTTTACCAGTGGGGTGTCGAGTGGAACTAATGCAGGTATCTACAGAGTGACTATATAGCTCAGATTAGCTTCTTTAGTTTTCAAGGTATTATACCCCATGAAGTATTCAGTAGCAGTTTATCAAAGTCTCTTGGTGGGACATGGGAAATGTTTCTGTATGTACCCCAGTCATATCAGTAACAGATTAGATGTATCCTGTCACTGCCACACAACACAAACTCCAGACCTAGCTAACATGGCAGTATTAAACTTGATACTCTGTACAGTTTTCTTTCTTGTGCATTGTAAACAAAATAATTTGCTTTCCATGGATTGAAAACACAACATTAATAGGATTTTGTTCATATCTAATTGAAATAAAAGCAAACTCCCAGAGGATACATGTATGACAATATCTGGAATGGCTTTGATGCTTCTGACATATGCCCGTCACTGCATCACTGTTGTTACTCCTTTTCTGTCTGATCAGGCTGAATGTTTGCTTCAGCTTAGAGTATTTCCATGGTCAGTGAACAACACATCCCTACCCACAATTAATTTTAGGTCAATGCATGGTGAGGGTGACCAACTGATAAATCACAAACCCATCATCTGGGAGAACTGGAATTAATAGGGTTGCTGTCTTGGTTTGAAAGACAGATGTTTGCTTATTCTACTGGTGTCTGTATGAGACCAAATCAGTATCCTCTTTAAACTCTACAATGAAACCTTACTCTCAGTTCTGTTTTAAGATTAGCTCGCCCTGTGGTACACAACAGGATTCCCCATCTTTATGCATTACCCACCAAGCGTAACCAGGTCCTTGAGCAAAGACAATTCCACGGATGGGTTTGTCTTTGCCTGAGGTGAGACTAATGTAAACAGTCTTCCCTAAAATGCCTTTCATATGTACCACAGGGACTTTGACTCCATCCACGGTGTGCAAAGGTTCAGACTGGGCAGGACCAGCTTGATTGATGGACCCTCGGGTGTTGACCCTCCAGGTGGCCTTTGCTAAGTTTGTTTCCCAATTCTTAAAGGTTCCCCCACCAAGTGCCTTCAGGGTAGTCTTGAGCAGGTCATTGCGCAGTTCAACTTTCCCAGCCACTGGTGCGTGGTAGGGAATATGATATATCCATTCAATGCCATGTTCTTTAGCCCAGGTGTTTATAAGGCTATTTTTGAAATGAGTCCCGTTGTCTGACTCAATTCTCTCAGGGGTACCATGCCTCCAGAGACTTGTTTTTCCAGGCCCAGGATGGTGTTCCGAGCAGTGGCGTGGGGCACAGCGTAGGTCTCCAACCATCTGGTGGTGGCTTCCACCATGGTCAGCACGTAGCGCTTGCCCTGGCGGGTCTGAGGCAGTGTGATATAGTCAATCTGCCAGGCCTCTCCATATTTATATTTGGACCATCCCTCCCCATACCAGAGGGGCTTCACCCGCTTGGCCTGTTTGATGGCAGCGCACGTGTCACAGTCATGAATAACCTGAGAGATGCTGTCCATGGTTAGATCCACCCCTCGGTCTCGTGCCCACTTATAGGTGGCGTCTCTGCCCTGATGGCCTGAGGCATCGTGGGCCCATCGAGCCAGGAACAGTTCTCCCTTGTGTTCCCAATCTAAGTCTATCTTTGAGACCACTATCTGTGCAGCCTGATCTACCTGCTTGTTGTGCCTGTGTTCTTCATTAGCCCGACTCTTGGGAACATGGGCATCCACATGACGGACTTTCACGGGGAGCTTCTCTACCCGAGTGGCAATGTCTTTCCACTCATCAGCAGCCCAGATTGGTTTTCCTCTACGTTGCCAGTCAGCCTTTTTCCACCTTTCCAGCCAACCCCACAGAGCATTGGCTACCATCCACGAATCAGTGTAAAGGTAGAGCTTTGGCCATTTCTCTCTCTCAGCAATGTCCAAGGCCAGCTGAACAGCTTTGAGTTCCGCAAGTTGACTCGATCCACCTTCTCCTTCGGTAGCTTGTGCAACCTGTCGTGTGGGGCTCCATACGGCAGCTTTCCACTTCCGGTTCATCCCCACAATGCGGCAGGAACCATCGGTGAAAAGGGCGTAGCATGTTTCATCTGCTGGCAGCTGGTTGTACGGTGGAGCTTCTTCAGCCCGGGTCACTTGCTTCTGCTCCTCTTCATCAGAGAGACCAAAATCTTCACCTTCTGGCCAGTTCGTAATTATCTCCAAAATCCCAGGGCGATTTGGGTTACCAATACGGGCGCGCTGCGTGATGAGGGCAATCCACTTGCTCCATGTGGCGTCGGTGGCATGGTGAGTAGAGGGAACCTTTCCTTTGAACATCCACCCCAGCACTGGCAGTCGGGGTGCCAGGAGAAGCTGTGCTTCTGTGCCAATCACCTCTGAGGCAGCTTGAACTCCCTCATAGGCAGCCAAGATTTCCTTCTCTGTGGGAGTGTAGTTGGCTTCAGATCCTTTGTAGCTTCTGCTCCAGAATCCCAGGGGTCGGCCTCGGGTCTCACCAGGCACCTTCTGCCAAAGGCTCCAGGACAGACCATGGTTCCCAGCTGCAGAGTAGAGCACATTCTTTACCTCTGGTCCTGTCCTGACTGGGCCAAGGGCCACTGCATGAGCGATTTCCTGTTTGATCTGGGCAAAAGCTTGCTGTTGTTCAGGGCCCCAATGGAAATCGTTCTTCTTGTGAGTGACCTGGTAGAGAGGGCTCACAATCTGGCTGTACTCAGGGACGTGCATTCTCCAAAAGCCGATAGCACCTAGGAAAGCTTGTGTCTCCTTCTTGCTTGTTGGTGGAGACATTGCAGTGATCTTATTGATGACCTCAGTGGGGATCTGGCGCCGTCCATCCTGCCACTTCACTCCCAGGAACTGGATCTCTCGGGCAGGTCCTTTGACTTTGCTCTTTTTAATGGTGAAACCGGCTCCCAGCAAAATCTGGATGATCTTCTCTCCTTTCTCAAACACCTCCATTGCTGTGTTCCCCCACACAATGATGTCATCGATGTACTGCAAATGTTCTGGAGCCTCACCCCTCTCCAGTGCAGCCTGGATCAGTCCGTGGCAGATGGTGGGGCTGTGCTTCCACCCCTGGGGCAGTCGGTTCCAGGTGTACTGCACGCCTCTCCAGGTGAAAGCAAACTGAGGCCTGCACTCTGCTGCCAAAGGAATGGAGAAGAATGCATTTGCAATGTCAATGGTGGCATACCACCTTGCTGCCTTGGACTCCAGCTCGTACTGGAGTTCCAGCATGTCCGGCACGGCAGCGCTCAGCGGTGGAGTCACTTCATTCAATGCCCGATAGTCCACAGTCAGTCTCCATTCTCCCATCAGATTTCTGCACAGGCCAGATAGGACTGTTGAAGGGTGAGTGGCTCTTGCTGACCACCCCTTGGCTCTCTAGATCACGGATCATTTTGTGGATGGGGATCACAGCATCTCGATTTGTCCGGTACTGCCGGCGGTGCACGGTCATGGTGGCAATTGGCACCTGTTGTTCAGTCACTTTCAGGAGTCCTACTGCAGAGGGGTTTTCTGACAGTCCAGGCAAGGTGTTCAACTGCTTAATGCTCTCTGTCTCTACAGCAGCTATTCCAAAAGCCCACTTGAACCCCTTTGGGTCTTTGTAGTAGCCGTTCCTGAGGAAGTCTATGCCTAGAATGCACGGTGCCCCTGGGCCAGTTACAATTGGATGTTTCTGCCACCCCTTCCCTGTCAGGCTAATCTCAGCTTCCAGCAAAGTGAATTCCTGTGATCCTCCCGTCACCCCAACAATGGAAACAGGTACCTTCCCCACATGTTCTGATGGTATCAGGGTGCATTGTGAACCAGTATCAACTAACACTTTATGTTTCTGTGGCTTTGACGTGCCAGGCCATCGCACCCACACTATCCAATAGATCCTGTCATCCCATGCCTCTCCCTGGCTAGAGGCAGGGCCCCTCTAGCCCTGGTTATTATTTCCTTCCTGGGCATACATAGCAGGGGCTCCTTCAAGGGGATCTGACACATCATCTTCTCTTCTGTAATACCCAGCACCTTGGTCATGGGAGGTTGAGGCTACCTTCACTTTAGTAGAACTCCCTTGGTTAGTGTTTCCCTGAGCTGACGCACCCGTGCTGCCAGGACAGAAGTGGGTTTCCCATCCCATTTTCCCATGTCTTCCCCATGGTCGTGCAAAAAGAACCACAGGTCAGCTCGTGGGGTGTACCCTCTCCATAGCTTGGAGATGTTTCACTCTGACTTTGGGGACTATGACTTGCACAGGTGCCATATAGGAACTGATCCTCCTCACCTCCTCCCTCATCTCCCTCATTTCCTCTTTGGATTCCTTAATCACAGCAGTGACATTGGCCTGCATAAGGCTGTTGATCATACTCTCTTAGTAATTTTCAAGTTTGTTGGTGACAGAACCCACTGTCTCTGGGTGGTTATCAGCATTAATAATTTAATTAATCATTTAATTAATTAAGAATTTAATTAATCATTGCTATGTAGGTGGTATATTGAGATGGCCCCAAGGTTGCCAGATTCCATAACATCTGCCCTGTGCACTTGACCTTGTCAGGGTCATTGTCATGCTGTCCATCCCTCCCAAAGAGTACCTCTAATACTGCTGTCTCTCTCAGCTGCTGGATCCCTTCCTCAAGGGTCTTCCAGCGCATCCTACGGTGGTGCTCCTGCATTCTCTCTCTGTGGACAAACTTCTCTCTCACACTCATTAAAAGCCGGTCCCAGAGGGAAAGGAGGCCTTTCTCCCTTACGAATATCTGGTCCACACCTGAATCCTGGGCCAAGGATCCCAAATTCCTGGCCTCAGTTCCATCCAGTTGTACACCTGTTCCCGTAAGGTCCCAGACCTGGAGTAACCAAGTTGTAAAAGGCTCATGGTCCCACCAAGCAATGTCTTTACACAGGTTATGGAGACTTTCCTACGACAGGAACTTGGTGATGATCTCACCCTCTGGCTCCCCTGCTTGTTGTGAACTCCCTTCTTTCTTATCCTTATTAACTAGGTGCTGTGATTTCATCTTAGACTTCTTAGTTTCCACAGGGGCAACTGCTGCTGGCTGTGACTGCCCCTGTGGTTCAGCTGGAACCTGGACAGATGTAACGTTTGTGGGTTCCACTGCTGCACCATTAGAGTGTCCCTCTTTGAGGTAGGGGGAGGGTTTCTCACCAGCTGGGGAAGTATGTTCCTTCAGCACCTGGAATATCTTCTTCTCCATTACCCCCATCCAATTTGCGTGGCTTATTTCTGGGGTAGGCTGTAGGGCAGGGTCAGGCTGTGGGGCAGCATCCCTGTTCTCTGAGTTAGATATCAGGGTGGTTATCCAAGCCAGTCTTCCCTTATCTCTGAATGCTAAACAGAACAGGCATATCAGCAATACTGGCCACTATTTGATATCATTAGCATTTATAAGGTTTTGAACCCTTCAAAAACTGGTGGGGTAGACCCGCAAATAGTGGGTGAAGGGTTAGGAGAAAGTTTCCCCTGGTGTCATTTCCTTACAGCAAGTACTGTAAGGAAAAAATTACCCCAAAAACATACAGTTAGTGTGTGGTAGCCCTGAATCCATATTCCTGCCTTCCAGAGGAAGTTGAAGATCCATGAATTCCTTACCTTATTAACCCATAAAGCAAACTGGATAACATCCAGTAGCCTTAGTTATAGGGCCCATGTTTGGATGAGGGCCTGGAAATGGGAGAAATGCAGCCACAACCACGTGCCACCTGAACCAGGGTTAGCTAGACCACATGATGCCACCTAATGAGGTTTCTGTATCCAGCACACAAAAAATTAGATTACTCAAGAACTGTTACTCCTTTTTATCTCAATGCCCTCATGCCTCACATTGGGTGCCAAAATATGTCTTGGTTTGAAAGACAGGTGTTTGTTAAGAAAGGTAGGAGCCTCTCTTGAAATGGACAATGTAAAGCGCCTCCCTCCAAATTATTATTATAATTTTGAAATTAAGGAACTTTCAGGCAAAGATGTGAGAATAGGAATAATAGTTCTTTACTAGGAAAATTAAAATAAAAATACAGTAATACAAAAAAGACCCAAAACTAAACCTGAAAAAACCTTGAAAAAACCTGCAAAACACTGACAGTCAGAATACAACCTGACATCCTGTCAGTCAGGGTGCTGATGACAGTCCAATTAAATGGTGCATCCTCCTGCAGGGACAGATGTGGTTCAGTTGAAGCAGTGGCCCTGTAGAAAGGTGCAGTTTTCCTTTGAAGGTCTGGTGATGATATGGAAAGATCTGGCTTTCTTCTGGAATCCAGTGGAAGAAGGCTGATCTCATGTTCCAAATCTCAGATTTTATCTAGGTATAAAATGCTTTGCTCCCCCCCCTGGGTGGAGCATCTTAAAATGGGATGATGTAATTTTATTACTCATGCAGTGAAACTTAATGGCCCATTAGCAGAAGATACTTCCCTGAAGGAAGGATGGGTTATGGAAAAGATAAAGAATCACTGCTCCACCTGGTTTCAACAGATGGTGATAGAATACATACTTTTGGTCATGCTGAATTGCAAGCCAAGGCACTTACAGGGCTTTGTTTTCTATAAGAGTTAATATTCCATGACCCAAAAGGGCCCTGGACTGTGTTGGCATCAATAAATGGTTCTACCATTGCAACACACTGCTCCTTTTGAAGCTTTTATGTATATAAATGCCATTCCAATTGTGTGAAATTTGAACAATTTCCATTTCTTGCCTGACGAATGTAACTGCACTGTGAGCAGTTCTAGTGGCAGCTGAAATTTATGTAGTTTTTCTGATGTTTCTTTTCTAGTAGGACTTTGAAACAATGTTTCAAATGGAAATCAAAATTCATTTATAAAGAACACATAGTTTTATCCAATGCATTGCTGTCATTCTGACTATCTTTTCCTTATTTCAGTATTTTGGTATGTTTAATATCAATGTATTAAACAAATGTAAAATAGAAACTTGTATGCTTTCTCCAAGAAAAACCACTTTCAGGCATTCTCTCAACCCTGAGGTTGTAAGATTCTGCTCTCCAAATTAAAAGAACACATAGGAATATTCTTTAAATGTATGAAATGCATAGGGTTTGAGAGCTGTAACTTGTTTATCATTAGTTTTAGTGAATTTAGATGTTTGTAATGAATTCAGTATTAGATTTCTTTGGCATTTGTCTGTAGTCTGAAGCAATTTAGAAGCTTAAGTTAGTTTTTAACTTAATGAGATTAATTACACTTAATCTAAAATATAGGCCTTGCAGGGGTCTGGGTTAAAAAAGGATTAAGTTATTCTTTAAATTCTTATTGAAGTCACCATTAAACACAACAAAAGATTCCAGTGAATCCAGTGAAAACTTTATTGAATCTTCTAGCACTTGGAAAAATGGTGCAGCAAGAGAGACCTGTGTATATTTGAATTGATGTCACTTTTTTGTGCCACTTTTATGTGTGTTTATTTTATTACTGTTGTTATTGCAAATAGTAGCTTTACATGGAATATGCAAAACTGTGCTAGACATACTCTGTGCTAGAATAGAGTCCTTTGGTGTGCCATAAAACTTCTCAAATCCTCACTAAATGTTAGTTATAGTAATGTAGCTGTTTTATTCATGTTGAATGCTACATGATGCAAATATATTTTTGGTCTCATTTGCTCATTGCTTTTTCTTTTAGTGGATCTTTAGATGCTGTCAGAGAGAATTTTTTTATTTTCATACTATTAAACTGTTATGAACAGGTGCTCTAGTCTTATCAAAGTCAACAGGGTTACATATGGAGACATAAATAAAGAATACTGACAAACCTTACTTTTACACAAAAAAAATGTGTAAACTTTTGTACAGCTCTAGCATTAACCAAGTAAAATAGTTGAATTTGTCAGTAACCTGGGGTTCTGGACTAGTTGCATGCTTCTCTGTATTAGGTTAAATATGTTGTACAGAGTGGAAGATACCAGATTTCGCTGGAGTACAAAGCTGAGGAAGTGTGATCTAGGTTAGCTGTGTAAGAGGGTTGGATTTAAAGCCTACACACCCCACACAGATGAACTTAACTCTGTCTTTGATATTCCCATGAGTCACTTCTTTATAACTCTTTGGTAAATTATATCAGTAATGGAAGAGGAAATTGATTAAATCAAGTCTCATGAGAAAGTCAGTTAAATGAAAACATTGTACTTCCTATTACCAGTAAGAGCTGAATTCAGATTTGTAAGACAAAGTACAGCATGAAAAGGTTTATTGCTGGCAATATAAATGTTCACTGTAAACAGTGTGACTAGTGTAAGTCACCACATTAGTAATTTTGAAAGGTATAAATTCCCTTGCTGTTAATGTGCTTGGTAGTTTTATATTGATGTTTAAATAACTGGATGCAGATATAACAGTATTTCTACTGTTATAGAAAAACTGTATGGTTCTTAAATCTTTTACTCATACAAGTAACCCCATTAGATTTGACTGGTCTTGATTTATGCATCTGAAATTCAGTAGTTTCAACAGTTTTTTCTGACTTGCAGTTTTGTAAGTGAGAAGGTACTTGATCCCATGGGACTGGGTAGATGTTTACAAGTATCAGGACAGGGATGATTCTTATTAAATATTTCAGAATCAAGATTTAGAAGGAAATGAATATTTGCATTGTTTGTTCTGACACTTTTCTTGCAGTAGTTTGTTAAAAAATAAAATCTTTTAACTAACCTTTATATTATTTGCATGAATGAAGTAGCCTGGTCAGAACTTTGTCAAGCCTCATTCTTGTGCTTTATTATAATTACATATATGACAGCACAGGTGAAGAAACATTACAAAGAAACAATAGCCTTTAGAGCCTGGAGTACTGGATAATGTATGGCATATGGCAGGTTTTTTTTGCTACTTCAACAGACATTCATGATGCTGCATGAATATGCATCCTCATTTTACATTTGTTTTGTGATACAACATGAAATAGGATTGAAAGTCAAAATAGAGACAAAACTCATTTCAGTTGATGCAGTATATACTTTTTTAAATTACAGATTATCAAATTAGGAAAGGGAAAAAAAATTCAGAAAGTGGTGGCAATTTAGTTGATGCCTCAAAATTAAAGGTTAAAGGTATTTGTTTACCTTTTGATGGCTTCATCAAAATGATGATGGTGGTACTGAAACAAATATTACCATATTGCCTAACAGCTTCTTTGCATATAAAAAAATGTGTGCGTTATGGCTTGAAAATGTGTGATGACTGCATTGACATCACTTTAAAGACTGAAGAGGTGACTTTTGTTTGCTGAGTAGAGTGTAAATACACTTTGTTGCACTCATTTTTATTTCCAGAAACAAGCTGGTGACTCAGTGGGCTTCACAAAAAAGGGCATAAACTACCAGTTTATATTATGCAGTTTTTTGTATTGAAAATAAACAATAGAAAAGATAAATGAGGATGAAGGAAGTGATTGATTTCCTTTTGAGCATTTTCATAAAAAATTGCCCTGGAACTGCAAGACCATGGTCACAGGTTTGCTGCATAACATTGCATTACTTTATTTGACAGGGGCATGAGCTTGCCCTTGCTGCAGTGCTCACAAGGCAAAGCTCACAGCTGCAGGTATTAATGCCTGTAATTACTGTACTTGAATTTTAACATTTCACATGTTAAAATGTGGAAATGGCTTTCTTCACCATCTCCCCTCAAATGTTTTAGGCTAATATATCTGTTGGAGTCTACACTTCATATAAATCCCTCTACCACTGCCTGTCCAATAATTGAGGACCTGTGCTTATTAATTTTTAGCTGTTATTTTTAAAATATTGTTCTAATAGACACAACCTGTTTCTCAGTCCTAGAGAAGGGATGGATGAAACCTGACCTTCCAAGAAATTTTTCAAGTGCTATAGTGACTTTTTTTTTTCAATTTAATGCTTGAACAATCAACACAGTATTTTCAGCTTCTCACTTTTTATTCATTTTTAACATCACTGAGGGCATATTCGTGTGCCTTCATCTCTAGGGAAGTGGTGCCACATAGCTGGTGTTCAAAGGGGGCCAACACACAGGACAGCTCAGAAATTGTCCTGATGCATGTTCTTCTCAGAGCTGCAGCTGCAAGACAAGACTAGGGGTCAAGCTCAAGCCCTGCTTCTGTCATATCTTTTGCAAGGAATATATATTTACTGTGGTCTCCTATAACCTGTGGCATGCAAGGTTTTGCTGCTAATTCCTGTAGGACTCAAACATAATTTTCACACAGTCTTTATACAGGCAGCTTTTCCTTGGCCCTAATTTACCTGATGGGTGTCTTTGGGATTTCTGTTTTTATTATTTGGCTTCAGTATTCCTTTTTTTACCTGCACTTTTAGAAGTGCATTTCTAATTAAATATGATCAAAGTATATTCTTATTAAAAAAAAATCAGTTGACTTTTCCCACTTTTCAGAATTCAATAAAGCAGAGAATTCATTATTTCAATGACAATAGGATTTACACAAACATATAACCTAAAAAAAGATGTCAGAGTCATATTTGGAAGGATTGTTCTTCCCATGTAGTTGTGTAGATTCAAGTAATAATTCTTAGTATGATCAGCATGCATTAGAATTAAGGCTATGATACAATTAGAATTTATTCTTTTGAATTCCTAAATTAATCTTACCTGCTGATTTGTACTAAAACTTGTTTGTGATAGAAACTTTTTGGGTTATTTTAATGATGTAAAACACTTTTTATTGCTATTGGGTTGTTAGGTTTTTTCTCTTTATTTTTCAAAGTAATTCCATATGTTAAATAATGTTGCCAAGACGGCACTAAAGTACTGCAATTTCGAAAAGCAGAATTTCATTTGACAATACTTGTTTTAAAATAAAACTGTACAAAGTAACCTTTATGCAAAAGGTGTCATGTAGGAAGCTTTTTTCAAAGTTTTAAAAAGTTATGGATCAATTAGGAGTCTCAGAGGAAACATAATTCGATTTATGTTGCTAAATGTATTTTATATATTTTCAGTAGAGCATTTCTCTAGGTAGAAAAGGAGAATGTTGATTTTTAAAAATAGTTTCAAATAAATCTAACTATGAATTTAGAATTCCACATTGAAATGTAGCTTTTAGTTTTAATTTAATTATATTGTAGAATTGGGACTATAAATATGCTTGTTATATTCTATAATGCAGTAGAAAGCCCAGAAAAGTAAAACTATGAGAAAAACTACTTTTGTAAAGGTAATCCAAAACTGACAAAAAGATAAAACCTTTGTATGAGCAAAGACACAACAGCCCACGAAGCAAATACCACACAGCAAAGAACCAGAAGCTGCTCGTGAGAGAGGATTTTAAAAATGTCTGTGACAGCATTCCTAGACACACACACAGCATACCTGCCTGTAGGGTCTTACAGTAACAATTTTTGGGCACAGATAGATATGGAATACAATAACATAACTGTAAAAAGTCTCAATTTTGATACAGAATTAGAATGATATCAAAAATTATAACTGACCTCAGAATGTCGATGTGTTTTAATCCTACTAACAAAGGCATATGGAAATTAAAAGGCTGAAGTTTATTTTTCAAGGGAAAGAATTCATATGTTACCTTATTTTTTAAACAAAATACGGCAGCATGTAAGCAACAGCAGTGACAATACCTTAAAGAACGTAAGGCTGAGTTACTTTACTTTAATGACTGTTAATAATTTTTGGCATTAGATATTTAAAAATTTAAACTTGTTCAGGGTAAGTGCCCAGACAAAATTTTTCCATTCAAATAAGTGAAAAATTCAATTAAAATAAATGAAAAATTCAAATGAAGGCTAGAATGGTGTACTTTATTTAAAATGAGAAGGAGTGCCAGTGGTTGAGTGGTAAAGTGTTGCGTTCCCACCATGTTGAAGAGATGCAGCCTAATTTACTTCTATGAATTGTGATGTTTCTGCTGCTAAAATAGCTGTGTGATTTTTAAAACTTCCCTCTCTGTTTTGCAGTTTTCTTTATTTTTCATATGCAGATCGTTCAGTAGGGAATCTTATTTTTTCCAGCTGAACTATCCTGTCCTCCAGACTGAAGATTTAATAAACTGGGCAAGAACTCCTGCTTACAGTATAGGTTTCTTTCCATCTAGGAGACTCAAAAAATTCTTCAGGAAAAAGGGGTGGATTTAAGACCAAACCCAACTTGTTCAGTGTGTCACTATTCAGGAGCAGCAACACTTTGCAGACATCAGTTCCATTTGAAATAAACCTGAAAAAAAGGGAATATGGGAGTAGCAGATATGAATTGGCAAGTTAGGCTGTTCCTATCTTGAGAACAAGGTTCTTACCTCTATCATACAGAGGTCTCCTCGGTATGGGCAGTTGAATTTCTTTTAATTAAACAATTAAAAAACCTTTCAACCTGTTTCTATGTTTGTGAGAGACAGAGCCCTCATCTCAGTCTGCAGCTGAGTTTTCTGAGCAGCTCTGTAGCTGTCCTAATGGGGGTTGGTCCTCCAGCCTCAGAATGCTGGAGATCTGTCAGTGCTGACCCAGCAGTGGGGTTTTGGAGAAGAGAGCTGGAGGCTGAGAAAGTCTGGTCACTACTGTGGTATCTTATAGTGCAAAAACCCCATCCTGGTTTGTTTCTTGTGACGCAAGTTAAGTTTAGGTTCTAGGTCTGGAATGACCATGACTTTCCAGATATGTGTCCTTTAGTTTGGGTGGATCAGCAAACAGCTGACAGTCTCTGCAGAGCTTTCTTGCCCCTAAATGCTGAGCCAGAGCCCTGGTTTTAACATGTTTAACACTTGCTTGTCTGGAGTGACTCGAGAAGGAAAGGGAGTGGCAGTTTTTTGTAATACTGGATCCATTTACATGTGTGGATAACAATGAGCCAACAGGGGTCAAAATTAAGGGCTAAGAGCTCACCTTGTGAGATTTTAAATTTATGTTTGAAGTGTGCTTTTCACCTGGTATTGTTAAACCTCATAAGATTCCAATGGGCTCACTTTCCAGGCTTGTCTTGGTCCCTGTTAATGGTGTCCCATTTGTCTGCTGTGTCAGCTGCACCACTCAGCTTGTGTCTTCCAGGCCATCCTGTGATTCTGTGACTCTATGCGTGCCAATTTTAACAAACAACAGGGAACTAAACTCCAAATAAGCCACTCTCTTTCTCCCACCTCTTCTGATAATAGAGAGACAATAAGGAGAGATAATGTGATGAAAATAACAATTTACTAAAATCACAATAACCACAGCAATATCAATAGCAAAAAGTACATGAAAAGAAGGTGCCTTACCCACAAAAGAACATTCACCACCAGGAACAAAGAGAAGGGCTTCTCAAAGATAGCACCAGGATTGGTCTCCAAACAAAGGCAATATGGTGAGGAGAGCTTCCACAGCATAGTGTTCTCTCCCACCTACCCACTCGGACCAAAAAGAGTGGAAAGCAGGGACAAAACAAAACCTGGAAGTTAGTTCATCTGTGAAAAGGAACTGTGCAGCTGCTGGCTAAGCTCAGTCCTCTGCCCCCTCCAACTCCCTGCTGCTTGGAGCTGTCCAGTTCAACACTGCAACTCCCATTGTGGTGCTCCAGAGGAAAAATGGGAGGAGGGAAAAGAACTGGTGGGCAGCAGAAGGGACCAAGTGCACCATGATTTAAGAGAAGAGTCCACTGCAGAGAGCTATGCCTCCCACTGATGAATGTGGGTGGTACTGAATAAACAATGCTCCACCCCCTTTCTCTTTAACTGGGACACCATGAAAATGTTTAAAATGTTGTCACATTATACAGCGTACACTAGAAATGATATTTCAGAGACAAATGCTTCAATCTGAAAAAAATGTGAAAGTTTGAAACAGTTGATTTTGTTGAGATGACAATAGTAAACTTAATGAGCTTTCTTCATCTCTCAGTTTTTGGTATTTTCTTCTTCCAAGATCTTTAAAACTTTGAAAAATTCTTGCAGTTCTGAAAAATGGGAAGGGTAATACCTTCACCTCATATAAAATATTTATGTGCCTATTTATAATGATTTATGTACCAGCTCTGCACAGGGATAGTAGATTTGTGCTTCTTTGGCTCTTCTAGTGTCTTACTGACTTCAGAATCATATTTGTACCTGATCTTTCTTTTTCATATCCATTTAGGAGCAAATTCATTAAAGCCTGGGTGAAACAGGGACCCTTACCAGTATATCCTTTAATTCACCAAATCAGTAGCACATTGTTTTCAATTCAGCCCCCTAGGAGAAGAGCACCTTGCACCTAGATGTTTAAAGGATTTGTCTCTTAAAAAAACCCAAAAATTGTTTACGAGCTAAGAAGCATCTCTTAGGTTTCTGTCCAGTACCTGGAATGACTTCCCTAATCTTGTTCAGCTACATAGTTTCAGTCAGTTTAGTTTCAGAGCTTAGTCATGTAGGTCAGTTTGGTGACCATGTAAATATATTTTAAGTATGTTTAACAGTCATCTTTAGCATTTGTATTTCCTTACAGAGTGCATGAGAACACAATGCACTTGTAGATGAATTAATTCAGTAATTAGGTTCTAAATTCTCTTACTGTTGCCCTAGACTATAAAAAAATATATGGAAGAAATATTTTTCAAGAGCAAGATTAGAAAGTTTGGTTCTTGTTTTATGTTATCTTTAACACATTTTCTCAACTTAAAATAGAAAATGATACCTGATAAATAAAAATTTAAATATGTGGATGCTTTGTTTTCAGGGACACTGCTTTGATATTGTAGGATTGTTAGTTCCTGGGAAATGATTTCCTGGGAATTATTTCATCCTTGAATAAAAATAGTATAAATACAACTAAAATGAATGTATAGATCTGTTGAAAATGCTTATCCACAAATACTACTTCTAAAGAGATTATAAGTCCAGTCTTTTTCTTTGGCCAGGCAATATTTTCCTATTTCTGTTTAAAGAAGTCATGCCCTTTGTGTGTAGAAAAGGTGATTACAAAGATTTCCCAATGATATATAAGTGAAACTGCCTGCAGTCTCTAGCAGTAGTAGAGTAATTAGCTCTGGTGTTTCTGTCCTTGCTTTACTGTTTTTTTCTGGCAGTGCCTCTAGGACTGGGGAGTTTGAAGTATAAAAAACAATTTAACAAGAGAGAAGTTTTATTGTGCTATAGTTACATGGTTTATTTCTTCTTCCTAGTGATCCAAGGAACTGGAGGGTCTAAGTGAAAATGAATTTAATTACACTTAAAATATGTGAGTGCCTTTTAATTCCTTGCCAGTTATGAATAAAGCTGTAGATCTCACAATTCTAAGTAATCACTATTACTATCTGAAAACTAATAGTGTTTAGAAGACATTGCATTGCAATTACTGTACATAATTCCAAGGACTTAATTCTGTCTCCTCAGCCCAAGTTCTCAGAGGGAGTAGATCTGACAAGGATTACAAAGCCTCGTGCTGTCCCTCTTCGGCTGGAAGCATGCAGATGCCTCCAGTATCTCCCATGGATGGCTAGTTCTGCTAAACTGTAGAACCTCCAGGAGTACAATTAGGTAATCTCCTAAATTTGCTGGTTTGGATGCCCTCAGAGTGGTCAGCTAGAGTTAAATCTTTAGTAAATAACTAAATAAATAAACACCTTAAATTAGTGCAAGACAAAACACTGTGGGCTGGGTGACATTGTAGGATGAAGCAGAATGGATGCTTATTTTCCCTCTACTATGGTCTTTCTATTTAAACAGTTCTGTGAAGTTGTAAACCAGTTGTATATCCAGTTACCTGTTTGAGCTGAGTATTTTTTGTGGCATGTGCTTTTCTAGACACACGGACAAAGTTCTGGGTTTTAATGCACTCTGAAGCCAGCAAGGTTTAAAAAGGTTCAGTTACCTTTATAGGTTACTGGTAGGGTGAGTATGCACTTTATAGGTCTCTGAAAACTTAAGAAGCAAGACTAAATCACTTCCCAGCAGCTGGCACTTCAGTCTTATTTAAGGCTACTGATGAGTCCAGGAAACTTCCAGAAAGTAACTGATTACATCCCTCTGTCACAGGGAAACTTGTCCTCACTTGTGCTAAGCCTGGCACCAAATTTCTGTGATTGTTATAGATAACAGTAATGTGGAAAGAGTGCAACAGTAACCAGATGCTGCTAGACTATGCTATGGAGTAGAACAGAATAAAAGAGAATAGGATAGAATAGAATTGGCAGGGACCTACAGTGGTCATCTAGTTGACAAATTCAGGGCTGACCAACAGTTATAGCACGTTATTAAGAACATTGTCCAAAGGTCTCATACATGCTAACAGGCTTGGGGCATTCACAGCTCTCCCCAGGAAGCCTGTTTGACTATCCTCTTGGCAAAGACACATCCTAAAGTTCAGTGTGAACCTCCTTTGATGCCATTCTGAACTGATCTGACTCATCCCAGCATCCCAGGTGGAAGACATGAGCACCTCCATCTCCTTGTCCCCTCCTCAGGAAGCTGTTGAGAGCAATGAGCTCACCCCTCAGCCTGCTCTTCTCCAAGCCAAGGTGCTCAGCCCCACTTCACCAGCCATGCCTTCCAGGGTGTTCCACAGCTCTGTTGGCCTCCTCTGCACTCATGCAAGGACCTTCACATCCTTCTTAAATTGTGGGGCCCAGACCTGCACAGTGTGACTGAAATGAGGCTTACCAAAGCTGAATATGGCAAGATAACCACCTCCTTTTTCTGGTTATGCAATATCTGAGGTACTCCAGGATGCAGTTTGGCCTCGTGGCTGCCCAGATACATGGCAGAGTCACACTTGCCTAATGTTAGCCAGCTCCCACAGGTTGCTCCAGCCACTTCACTCCCATTTTACACTTGTGCCTGGTGTTACTTACTCCCCAGTGCAGAATCCAGCATTTCAACTTTTAAAATTTCATCCCATTAATCATAGCCTGATGCTCTGATTTATCCAGATGTATCTGCAAGATGTTTGGTCTCTCAAGAGTGTCAACAGCACCTCCCAGTTTGGCATCATCAGCAAACATGTTAATGGAGCACTGAAATCCTATATCCAGATTATTGTTAAATATTTTGAACTGAGCTGGTCCTAGGACTGAGCCCTGAGGAGCAGCACTGTCGACTGGCCAGATGTAACCCAGTCACTACAACTGCTGTGCCACTTCAGCTGGAATTGCCTTTCAGAGAGAAGGCAGCATGAAAATCACTCTACTGCTGATATACTTTCATTAGTCTTACAAAAAACAATTCCTGTTTAATTTATGATAAACTAAATTGATTTAACTGAACTATTTTGGTATTTTTGTTATGCTAGACATGAGTTACTCCTCCCAAAATGAGGATATTGATGGACCACCCTCACAGACTGGTATTAATATCCTAGATCCGATTTTCCTTGTTAGACGAATTCATTTAAATTGTTGCTGTTTTCTATCAATATCAATATTTTCTTTGTAGCCTACTTTCATATTTTCTTGAGATTTTTATTTTCTAATATTCAGATTTTTCTTGGAATTTGTGAGGGACTTATTTCCAGTTCTGTTTAAGTCTTTACTGCTGAGCTCTCAAGTTGCCTGCCATGTTTATTCTTATAGATGCAAATTAAGAAATCTGAGGGATTTTTTAAAGCGAAAGTTTTCAAGTGTTGCTCCATCCTATTTGGTGGTATCATACAACTCTATTTGGAAAACCAAGCCTGTTTCATGAGCCTTTCACTTTGAGTTTTAACTTGAAATGATAGTAGGCTCAATTGTCCCTTTTTTGCTCATCATTGAGGAACTTTAAACTAAGTTAAGTGTCTTACAAAATTTGCAGTGCACTAGTAGGTCAAATTCCAAATGAGTTGAAGAGGCATTCTCCCAAAGACAAGGAGACTGAATGTTAGTTTGTAGGTGAGTGAAAGTGAAGTTTCAAGTTAAAAATGGAAAATGAAAGCAGATATATTGATGACTCTAGAAAGGAAGATTTTTTCAAATTATGAAGACCATCTCACTTCAGTATTTATGTTTCTATTGTGTGCTCAAGGGATGAGTGAGAAGTATTTTTATTACACCATTGTGAAATTTGCAATTTTGCATTAATTGGTTTTGTACCTTAAATGACTTATTATCCTATGAAGTTGCCATTTACATCTTTCTTTCTTCTACTTTATGCTCTTGTTTGACAGAACAGGAAAACTCTTCCAATTGTGTAGTCTGACGCTATGAATGTCCTTTTTATAATTTAATTATATAAATAACCAAGTCTAGTATGTTTTACAGTAAATTTCCTTAAACAGACTAGATGGAATGCTTTTTAATAACCCTATAGCCATTTAATGATTTTTAGACTTGCTGTCTGAGGACAGTTTAGATATAGATTGATATAGAATTACCTAAAGTACTGAATATAAATTAAACATTAAAAAGGTAGATACAGCCAGACTAAGCAGCTCAGTTATAATCTTTGGTTATGCAGTTACTGCCTCAAGGATACTTCATCTACTTCATATCATATGTCCTTCTTTTGAAAGATGATCAGTGGGTTCAAGTAACATTTCAGCACAGAGGAAATTGCATAATTTATAGACTTTCCAAAATGAAAAACAGGAAACCAGTTTCATTAAATTAAGTCTTCCACTCCTTTTTTTTCTTTTCTGCTCTTACAGATTGGAACATTGAAGGACTACTACCACTTCTACCATAGTAAAACAATTAAAAGGTCAGTTCTCTCAAGTAGAGGTACCCACAGCTTCATTTCAATGGAACCAAAGGTAAGAAAATCCATGCATGTGTCTGAGGAAAAAGCCTTTGCATTTTTTATATGAAATACTATACCAGAGGACATTCACCTGAATGGCATATAGCATTACAAGAATTACCCTATCTGTTTTCTAAGGTTCTACTTATCATTAAAACAAAGTGAAGAAGATACCATGCTATTAAGTATGTGCTAGTCTTGGAACACAAGGTCCACCATTATTCCTGGATGAGTACTTGAATTTTGATAATGTGCTAATTTCTGAGCTGTGCTTCTCTGCAAAACCACACACATAAGATTTATACCCGCAGATGCCTTCTGTGAAACAACCAGCTTTGAAAATAAAAATGGGCAATATGGGATGGGTACAATGTTTAGAGGAAAGTTTCTCTTGCTTTTTTTCTTGTCTTCTTCTGGACTTGGTCTACAAGGGATTAAAAAGAGTACTCTTTTCTGTGGTCCTTTTGGTAGTTTCACTGATTGTAATTTTAAAATCTGTGTGAAAAGCAGTGCCATTTCATTCTAGCATACACTATAATAGGTAACTGTCAACACAATTTAATTACTGGTTTATAGTTAAGTATAATATCCTCGTGTATCCTACCCATGACACATTTTGTTTGAATCCTTTAATTTCAATGATTAGTAGCTTATTCATTGACTGCAGAATTAGATAGCCTCTGGTTTTCTTTTAGAAAAAACGTTTGGTGAAGATCCCATTAGCTTTTTTTTTTATGCTGTTCATGCAAAGCAGTCTTGCCAACAAGCCCCCAGGCCCCTGGTGTGGTAATAACAGAGTCAAGCTTTTTAAAATTATTGGATGATGAATGTTGTCTGTGAAGGATTTGTCAGGTTTTACTTTACAAATCATTTATGAGAAGTAAAAGTTACTGGTGAAAGAGTTTGAACACTGTACAAATTGAGCGTCATATAGGAATACTTCTGCCGTCTGGAAAACTGTATTTAGGTCTGAAGTTCCTCTTGAGGACAAGACTAGGAATGTACACAGAAAACTGTTCAATCCTCTGTTGATAAGGCTGAACTGCTTAACCCTTAGAGAGCACCAGCAGCTCTGCTGAGCAGTGTATGCTGGGGATTAGTATAAAAGTGATCAGGGCCCAAACCTCTGTTCCCATGAGTATTAAGACCCACCTTTCAAGCAAGCACTGCACATAGAATAGGCAGAAATATAAAAGGAAGGGAAAGTTTTTGCGTGTGCATCAGGCCATGCTCTTTGCATGTGCACAGAGGTGGAATGATTAACACACAAATGCACAAGATTGTGTGCATGTACCCGCTGTAAACTGTGGTGTTACACCCAGCTTCCAGGTACCCTATCTGCATCTCTGGCAGGCAGTCCAGACTGCCTGGCCAAAATAGTGAGAGACTCTAAGGCAGAACACAGCAGAAAATTGAAATTATCATTTATTTACTATGCCACTTAGGTCTTGTCTCCAATCTGTGCTTCTGCTGGTTAAGAATTTCTAAATTTCAGAACCATAGTTACATGTTAACTTCAATATTGAGATGCTTTAGTGAGTGTTGTGCAAGGTACCCAACCCTCTTTATGATTCTGTACCTAAAGAGAAGCAGAGGGTCTAATACCTAGATCTGGCAAGAAGTTTTTGTCTGATTCACTTTTGACTGAACCTGGTTTTGGGAATTCTTATGTGGCTGACTTGTCAATAAATGGATGCATATTCATAATTTAATGGCAATTCACTTAATGCTGAAAAAGCTCTCCCTGTTACATGTACATGGAATTAACCTGTTCTGTATTGCTTCAGACATGAATCGCTAATTTGGTCCTTTACAAAATTTTGAAGGATAGAATTCTGATTGAATGGCAATTTATTATGTAAATAGCCTGCATATAATGGAAGAAATTATGAAATTTGGTATTTCTGAATTATTTTCATGGATACTGTTTGATTTCATTGTGTGAATGCACAATGAAAGATGTAGAACTAAGAGAAAATCTTCTTGTGGATTTAAGTTAATGAATTGCTTTGAAAATCTTTTGTTTGACTTTCTTCTTCTGTAAAAGCCTCTTGACACTGTTATAAACAATATGAATAGATGCAATAGGGGACATAATAACTGGGTGTGGCACTTAGTGCTGTGGTCTAGTTGACAAGATGGGGGTTGATCAAAGGTTGGATTTGATCTTTGAGGTGTTTGTTTTCATTTTGTGATTCTGTGATAAACTGAAGACATGTGGATTGCACATTTTGACACTTTCCCCAGCATTAGCCTCTATTAACCTCCTGTCATGTGTATTTAGATGAAAAGGTAAAGGATTTGCTGTATAACATGGTTTTGTCAATTGTCATCCACATCCTTACCTGGCAATGATACAAGTTGTCATTTAGCAAAGAAAAATATTGAACTGTTTTAGGAAGAGATGCACAAGGATGTAATTTCCTTAATATAGATTGAAATGGAGAAAATTTGGAACATAACTTTATTTGCATCATCTTTTTCAGCCAGTGAATAGTTATGTGGTGTTCTGCATGTGCTAATGGGAAAGCGTAGAAGTTGAAAAAGTCTGTGAATTTGAAGGGGAGATCAAAGCCAACTGAATGAAATCTATTTACAGATTTCCCAGCTGATGTGCTGTTTGTGGTTGGCCTTTGGCAGGGCTCAATAAGAGCACCACCTCATGAATCAAGGGCTTTTTCTAGCTTCAGAGTTTGCTCTGAAAAGTTATTTTGGTGATACTACAATGCATGAAACAATGGGAGTAGGAGCGAAAAAGAAGTGAGAAGATGTACAGAATGAGTCCATAGTTGAAAGGTATCATGAAGCTCTAATTCAACTATTAAACAGTTGAGTGTATTGATGGTAGACCATCTGTTGAAGCCAAACTATTGCAGCCTTTCCAAGGCTGAGAAGAAAGATCTGAGGTATGCCTCTGGGTTTGCTGCAGTGGTGAAATGAAGAGTCACAAAGTGGGAAACATTGCAAGCAGAGATTGAAACTTAAGTCTGAAGGCCAGACTTTTCATCAATAAAAACGAGAAAGGAAATCAGGTGGAGCTTTTCTATTAGTGAAGAGATTACAATTCCAATGAAATGTGAGAGTTGAATTGTCTATATGTGACAGTAGTACATGTAAATTAAATGGACAGCACAGTTGGAAAAACTATCTTTGTATTCTGAACTGTTACATAAAATGAAGAGTTTTTGTGAAGAGCTGTGATAATGAAATTTGTGACTCATATGGTAAAAAAAATCCCACAGAATAGATAGCATAATTAATTCCAGAAGATGACATTTCTTAAAGTAATAGAGGGCGGATATAAGATTGATAATAATTTCAAATAGATGTGCTAAAGTTTATTCCATGTTTCTCATGAGGTCCCCTGAGTCTCCCATCACAACAGAGATCTGAAAAAGGCATCTGGCCCACAGTGATGCTAAAAGACATGGAATTAATAATTTGTGTTCCTGTAAAGTGTGGCATTAGCCAACTTTGGAGCATTAGTGTTGTTATAAATGGGTATTGGATGTGTTCAATTTTGTCCAATTAATCAAACCACAAAGTTAAATGTAGCAGTAATTTATTAATAATAGCAATTGTATATAAATGAATACAATCAAAATATATGAGTTAGATAAATAGAAGTAGATACAAAATTAAGCAGCAATTTCAGTATAATAGAGGTCCAATGGTTCAGTTGAATAAAGCATAAACAAAACTTATGCCGGGGGTATGGGCAGGGCCCTTCCTCTCACACTCTACCAAATAAGTCAAGCTAAAATTTTACTTATATACTGTTTACGAATGCATATTAATACAGAATCTTCTGGAAAGCTCATCCTAGTTTCTCTTCTTAAAATCTGTATTACTCTGTTGTGTTGTGCATGCTCCACCAGTGCTCGGGGTCTCTCCTCCTTTCAGGGGTCTTGTTTCCCATGAAGGCTCTGGGTGTTGCTCAGTGTTTGCTGTTTGACCTCTCAGGTAGCGCAGGTGCACGGAGCTTAGGGTTATTAATAAATATATATTCCCACAAGAGGCCTCAGTCCAGTGACCAGCTCTTTGGAATCATCCCAGTTTGGCCTAGGTCAAGGTCGAAAACCTATTTCTAGACACTTGTTCTTAGACCTATACCTTTCCCATCCTGCCTCCCACCTAACATCTGATTTTTTTCTGCTTTGTTTAACCACTTCCTTTATCTCTTTTTGCTTTATAGCAGTTAAATGCAATTTTTGATGAATTACAATGCCACAATTTTGCCAATATTGCTACAATCTAATTAGCATGAATCACATATATAAGTGTTTATCAATCTCTACTAAGATGGCATCTCATATTTTTCTAATTTTAATGCATTTCAGGTAGGCTTGTTTGGGGGGGTCATAGAAACATAAAGATTACGTAAGATAGAAATATAAAAATTTATAGTCTCATTGAAATAAGAGATAAGGCTACCCTTACTTAAGGAAAATACTCTGCTTGAGCACAATTTTGCAATAGTGCATGCAGTAGTATTATGCCTTAGTCAACTCTACTCCAGGATCAGAATTCCCGGGAAAACATTACTCCAGACATTTACATTTTACGCACCCTGATCTAAGCACACACAGAGTGTAGCAGTATGACAGAGAAGAAATCCTATCTTTGCCATATCAAGTTGAACAGAACTTGTGGTATCAGCTTGTAAAATGCTGGCAAGCATATCTTTGATGACACCAAATGATATGGGCTGTTTTCAGAGGATAGGGAAGTAATGTCAGAAGCCTGTCCTTATTAATGGTAGGACAACTGTGTATATGAGAGGGCAAAGGGGAGCAGAATTGCAGTAGCCATGAGTAACCTGGGGCTTTAAAACCAGCAGCATAGACTTAAAACTGAGAGAAATTAGATGAGAATGTTATTATGGGTAAGGTGGTATTTAATTGTTAAACCTTAGTGAACAAAAAGATTTTGTTAGACATATAAGATAAAGAGTGTGACTGATGTCTGCATGGTTTGCCATAAAATGTACAAGCACACAGGGACTGAGAATCAATAAGATTCTACTTGGTGCCAAAGTAATAGGAAGAATCATGCTGTTTTCATATTCAGAGTTTAACTGGAGGCTTAAGTTAGTTCTTAAATAATTCAGTATTTACCAGTGTGGTCCCTTTAAATAATTACCTGAAAAGGTTCTTACATGAGCAATTCTTTTACCTTTAACTTAGTAAAAATCAAGAATAAGCTCCTTGCTATTTTCAAGGAGCCTGGTCTTGGGTGAATTAGAACACGAACTGAATCACAATGAATGAGAGAGAATAGCAATATCTTTCTATGTCACCTGCCTCTGGAGTATTAATTAGTTTAATGTAAACATGATTAGATAGTCCTATTGGATTTTTTTTTCAGGCTTTTTGAAATACGAAGTTGCTGTTCAGTGATAAAGAATTCCAGTAGATCATGCTGGCATTAGTGTTATTCTAACTGTTAATTGTTGTGCCGTAAATTTTGTTCATGTTGGTTGATGTTTTGTTTGCTTAATGGTTATTGAAACCTGTACTTATAAGGGTGAATGTTATATTAGTTTTAGTTTAAACTATATTCATCAGCAGCAAAAATCCCTGGAAATATGTGTTGCTTCAGCAGAAATCCAGAATATGTTTTGTGATGAGGCTGCATCACACTTATTTTCATTCATCACTCAGTAATGACTGTCAGCAGTTCAGAATGCACTTAGACTAGAATAAAAACAGAGAGAAATCCCAGTTAGTATAGCAATAAAGTAGCTGCATTTTGTAGCAGATTTTTCCCTTATCACAGGGTTCTATAATAGTTTGAGTTGGAAGAAACTTTTTGAAAGTCATCTAGTCCAACCTGCCTGCAATGAGCAGGGACATCTTCAGCTAGATCAGGTTGCTCAGAGCTCTGTCCTGACTTGGAATGTTTCCAGGGATGAGGCACCTACCTGTCTGCTCTAGAAACTTGGTCCAGGGTTTCACTGCTCTCACTAAACAATGCATTTCTTAAATCTAATCTGAATCAACCCTCTTTCAGTTTAAAACCATTTCTCCCTGTCCTGTAGCAACAACACCTGCTAAAAAGTTTGTCCCCTTACTCATCCCCTCCATATACTGGAAAGCCTCAAGGTCTCCCTGAGGACAAACAACCTCAACTCTCTGAGCCTTTCCCAGTAGAAGAGGTGCTTCAGCCCATTAACCATTTCATGACCCTTCTCTGAACTCACTCCCAACAAGTCTTCCTCTACTGAGGACCCTGGAGTTGGATGCAGCACTCCAGGTGTGTTCTGCACCAGCCCAATACCAGTTCCTCATTTGCTGCATTAATTAGGAAGTGAGCCAGTTAAAAGTCCTCAACTAATCTCCAGTTCTTTTCCAAAAGGTAACAGTGAAATTGCCATTGCCAAGGAGTTCTGTAAAATGACTTGGCAAGTGAAAAATTAGAATCTAATCTGTCTTTTTAATGGACTTGAAATTAGATATATTGAGAGGCCAAAACTCCTTTAAGGTAAATGCCAACAGCTGTTGAAATCATGTGAAATCATGATGAAAGGGAAATCTAAGTGTAGATAACTGAATACAGTAATACATTCCAAGAAAAAATTCTATATTTCCCAACAGTGAATATTTTCCTTTATTAAAATTATATTACACTGAATTACTACTGGTCATTTTTCTGCTTCTTGTAGAAAATCAAAAGGTAATTCCACTAGGATGCTTCAATGACTATTTTTAAAGTACAATAACTTCTTTAAGTGCAAACATCAGATCAACTATTAGACATTAATAAAGCTTTTGTTCTTCAGTAATAAACCAGTCTCATTAGTGGCACAATTAACTTCATTAAATGTTTCTATCTATTGTAAATAAATTAAGAGAAATTACGATTATGTGACAAAATGTGCTGACTGAAGAGCAGTCAGCTCTTATAGAAGCAATGGATTTGGCCAGTATGGTAAAAAGGGAAGGCCACATATATTCATGTGATAATGGCTTTTAATTTTTAGATTACAGCCAACCAAGGTTCATCCTTACACTGGTTTTGTATACTCCACAGACAGAACACTGTTCCCTGTGCAGAAGAGGAACACCAAATTTTAGATTGCTGTTCTTCATCATGAAGTGTTGGACCAGCTGTCAGATATCCCATTCCAGGACTCAGCAGTCTTTAGGGATTGTGGTAGAGCTGACATGATGGTGTCTAGACTTCATGATCAATGAGAAAGATGTTAGCTGGCTCTAAAGTGGCAGGCAAGGACTCAGCAATCTCTCACAGAAGTAACTAAAACTTTCTGGATCAGGAATATTGGAAATAACACAGATTTCATTGGCTTTGATGTATTTGTAGCCTTCTGGTTTTAGAGAGGCAAAAGCAAAAGATGCCACATATGTGCAATGACCTGGGCCTTTGCAAGGGACTTAAGGTATTAAGAGAAGAAAAAATATATAAATAGCCTAATCTGAATTTTGCAGACCAACATATGTCTCGAACATGGTAAGTCTCAAAGATTTAAAAACATCAGCTGGATTGAGCTGTATTTTAGCTTAGAACTGTTTAAATCTTGAGGGATTTTTCTTTTGAGAAATTGTGTTCTTTGATGTCTCTGCACTTGGTGAATTTGGGGCTTGTGGCAATTGGACTCCCTGGATTTTGCTTTGTAGAGTGTGTTCTGCTTTTAAAATTCATTCCAGCAAACGTGTTGAATAGTTTAGGATCAGTTACAGTATTTCCAACTACGGTGTAGATCTTGTTACAGAAACTTATTTAAGAGCCTTCAAAAATATACAGAAAGATTCTTCAGGAATAATTGAGGGGAGAATTCCCTTCAGAGCATACTTTTGCTGTTTAGGGAACAAATATTTCTGAAATATGGTGTTATGTTGTGCTAGATTCATGTGCTAATGTGAAGATTCTAAATGTAACATTCCTCTTAAATTTCTAGGGTTTGGGGGTAAGTGGGGAAAAATGTCTTTACTTCTCTCTTCACTGTCACTATGTTTTCCCTTCACTGTCACTAGAGGACACTCACAAAAGCATATTTACATATCCTAGAAACTAAATGTAGGGTTCATATGTGATAATAGTAACAATTTTCTTGTGCAGACTGCTGGAGCTGCAGTGCTAATCCCAGCAATGGATAAATTCAGAAAAACATCTTACTACACCTAACTGCATTTAGCATTTGATACCTTATTTTACAAAATAAAAGCACTTAAGATACAGATAATCAGTTATCAATACTTCTTTTTTGTTCTTTCTTTATATTCTATAAGCATTAGATCAGTCCAGGATACCATAAATACAAAGTTGACTATACATTAACGAAATAACGAAAATAAGGAGGAAAGACTTTTGTTCATCTGTTGCTTCATCAGAGGACATGTTAGCCTGACAATCATGGAGTTAAAGTTTGGAGAAGTTATTTGTGCAGGACACTATTTCCAAGGTCTTTTCTAACATTATGGTTCTATGATTCTAAATAAGAGCAGTAATCAAGTTGTGTTACAAAGGCATCTGAAATGCCAAGGAACTAGGGAAATGGGATGCTGTGAAATATGCCATTGATACTTCCATAAGATGTAAAACTCAATAAAACTCAGAGAGAGTCTTCAGCTAGCAACTGCTTTGAGCAGGGACTAGCAGAGGTTGCAGCTGCTTTTGTTCAGAGTGCAAAAGGTATATGCAGTGTGCAGAATAGCTAACTTAATTAGACATCATAGAGTTGTGTCTTGGTTTTGGCTGGGAGGGACCTTAACAGTCACCTCATTCCAGCTCCAGTTGAGATGCTTTCTAAAGTCTCTCTGTTCTGGGATAAGGTTTTCTCTGCAATTCTCTGTCAGAATGCTTTCTTGCTTAATGGCACTTCTGTTGGTTTGCTCTCGCTGTTCAAACTTCGAATGGTAATCCTCACTAAAAGTGAGACCACTAATGGAGGGACCTACAATGCCAATGCATGTGAGGGTAGATCACACAGACTTGTCAGCCTTATTTTCTAAGTGTAAATGCTGTTTGAAAACAAACACACAAACAAGAAACCCAAGTAGAATCCATTTGGAGCCTAAAAAGGGAAAGAGTGTTACATTCCTCACACAATTCAGGAAGTGCTTAAGGATTTTGCTCAGCCTTAATGATGGCAAAAGCACTTTAGGTAAATATATGTGAGGGAAATTTAAAGCTTTGAGAAGACAGTTTCATCATAGCAGTTCTAAACATGTAAAAGCAGAGGGTTATAAAGAAAATGTATTTGCAATCCTTAGTCCTCAGATGCTAGTAGGTGTTAATATTTGAGTTTCTTTACAGTTCCAGTAAAGTAGTATTTGCCCCTATGTTTTTTGGCAGCAAAGTGCATTTATAGGTGAAAAATGATAGGATAACTAAATGTTTTTAAGAAAACAAGGACAACCAAAGGAGAAAACAAAACTCAGTCCTCTAAGTTTCAATCTGCATTTTAAGAGCTCGATAGTGAAAACTATCTGACAACAGCTCTGACAGCTGCAGTGGTCTTGTGTGTCACTAAGTGTTCTAAAGCTGTTGTTAAAGTCAGTTTGCATTGAGAGTGTTAGGAGAGACAGCAAATTGGTGGTTTGGCTACTGGTCTGTAAAATTGCTGGATGTCAGAAAGTGTCAGAAGAGGAGGAACTGAAGAGATCCTAGTTTTGAACCATAGAAAGATGCAGCATTCTGGAAGCAGCTGATTCTGCAAGGCCAAACGCCAAAATATCAGCAGGGAGAGAGGGAGAAATTGAAAGAAAACACATTTTGGAAAGGCACATCTCAGAACTGACTATAGACTATAGAAATGTAACAGAGCAGCTTCTACACACCATTTCCTGAGGAGACCCAGCTTCATCTGTTGCTGATGATATTGATTGTATTGCAGGATATTCATTAAAAAATATATTAAATGGTTTTTTTTTCTCTCTCTCTCTTGGAAAACATTCTGGCAGCAATGTATGCTCCTGACATAATGGATTAAGATTTTTATCAGTCTTGCTTCTGACAGGCAAGATCATCATGTTTAATTCCAATGAGTGTTGTCTAACCCAGCTATTCTAAATGGTGGACAGCAAGAAATCATGAGACATATAGATAACATATCATATCTGGGATTATTAACAGGTAATTGAAGGCAGGAAAAGGAGCTGGAAATACATCCCTTCCCAAAACAAAGCAAAAGAATCTTCCTGCTAGCCAACTTTTTGTGATCCTTTCTTTTAGGATTGTTTTGAAAAGCCAGTCACTGAAAAATCACTCATCATCCTTGGCTGATCTCGCCAGATCCTCACCAGCTTTAATGGTTCAGAGGAGGGGCCAGGCAGCTGTGTCCTGTCACAGCTGTGCTGTTTGAGTGTGTGCAGCCTTCATCAAACACCTTTGCTCCTTTCTGCTTCTGACTCTCCACCTGCAAAATCCAGACAAAGCTGAATAAATCAAATAAAATAATAAATTGAATTAAAATTTCTGCAAGTGGCTAATGTGCACCAAGTGCTATGTGTTTAATTCTGTGGAATTGTATTTCTCTTGGTGTCATGCAGAACATTGTACAAATCCAAGCAACATTTTAGTATAATAAAGCACTTTTTCCAAATCCATATAATCCACTTAAAGCAGTCGTATCCATAGGTGAGTTGACTATCACTTATGTAACCTGTGTTTAGCCTCCATTATTGTTTGACATTATTTTTCCCATTTTTAAAATTTATTTATTTTGTGGAAGAGTAAATTCTGGCAGTCTCATTAGTGCTGAAGTTATATATAAATATCGATAAAAGTGAGAATATTGGTTAAACTTTACTTTTGTAAAGGATGCAGATGAAAAATTTGTTTTTAAGTAGCTTTACTAAACTGAGACTCAATTCTCTGTTTCATCTGTAGCTGTTATAACAACTCTGTGTTTATATATGCATACCTATATGCACACACACTTTGCATTTATGTATATACTTTGTGTTTTATATGTAAGAACTTTGCATTATAACAACTTTATATATAAATAATGAAACCAGAATTTCTGGATTCCAAAAATTTTTTGACTTCCAGACTGTTTCTAAAAAAACTAGTTCTCAAGAATACAAATGCCAATAGACTCATAGTTTGGGAGATCAAAAGGAAATATTGTGATCATACAGTCAAACCATTTTTATTAGATGCCATATGACATCAGAATTTAATTTCTATTTGATGCAGAGTGTAGGTTTTAATTTTACAATTTCAATTAAAAATCTGCCAGTGATAAAAAGTATCCTGAAGTTTTCAAAATGTTCTGGTTTTACTTTATGTGCAGTTATTTAACTTCAACTTTCAGACATTTCAAATTCCTGTAATTATTTGTGAGTTTTAAGAGTAATACTGTACAGCAGTTGGGTGACCTGCATATCTGTTTGGACACTGTGACCTAAAAACTCCCCTCTACTCATCTAAGAAGGCATCCAAATACCATTTCCTTGTAAATCTGTTTTTCTCTTCATCATATTTGGGCTTCTTTCCTGGGTCCTTGTTATATTAACAGACTTCCCTTGCCTTGGATTAAGGAAACTGGCAGTAAGATTTGCAGCCCTGCCCAGTAAACTTGCTTGTCATTTTATGAGCCAAATTACACTCTTAAGAGGCAGTCTGAAGAAGATATTTGCATAATTGTTGCCTTTGTGAGAGACTGAGATATCATCTCTTTCAACTTTTGCACTGTTCTGGCAAATAGTGGAAATGCAGTCAGGTGATTTGTAAGTTGTTGTCTGACTCTTAATATATGTTTTATTTATGCACTAAAGTCCTGTTTTACCTTCAGCCCTTTTCTTTTTGTAAGCAGGTAAAGGAACTGGAGGAATTATTAGAAATAAAATAATACTATTAATAGGAAGATTTATGAAAACCATTGCAGTTTTTGAAGCTTCTGAAATGTTTTCTCTAGTGAAAGCAGACATCTTCTGTAGCACATCTGAGATTCTATCAAACAAAATCTAAATTTGTGTATTTCAGAAGATACATTGTACATTTGAAATTTATCTTGGCTAGAAAAAAGCTGTTTTATTAATACAGAGTTTTCCTAGAAAAAATATGAAAAAAAATCATATTTATACTAGACCATTTAAAGTCCTTTTATCCCAGTGGAAGTCAGTGCAGAAATTGCCATAGAGATTGCTATTGAATGAAATAAACATAGGTGAAAGAAATTTTGTGGACTGTGGAGATCACATTGCAACTGTCAGGAAAATTAATCTACAAACACCAGAGGTTTATGTCTAAAAAGGATACAGAGCAGTCCTCTCTGCTTTATTCGAATAAAGGCAGAGGCCACGGGGCATTGCCCTGGGATCTCTCAGATTTTTGCAGGACGCAGCCTCCTGTTATCCCATTTTCCCGGCCACTTTTCCCTCTCTCTTTCCCCATGGACTGAGGTACTTGAGAGGCACAGACTTCCCAGAAAGCCTGATACCTGAGATTACCTCTAATGTATAACCCTTTCTTTTAATTTTTAATTCTTATAGAACCCATAGTTTTCCCCCGTTGTTTCTTTCACCTTCCAATATCTCCAATTTCATTTATCAGCAAACCTACAGTTTGTTTGTAAAGGCAAATCTGTTTTCCCATTCATCAATCAATGGAATCCATCCCATTGTTTCTTTTATCTCTCAGTGCTAAGCTTATCTACCAACAGATCCACAGCTTGTTTGTAAAGACAAATGGGACATTCCTCTCACAATCCTATAGGTCATGTGACTCTAATATATGCAGTTTAAAAATACATCCCATAAATTATAGCCGTGGATATGAAAATCTTTATTTTCTTTTTCTCAGTTTACAATGTGACAAGTGTTGAGAATTATGAATCCATAGTAGAATGACTATTGTGGACACACTTCAGTTGCCAGAATGTGCTCAGGGACCATCCTAAAGTTGCAAAACGGCAATTTTACCCTTGGTTCAGCTGGGGCTTTAAATTAAATGAAAGTAACCAGCTGGTTTGTTATTTAAACATCATTCCAGCCTTTATATTATCTGATATGCAGAAATGGAAAGATAATGGCCTCATTGGAAGTGCTGTGGACATTTTGTGAGGTGTGCAGATAAAAAAAGAAATTGACTTTCTTTGGCCTACTGACTGTAAGAAAAGAAACTTCAGTCCATTTAATTTGCCTGAGAGTTGGACTGCAATGTTTTCTTAGGCTGGCTGCATGTGTCTTTCACAGATGTTTTTTGGCAGTTTATTTTGAATGGTGGCAATATTGATGCTGAAGAGGGGCAGTAATCCATCTTTTAATGGCAGTGATGTTCTCTGACAACTGTAAGATTGAGTTTCAGGGCAGGAAAAGGCAGCTTGTTCCAAAGGTAGCTGGTAACAATTCTTCTCTATTGACAATTCTCCTCTAAGGGATAGACTGGAGACAAACACAGTGGCCATACACAGTGGTGTTCCCCAGTGCTCAGTGCTGGGATCAGCCCTGTTTAGTGACAACCTGAATGAGGCATCAACTACACCCTCAGCAAGTTCACCTGGATGACAAGTTGTTGTGCTGGGGGGTAGGAGGCTCTGCAGAGGGATGTGGGCAGCTGAATCAGTAAATAGGTTGAGGCCAATGTTATGAGATTCAGCAAGGGGAAGTGCTGGGTCCTGCCTTGGGTCACAACAACGCAGTGCAGCATTACAGGCTGGGGGAAGAGTGTTTGGAAAGCTGCCTGGTGGGAAGGGATCTGGGATTGCTGTTTGGCAGTGGCTGAACATCAGTCAGCAGTGTGCCCTTGGTGGCCAAGAAGGCCAGTGGCACCTTGGCTTGTACAAGAACGGTGTGACCAGGAACACCAGGGAAGTGACTGGTGAGGCCATACCCAAATCTTGTGCTCAGTTCTGGATCTCTTGCTTGTGCAGAGACACTGAGGTGCTGGAGCGAGTCCTGAGGTGGGCAGTGAAGCTGGTGAAGGCTCTGGAGAGTAGAGTTGGAGGAGCAGCTGATGGAGCTGGGGTTGTTTAGCCTGCAGAAAAGCAGACTAGAGAAAATCTTACTGTTCTGTATAACTGCGTAAAAGGAGGCTGTAGGAAACTGAGAGCTGGGCTTTTCTCACAGGTAACAAATAACAAGCAATGGTCTCAAGTTGTGCCAGGGGAGATTTAGATTACCTGTTAAAAAAAAATAGGGGAAGGTTTGTAAAGCATTGGAACAGATGCCCCAGGGAAGTGGAGTCACCATCCCTTAGAGATGTTCGTAGCCCTGTGGATGTGGCACTAAAGGACATGATTTAATGTTGAACACAATGGTAGTGCTGGGTTGATGGTTTGGCTTGATGATTTCAAAGGTCTTTTCCAACATCATGGTTCTACAGTTCTAAATAAGAGCAGTAATCAAGTTGTGCTACAAAGGTATCTGAAATGCCAAGGAACTAGGGAAATGGGATGCTGTGAAATATGCCACTAATACTTCAATAAAGCTCTAAAACCAAAGGTTATGATAAGCACTTTGGCTCAATTCTGAATTTTAAATACTACTTCTAAGTATCTACTATAAACAGAGTCAGCATGGAAAAAAATACTTTATCCTTTTCTTATGATTAAGGATAGACAATAGCAAGACAGGCACAGTGAAAGAAACCCAAATGGGATCAAGTTTTCCTGGGGTTTTAAGAAGTCTGATCACAAAAATGTGCGATTTGATATTTACTATATGTTCTGTGGCTGAATTATTCCACGTCAGACTTACGTGAAAAATTTCCTTGTTGACAAAACAATATTAAGCAAAGGTGCTGGGAAAAGTGCTGAAAAAGTGCTGAAAATTATGATATTTTCTTACATTCTATTAAGGGGGTTTTGGTCAGTGAAAAGTCTACTCAGGAGATTTATTTACTTAGATAAATCCAGTATACCACTGATGGATATTACATATCACTTAATTATGGAATTCTTTTACTGTCTTACTAATTCTCAGTGGATTTTCTAAATGGCAGTTGAAATCATGGGAAACTCTTGACTGAATCAACACTTTCAGAATTACAGTGGTATTTTTGACATTTGATTTTAACCCTGTGCTAGACATTTTTCTTCTAAGATGTGATTCAATGAGTTAAGGCCAACTTAAAGTAGCACATGCTACTGAAGGGCTTAAATGATTTATTACATGAGTTGAAGGACTAACCTAAGGAAAGAAAAATATCACATCTGAAATTTCAACAGTTTTTCTTAATTTATATAATTGCTGCAGTAATACAGACGTGAAATCCAAGATAGTTCAGCTGCAGATGTTAGATTCCAAAATGAATGAAGTTTAGAGAGTTCAAAGTTTTATCCTCTAGTGGACACTGGCAGCCTTTTAGTTTATTAAGAATATGCAATTTTAGTCCTAAGTTAGATGGAGTTGTGACATACAAGTGTACATTCAGAGTGATATTAGCTCTAATCCTCCTGCTGTATTGAAATTTGAGATGATTACATTGTTCCAAGACTAAGTATTTCTGGATACTAACAATGTATTCAATGGTGTAAGCAGAGCTTTAGATACAATACCAAACAGACGTATCAATTAGAGCTGTCTTTAAAATTGTGCTCAAAATTGTGAGCTTGTATTTCTTGAGTTGTTCCAACATGAGGTATACGACCTGTGGCTAAAAATTATAAACCACCTTTTTTAAACATGAGTTGCTTTTAAGCTTGTGCTGTCAAGACTTTTCCTCACTATTCTGAGACTGAGTTATTTTTGAAACATCCAAGTTGGTTAGTCCATTTCAGATCTGAGGGAGGGAAAAGGGAAAAATCCCCAACAGCTTTAGATGTTTTCTCTTTGCATATCTGGGGCTGGTGCTTCTGCTTGAAGCCACTGGCCAGGAGCCCAGGCTCCCTGAAATTTGTTGTCAGCTCTCCCACAAAGCTGCTGTGTGATTTCAGTCCTGTAATTTTGAGCTGCATTGTGGTCAGCTGTGGTACAGCACACAAGAAGGGCAGAGGTTGGGCAGTGGCTATAGCCATGTTCACTTATCAGTTACTAGAGCTGTGCCTGCAAGTAGGAAACCTGTTAAGAATTCCTCAAGTAGAGAAAATATGGGTCCTTTTGCCTTTGGTTTTTCCCTGGTTTTCCAGAGATCCTGGCCAGCAACAGGCATGCTGAAATTCTCCAGAAATTCTCCAGAAATTCTTCAGAATTTCAGTGTGATGCTCTTGCCTGAGGCACTGTCCAGGCAATCACTAGCCAGGGTGCTCCTCTTTCTCTTCACAGTTTATTTCCCTACAGTCTTGTTTCTAAAGAAAGAAGACTTTTTTGCCATACAGTTTTAGGCTGATATGTATGGATTTATGCAAAGAGCTTGTAGCTGTGCGGATGGGAAGGCTGCAAGGGAAAGGCAAAGGATATTTCAGTTACATTAAAATGCATAACTGTGGATTCTTGTACCTCATGGGTGTGGAAGTGTGGCTATACTGCTACAGTCGTTCACAAATGTAGAAATATAGAAACCACTTAAGTCATACTAGCACTGACTGGCTTTTCTGTGGCTATGAGGTGGAAAAACATGTATTCAGTTTCAGCTTTGGTCCGTGGGAGACCCTGTGTTTCTTTGGGTTTAAATGGTAATATCAAGGATTATCTGCTGTCTTTTCTCCTGTGCTTTTTCAGTTTCTGTTCAGCCTGTATTAACATTTGTTTCTTGTTTTATCTTGCTTTTTGTTCAGAATCTGTAGCATAATTATGACAACTACTTTGATTGTGGATTGTCATTGATCCTTGCTGAAGAAACACTTTCTTAATCAGCAAGAATGCATCAAATAGCACTGCTGGAGTTAATAACCTTTTATCTGACTTTAGATCCCTAGCATTTATGAAATACTATCTGCAATAATTTTCCATGGCCTTGACCTATGTCAACATCTACTTTACCAAATGTCTTCATCTATTTTTATGGTGAAAAGTGGCTGTTGATATCATGAGCCAAAGAATAATAGGTTAAGCAAATAGCTGTGGCTTTGATTGTGATCAAAAAAAATGATGCAAAATTCTTCTTAAGGTAAGAAGTCCAATTTTTTTGGGGAAGTCTCACTTTTGTGACTGTACATAGTTAGCAAGAGGTTAATAGTCTTCAACATCTCCCCTGCACTCCTGAATAATGGCTTGGGTCTCTTGTGCACTAGCCTGGGTATGGCCCTTGGATATTAATATGTCCTCCTCACTTTAACCCTAAATAATTGATTTCATTACTGGGTGAAATACAAAAACAGAATGTTGTTAAATGATACATTAAAGTAGAGCTGGTAGCACAGAAAACTTCATGACAGGATAACTAAGATGCTGACTTGTTTTGTTAGAAACATAGAATCATAGAAGCTTTTGGATTGGAGAGTTCCAACTGTCCTGCCATAGGCATGGACACCTTCCACTAGACCCGGCTGCTCAAAGCCCAATCCAGCATGGCCTCAAACACTTCCATGGATGGGGGCATCCACAGGTTCTCTGGGCATCCTGTTGAGTGCCTCACCACCCTCAGAGTAAAGAACATTCACCTTACCTAATGTCCCTTCTAAGTAGGTATCTCAACCTACTTACTTTCTGTTTAAAACCATTACCCCACTATCACTAGACTGACTCCCTGATACATGAGACCTTCCCCATCCTTCCCATAGGTCTTCTTCAAGAACTGGAAGGTTCCCAAAGATCTTTTCTAAGCTAAACAATCCCAACTGTCTCAGCTCTTCCTCAGAGCAAGGATTCTCTAGCCATCTGATCATCTCCATGGCTCTCCTCTGCCAGTTTTATGTTGGGTGCCCCAGAGCTGGATGAAGCACTCCAGAGAGTCAAGTAAAGGAGAAGTGTCTTTTGATACAGCCCAGGGTACAGTTGGCTTTTTGGGATGTGACTGCATGTTGCTGAGTTGTGTCCAGTTTTTCATCCACCCATATGCCCTCAATCCACTCATTAAACCTGTATTGAGGTTTAGGATTGCCCTGACCCAGGCACAAGATTTTACATTTGGTCTTAATCACCTCACAAGTCTCTCATTGTCCCTCTGGATGGCATCCCACTACAACAGGAACTCTTGGAGCAATTTTTTTTCCCTATGGCCTATTCTGAACACAACAGTTCAATATTCTGAGTATGCTGTCTTCACTTCTGTCCTTTTGTAGCAGGGTCTTTCAGAACTCAGATGTATGAGTGGTGAGGGTCCTTAGGCAAGTGAAGAGTGGTGTAATAGATGCAGCAGGAGACCATCTGACTGGGAGGGAGGATGCTTGTCCAGGGCAATCTGTCTGTGGACAAACTCTGAGTAGCAGTGCTGCCTTGCTGTTCACTCCCTGTTTTCCATATGATAGGGTAGCCCCTTTTGCTGATCTCTTTCCTGGGTGTTACCTCCCATGTCCTCTGTCTGGGTTTTCTCTCTTTCTCTTATTCCAGAGAGTGGCACCTCCTCTCTTGCTATCAGAGGAGGAACTTCCAGTTTCTTCTTACAGGTGTTGGACAGATGCAGGTGAGGGAGGCAGTACAAGGGTTACAATTACAGTTTCAATTAGAAGTGGCACCTTCAGTATCTCTTCCTCACAGACAGCAGACCCATACTTTCACATTGAATTTTGTCATAAAAGTCACTGATTTTGGTATAAAATTTATAACTTACTTCAGAGTTAGAATTTTTTTTATACCAAGTATGTTTTTTTTCAAAATGAAAAGGATTATATCTTCAGCTTGCCTGTAACTTCTGCTATATAGTAATGGCATTTTCACATATTGGAGTTGACATGTTTTTAATAATTTTGGAATATTTATTCAAGCAGACCCTCTCACAGAATATTTGAAAAAAATCTCTTTCACAACAGTGTTTGTGTGTTAAAAATCATGCTGCTTTGATAAATTGGTGAGGTTTTTCCCAGCATGTAAGTTTTTTTTTCATTTATCAAACTTTTTATTTCCACAATTCATAAGTCTGGGTGAGGGAGATCTTACTGCAGGATACCTACATGGGGCTTTTTTTCCCAAGAATTCTATTGAATCAATGAGGCTGAAAATGGTAGAAGGTAGTTTTGATTCACACAGAAATAACATTTCATTTCAAATTATGGCACTTAAAGAGGGAAAAATAGTGCTTGAATTAGCTCAGAGCAGCTTTATTTATTCCATGCAGGTCTGTGATAAAGAGCTGCATCATGCACAAAACAATGTTGTGAGACCTGAATTAAAGAGACTGAAAATGGTGATGTTTAACATAGTTATGTCTCCAGTCTGGCTAGATTTCTAGACACTCAGGAAATGGAACTTTTGAGGCTGAGGTCAAGGGGAAAAGGTCTTTTGCTACCTTTTGGTAAGTGTGGCTTTATGGATATGTTAAAATTAACTTCATTGTTTGCATAGACTCACCTTTTGGCAAGAAATGAGAATCTGTATAATTAATTACTCCAGAAATGTTCTTTTTGTACAAATGAGCTCCTTTCATACAGAATCAAACAAATCCAGTATATACCAGGCATTCTACAGTAATTTGTAGATGGATACCCACAAAATACTCAAAGGTATTATGTTACAATACTAATATAACTTCTGAGGTTTGACCTTGTTTTTGTTAATATAACCCAGTGGTTGTACAATGTTGAGTAAACTTTTTTGAGTGATATTTTCTGTAAACAAAAAGACTTGACGGAGACTATATTGTCTTCCAGTGATGTTTAAATTAAGTTCTGAAAGGTTATATCTGTATAACCTCAGAATAAAAACAATCATTCAGTAGATCTCAACATAAGGGATTTGCTAAATGCTTTCCAGGCAAATCTATAACTAGGACTGTGATCAGGCATGCTGGCATGTTTTAGGTTACTCTGTCTGGCATCCTGCATTGCCTCCCTCAATGGTCACTGACTGAGAGTGGTCAGTTTAACTTCCCCCTTGCACTGGTGTGGTTACCTGTACTGTACAAAATTAGTCCTAATATCAAGTTTGTCTAGTTCGTAGAAAAGGAGACTGAGAAGCAACTTCTGCAGCTTCCTGAGGAGGGGATGGAGAGAGGGAGATGCTGATCTCTTGTTCCTGTTATCCAGTGGCACGGCATATGGGAATATGGTTCAGAGTTGCATCAGGAGAAGTTCACACTGGACTTCAGGAAGCATTTTTTTACCAAGAAGTTGGTCAAAGAGATCAGTTCATCCTAGAGAAGTGCTTGATTCCCCAGGCTTGCCAGTGTTAAAGACACATTTAGACAAGGTCCTCATTACTGTGCTTTATCTTTTGTTCATCCCTGAATTGATCAGCCAGTTGGACTAGATGATCATTGTAGCTCCCTTACAACTGAAATACTCTATATGAGTCTAGTCTATTCCATCTAGACACTTGCATTCCATCATTAAAGAGCCACATGTCTGCTTAGGCAAGTGTGTCAATTGCCCACATTGTTATTTGTGTGAAATTAAATGGCTGTTTAACTTAGAGCAATCCTATGCATATATAAAATTGTCATTAAATCTTGTGGGAAGAGAAGAAGTTAGTGTTTCTTTCACTGGGTTTGAGTCTGATCATGGCAAGCTGCACAGCCCTCCTGCAAAATTATTCTTTCATATGTTTTCCCTAATTTTGCTAGGAGCTAAGGAAATAGGAATGATGGGCAACATCCAGCATGTAATAGGGCCATGCCCTGGAACAGAGTATTTTATTAAAAGGTGATAGATAAGATACAAAAATTACCTGTATCTCACTAAAATATACTGCAGGCTTGCAGATTAACTCAGTTGATACAAAGTGTTGTACAAACACATGCATATACATATAGTGAAAATTCTTTGTGTGCCAAATTATGTGTATTGTATGTATGTATATTCCAATAAACTGGAAGTGTGCAGTGCTGCAGTATTTATGATTGCTTGGATTAAATAACTGATAAGATTCTCCATAATATTGTCTGAAATAAAGGAAATTGAGAAAATAAATTAATTGGGCTTTTTTTGAGGCAGCAATGTATGCCAGTCTCCACCAGTACTATGCTGCCTTTATATTTGAAGCTATTTACTGATCAGCAGATACTTGTAGCTGAATAGGCAGTAATCAATGCAGACAACTTGTCACAGTGAATGAGTAAAGGGTTTGGCTAAGAGTTTGTCTAGTCAGGAAAGCTCTTTTCATTTTATCCATATAGAAATGGTTTTAGGTTGCCGAAGTTCTGCTTAAACTTATGTATTGTGCAGGCTACAGGAATATGTTATACTTCTTTTGCTCCAGTAACAAAATAAAGGTGCTTTTCCAAAAATCCTCACAGTTACTAGTTGCAGTTCTTATAGAAGCCCTTGGCCACAGGAGTCCCTAATGCCCCATTAGATCCCCTGGGTCTCCGATTCATGGCTCCTCTAGGCAATAGTAGTGTTGGTGAGTTCTGTCATTAATGTTCATGCATCTCAACTAGAGGTGGCAGAAGGTTTAATCCTCTTCTGCTGGGTCTGTATTATTGGTTTGTCTTTGTGGACATTTCTGCAACCCTGTCAGATCCTTAGATTGTGTTGATGGTAGGCATGTTTAATTCCTCCCTGCAGACTTGAAGACAGGTGTGAGTTACCAAGCGTGGTGTGCTCTGCTCTGTGTGGTTTTGTCCTCTGAAGTTTTGAAACTTGTTGACTTACAACTTTCTCAACATGGTTAACATACTCATATGGTTAATCCCTTCAGCAAAGGGTGAATCAAGATAACAGTAAATATTCCTACAGCATAGGAGCTTGAGACCCCTCAGTCAGTTGAGCATGTTTCTGGCACTGAGACCCAAATCTCTTAATAAGGCTTGGAAAGTGGATTTGTATAAGCCCTGGAAGTCATGGTTGTTTTTTCAGAGCAGTTGAAGTTATTTTATTAATGACTGCTAAATACTAGTAACAGAATTGGTGCCCATGGTCTATGGCAGTCCAGGCAGGTGGGGAGTCAGAGACCAAACAGAACATGGCTTGGTCCTGGTTTGTGATGTGTTGGGAGGTATGGGCTACCTGTAGGAAAAGAAGCTTTGAAGAAAAACAAGCTTCTGTTTGTGAAGGTCTGGAAAAGAAGGCATATATTAGCAGCAAAAGTCAAGAGAACAGGGTTCCTTATTCAGTTAAAAATCTGTTTTTTCTTGGATGAGAGAGCTAGTTAAGAGGCTTGTTGATCCCAGTTTAAAGCAGCCATTAGGTTTAGTGCTTACCAATGTCTTTTTGACTCAACTTTCTTTGGCCTTTGCCCAGACATACTTTGTGTATCCTACAGGCCTCCAGACTTGGTTACACCATCAGCCTGAGACCCATTAGCTGTCACCTCCTGCAGGGGACACCTGGATCCAGTCAGATCTGAAGGGAGCTGTGAGCTCTTGTCACATAGTGGGGGATTTCAAATGTGCTGGAAGAGGAGACAACAAGCATAGAACCAGAAAGCAACTAATGATTGCTCCTAGAAGATTTAGCAGAGAAATGAGTTTCAGTGTCAGCTCCATCTGATAGTCTGTGCTCTTATGCTGCATTTAGCCTCTAGAAGAATAGTTTTGATCCTGAAGTTAGTTCTCAGGAAGAAGAAAATTTAATTTCATCCAGTCTCTATAAGGACTGTCCTAGGAATCCTCTCTGGACAAATTCAGAGATGTCTTTCTACCTTTTTTCCTGACCAAGAAGTAGAGGCCAGAGCACTATGGTATGTCTGCCTAAGATTTAAAGTTGTGTTGTGAATGCACAGTAGAGAGATTAGCCTGCTAAAGGAAAATATTAGTACCATCTCTGACCAGTGACAAGCAAATATGTGAGCTGAAAGTAACTCCTTTGATATATTTGTGTGTTTGTGTGCATACACAGATATTCAAATAGTACAAATAAAAGGTGCAGAGTTGGCTGTTAGGAGAAGATGGCTGTCTTGCTTGGAGAGATGCAAATTGAATTTTTGTTGTAATATCACCTGAAACAATTCAGCGGAAATATAAGCTGCTATATGTGTGTGAATATATCGTGGGCTTTTTCTGTGGTTAGTTCATATTATTTGCATTTGTTGAAACTAGCTCCTATTTAGAATAGCTAATACAGAAATAGCTGCAGAGTCCTCCCTGCTCTGAGGCTGATGTCACTTTTAGTGTCACCTTTGGATGTGTCATGAATCTTTGAAGAGGTGTCAGACAGACAAAAATAACTTTAAGAATTAGATTTTTTAACCCTTACATTTCTTTTCCTGTTTCAAGCTCATTTTTGTGTTTGTTTTAACTAAGGCTTTACTCAGTATCCAGCTATTTCTCACAGGGGAGTGCTTAGTCTAAAATAAAATTCCAGAATGCCTCTCTGAGAAAATCTTGACAGGGAGTCACTTAAAATAAAGTTTAATTTGCGGATTTTTTTTCTTTCCAAGTGGTGAAGGTGATTTAGATATTTGTCTACAAGCAAAACTTTTGAATATATATTAATGTTTTTGTTTTAGGGAAGAGAAAGATAATAATTTTTTTAAAAACCCCATTCTTGAGAAATTCAATTAATTCCTTTTTGGAATATGCTGTTAGATGAGTAAGTCTGATAAAGAAAAACCTGAAAATAATAGTATTTAACAGCTGATAACCAATGAAGTCTGTCTTGCAGGGTTTAAGCAGTTAAGGTAGATTTGTAGCACTGGCTAAATTGAATATAATTAAATATTCCTCAGTGAGCAGTATGTCAAGGTGATCTACACAGTTTCAACTGCCAAAATGAACTCTTTAATATGACATATGCCTTGGAGTATGGTAATGAAAAAAAATCCTAAGATTTTGCACATTTCTTGATAATCTCCACAGAACCGTAACATTCTCCGTATGTTTTTTTTGGTTGGCAGGTGGAGTGGATACAACAGCAGGTGGTTAAAAGAAGGATAAAGAGGGATTATAAACCTGGTGGTACTCAATCCACTTATTTCAATGATCCCAAGTGGCCAAGCATGTGGTACATGGTAAGTACATGGAGGGTCATTGGCTCTGTTTCATGCAATGTTTAGTTGTCTGATTTGATATTATGAGAAGGGACAGAAGAGTATGTTTAGGAAAAAACAGATTTGGGGTTTTTTATGTAACTAATAAAGGTCTGTAAACTCCTTACAAGTATTACAAAGAATTTCTGGTGAGCCCTGCAGTAGGAAACATTTATTGGTGCGTTCATTAATGAATTCTTCCTATTGCAAGATATCTTATTTGTTTTGAGCTTTTAGCAATGAGAAAGGAAGCAACTTAGCCACAATTTGTGAGAACCCACTTGTATTTAATACCTAATTCACTGTCCCCAACATAAATGTGTTTTGTCCTAAAACAGAAGAAGAAAGCCCCTAACACTGACCATTCAGTGTTATAATTACACTCTTTTTAATAATAAACAATTTCATGGTTGAAATAAATTGTTTGCTTATGCAGTTTCCTGTCAGACAGAAGTTGTATTTTTTTCTTTTAAAAAAATTTTTGATTTTTTTTTTTTTAACCTAATAATCACAGTTAAAGCCTGGAGTGAAACTTTATACTGATGATGTTTTTAAAAATATTCTCATTTTTGCCAGGTGAAAATATTAGGATTACAGAATGGTTTGGGCTGAAAGAAACCTTTAAAGGCATTCAGGCCAGCCTACCTTTCAATGAGCAAGAACATCTTAAACTATATCGAGTTGCTCAGAGCCCTGTTTGACCTGATGTTGAGTGTTTCTGGGGATAGTTCACCTACCACATCTCTGGGTAACCTGGTCCAGCATTTCACAACTCCCCCTGTAAACAATTTCTTCCTTACACCTAACCTGAACCCACCCTCTTTTGGTTCAAAGCCATTGCTCCTTGTCCTATAGCCACAGGTGATGGTAAATAGTTTGTCCTAATTTTTCTTAATGATCCCCTTGCAAATATTGAAAGGTTGCAGTAAGGTCTCCCTGGAACATTCTCTTCTCCAGGATAAGCAATCTCAATTCTCTCTGTCTATCCTCACAGGAGACGTGCTCTGATAATAAATAGAGCAGTTGCCTCTAATTTTATCAGAAAGATAGCAATCTCTAAAAACCAGCTGTGTAGTCTAGCCACACTACCTCACAGCTGTGCCACAATTGCCAGTCTAATACAGAGCAGATTGTCCAACATCAAATGGACTTCACTGTTTCTTTTGCACAACTTTCACAATTTCTCATTTCTGTCCCAGTGGGAAAAAATTCTCACTTTCAGACCCTCTGCAAAGGGACTGTTCCTGACTGGTTGCATTTACATCCATTGATTAACTCCATGTATTTGCAACATCATTAGTGATGGTGGTTTTATGACATTTTGTTTAAAGAGATCAGTAAAGTATTCGTGGCCATGCTGTTTCATAAGGGAGAACAGCTGAAAATAAGTGAGTGAGTTGGCTTCAGGACTGACTTGGGACATAAAAAATATCCTCATATGACTGTGTTTGTGATTGTTACTATAGCTGCTCTTGTTAATGTTTCTTAGCTTTGTAAGGTGAAGGGAAAAAAAATGAGTTCAAGGTTGGTTAATGGTTTCAGTCATTCCAGCTATGCTGGAAGAGTTTTTAGGTCATTGGCTGCAGACATGTTGTTGAGAAAGTAGTAAGAGTAACAAGAAATTACTCTTGAGTAATTTCTTGAGAAAGTAATGAGTAAACTATCATACAGAGATTTGCATTTGGATTAACAAGTAACTTCTTTGTAGGTTAAGATTGATACCTTTGCCCCTTGAACTGGAGCAATTTCTAACAAGGCCATAAATGCAGTTCAGATTTGTTGACAGAAGTCCTTTTATTCAAAGACTTTGTCAAGTCATATCTGATTAATGTTTTTCCTCTCCAAGGTTTTTCTTCACAAGTACCACTTGTAATTTTCATTTTTTAGGCTAGAAATAATACATTTTTGTTTGTTGATATTCATGGCAAAAAAGTTACAAGAGAAAATCAGGCATTCTTTCTCTTTTGAGCCATCACAGCATTTAAAAGGAAGAAAAGGTTATTTTCTTCTGACTTCACTCCCCCAAGGGGGAGTGGGAAAGTTGGAAAAAACCAAACTTCTTAAGCATAACTTCTGAATCTTGAGGCATCCATGCTTAAGAGTAAAACAGAATATTTTTGTAGACTAATTAGCATATGAAACTTTACCAGTCCAACTGTTGTTCAAAAGTGACCTACAGAATCAGGTCCAGTTTGCTCAGAACAAACTGATATCAAAGCAAAAAGATCCCTAGTTAACATCCTTTTCAAAATTTTGAGTCACAAGACAACTACATCCCATATGCCATTCCCAGAGCTCAGCTACCTTCATACCATCATGTTAAATCTAATAAATGTCTTCTCTTCCACTGGTGGTTACAAAATAACCTGTTGGCCACTAACTGGATGAATTATATACAGTCAGTTTGCTGATTTTGGCTAAAAGAGGTTGAAGTCAGCTGTTCTGTATTTTTTATTTTTGCTTAACTTGGAGCTAACAACAAAAAGTGTCTTCAGAATGAGGTGGCTTTGTGCCTAATCAATTTCAATGTATCTGCCAGTTGTTTAAATGAGTTTCTTTATCTTGTCTGCATAGAAGGCTATAGAAAGTAGATATGTTGATATATATTAAAAACAAGAGGAGTAAATATATATATAAAAAAAGAAATATATGCAAAATTGTGGTTAATATAACTAACTTTAGCAGACTTCAGTCAGAGGACTGTTGTTGTTAACCATTTCTTTTTGTTCTCCACTTCAAGAGGAGCTTTGTAGTGGTAGGCTGAAACTGGAGTCTCAAAAGCATAGGAGGCACAGCTTTCTGCAGTTGTAATTTACCTGTGAGGGTTTTTGAATTTTTTTAAAAACAGAAAAAACATATTAGAAAAGCATAATAAAAACACTTTTTTTTTTCAAGAATTTCTGAATGCATACTCAAATAGAAGTCAGTAAACCTAAGAGAACATACAATGCCTGACTGTGCTGTTTCTCCAACAGATTATGAGAATTAGGTTCTAGTTCTGTGGGCTTTTCACAAAGCTGGACTGAAAGGACAAGCAGATCAACAAATGCTGTGTGTTCTAGGGTGTTCAGGGTAGAAGAAGATTATAGCAGTGCCAGCAAGGCACAGTAAAACCGTGTGACTGAACTGTAGGGAAATGAACGTTTACCAATTACTTGGTGAATAATAACAAAGTAATTTATTGATTCAAATAGCAATGTAATATTGTTGCACAATTACAGATGTAGAGTGATGTACTGAGGTTGTTAGAAAGCTGTTGAAGGTAAAAAGATTTGCTGAGAAGCTTCATTAGTCAGTATTGGTCATCAATCAGCACATTTATTGGTATATTTCTCTGTAAGATTTCTGATATAAACAGGTGAAATGTAATTTATATTGCAATTTTTAGCAATATTTAGCACACATACAAGCTGGTGTGTGCTAAATTACTTGCATCTAGGCCTTGCTGCCTTGAGCTCCAATGCAGAAACCAGAACCCTGGGAAAATTGCTCACTTTTCACTTTCAGTGAGGACTGTGAAGCAATCACTGCTTTGAGCTTCAATGAAATGTCTGGTGAACCCAGTTTACTTCATTTCTTCAGAAGATTTCTGCAGTGTGCTACACAGTGTTCCAGTTACAGTTGTGAGTTCCCAAGTGAGCTGTGCAGGCTCACAGGGAGGGACAGACCCTTCTGCTCTGACACAATATAGTTCACTCTGGATGGCAGCCAGAATGGGACTAATAAACCTTTATCAGCAGTGAGTAATGTACATTTCCAAACGTCTTGCAGCCATGGAATAAGGTGGAGGTGATGAGTTAGACTGGGGAGTTGCCTCACTTACACCACTGATGAGATCTGTAGGGAGTTGTCTTACTTTGTGCCTCTCCTCCCAGCTCAACCAAGTGGCAGAGCAAAGTAAAAGATTTTACATCCCTGGCCTTGCCATTAATGAGGACAGCTATGGTGGGTGGGACTGTGAAAGAAGACAGAGGGACAAAGGAGCCTGGTGAGATGGGCTGGAAAGAGGCGAAAGAAGAAGGAGAGGTCACAGTGCATCTGAGTGCTGGCCCAGGTCTGGGGAGGCAGAATTCAAGAAAGAATTTCACCTGCCATATGCTAACACCACAGCTAATGAATGCATGTCACTCTCCTTTACGACCTCCTAAAAGTTTGTTTGAGAGCTAAGGAAAAACCTCACTCTCTTTTTATTGCTGTCCCAAGAGCTGTTCTCTCCTTTCCTCTATGGAGTAGAAGTGTTCTTTCTGAGGTGGAATGTCATGCTTGAAAGTGTTTTGCATATTTTGTAACTTGGTTTGGTTGTTTCATGCACTTTCATACCTTGGGTTTTATTGCATGTGTTCTGTAAAGTTAGAAGATGATCTGTGACCTAACTTCAGCAGAAGTGCTGTTAGAAAGAACCACTCTGCCTGCCAAACATTACCTTGCAAATCTACATGTGGAAACATGTATTTTGTTGATCTCTGCGGACAAGGCAGAACAATAGCATGAGGTCAAGCAATACACAATATGACCTAAATTAATTTCCTTTTGGAAGACAGCAGCACATTTTAAGTAATGAAAAGCCTGTAGAAGTGGATTTATTCATGTCTACTGAAAAGGGATTATTAATGGAGATAGTTTAGCAAGATTAGCAAATAGTTTGAAGACAGATAGACTAGATAGGCTTCTTGGTCTGTTCCTTTGGGATGTTCCGTTCTGGCTCCTAGATAAGCACACCTGTAAGTGCCCAGGAACACAAAATGGAAGCCAGCATCATCTGGGGGTTGTGCCAGCATTTTCACTGAAGCAAGAAGCAATACCAAAATAATTTCCATGCTTGCTTTGGGAGAGCTTTTCCTGTGTGTCAAAGATTTGGTAATAAATCATATAGCAAAATCACACATTCCTCTGCCTACTGACTACTGTGATTGTGTATTCAGAAGCAGAGTATCCACTTCTATCTTTACATGATATATTTAAATGATTTTGTTTTTTTCTGGGCAGCAACTGAGTCACTTTAAGAAACTGTAGGCACTTGTCTGTATAATGATCTTCGTGAAATATCATATATGTGTAATACTGTATTTTCCTGCACTGTCTTTTTCTGAGTAGTTTTTGCAGTTAGTAAGGAAATAATAATGCCTCAAAATCTTTGCTGAATTTCTAATGATGTTTGATAAGTATTTGCTTTTAGTTTTTGTATGTCATACTGGGGCACATTCTGGCATATTTCAGTTTTTATCTTACATTGCACTTCAGCAGGAAAATCACTGATGTATGAAGGGAGATACATAATTACCTTGAAGTAATTTTTTAAATTGTTTTGAATTGTTTTTCCTCTTTACAAAGGAGAAGGAATCATTGCTTTCTAAGAGCAGTTTTCCAGAGCAACTGCTTAGTTAACTATCCACTTCTCAGATTTTTAAAAATCGAAATCAGATAATGTCAAATAGCAAAACAATTTCTTAGCCACATAGTACTGAATACTCTATTAATTTACTGAAAAAAAGAAGAGGTAATATAAAAAATACTGGTTTGATTCAAACTTTATGTCTTGTTTTGCTGTTGCTTGCATCCTAAAATTCCAGATATTTCAGGAAAGGTGTATCTACTTAACTAATATTTTACACATTTTTTCACCTAAAGAACTAGCATCAGAAATGCCAAAATGACCAGAAGTACACAGCCACGGTGTGGAATTAATTCTGTGACTTGCTTTGTCTTGTGGTCAAATTTATAAGAAATTAAATAGTGTGATGTGTTCAGTTTGCCCTCATCAGAGGCATACTTGTAACTTATGAGACTTCTAGAAATTTCTGACATAAACAGTTCCTATATTACTTCCCAGTCAGGAGGCAAAAATTAAGTGTTATGCAAATGTAAGACAATTTACTAATCATTCGGTATATAGGATCAAGGAAAGTCTGGATAATGCTTTCAGTCATATTATTTGGTTTTAGGTACTATTGTGAGGGGCAGGAAGTTGAATTTAATAATCCTAGTGGGTTCCTTCCAACCCAAGATACTCTATGATTCTTTGAGGAGATCTTGATGTGTGTCAAAAAAGGAAAAGGAGAGCAGTATTTAGTTTTAGGATGTTATGTCTTGTCCCAGTTGTTAAAAATCAGTATGCCCCTTTTAACTGGAGACAGATGTCCTATAGACCCCATGGAATGAGGTCATCAAAACTCCAGATTTCCAGATTCCTGCATCTATGTTCAATTGTGTCTTCCTGTATATATCACATGAGCAAATGTTGTGACTAAAATTTCCAGTTTGCAGAGCATCTTAGCTCTTGCTGAGCCTTTTTCAATATTAATCCATGGTCCTTTTTTGTCCATGTTTTTAAAAAACCCACAAAGCACATTCAGGCTGCTCCCTTCTCCTCCCAACTACAGAAGAAGCAAATGCATGGAGGACAGACACTTCAATAAAACGCTGTCTGCAGTACTTCATTAAATGCAGGTCACCCTTGGCATTACTTTTAGATAATTCAGATGTAATGAAATCTCTGCTGTTCAAGCCTGGTGGATAGGATTTTCATCTCAACCAACAAGGAACAGACAGCAGGAGAGACTAACAGTAGAGCAAACTCTATCAGTGCTGTTTTGGAGAGAAGTCCAGCAGCTCTTTGCACAACTGCATGACTTTAAATACATTTTGATGAAAATTAGCCTGAAAATCAATTGAGCATTTTGAATAGGAGACTAACAGCACAAGACTTCGAATCTCCTCAGGGAAAGGCAGATAGAACTTTTTAGCAAATATTCCAATTCCAATATGTGGAGCAATACAGGCAATATCTGTGCTTGCTCTTTTGCTGAGAAGATTATAAGTTCTGCAGAACTTTCTGTTTCAAAATGAACTAATTTCCAGCTAACAGCAGAAAAGAAGGTAGTCAGGGAGAAGAAGTATGCAGGAGTGAAGAGCCTCAGTTATCCCTGAGAAATGAAAGTATGAATCGTTTAAGGTGTTAAAGCTACTTTTGTCTTACCCTTTCTATAGAGATAGAGCTCACGAAATCATGAGCACCATGCCATTTAAGTATTTTTCCTGTCTTCATTGATTTTTATATGAATTTCTAACAGAACTGTCTTGGGTTGAAGGACATGTATCTGCCAGTAAAGGCAGAAGCTTCTTTTTGAAATGGAGAATGCCAACCCCCTCCCTCCAAATTATTGTAATTTTGAAATTAAGGGGCTCTCAGGCAAAGATATGGGAATTAGGAATAATAATTCTTTACTAGGAAGATTAAAATAGAAATGCAGTGTTACAAAGAACAATTCCAAAAACACTGACAGAGTCAGAATACAACCTGACAGCCCATCAGTCAGTCAGGGTGTTGGTAGCAGTCCCATTCAATGGTGGCTACAGTCCCCCTGCAGTGGCAGATGTGGTTCAGCTGGAGCAGTGCTCCTGTGGAAGGTGCAGTTTTCCTCTGAAGGTCCAGGGATGATGCAGAAAGGTCCATCTTTCCTCAGGAATCCAGTGGAAAGCAGGAAATTTGCTGTCCAAAATCTCAGTTTTTATGTGGGTAGGAAAGGCTTGGCTCCTGCCCTGGCTGGAGCATCTCCCAGTGGGATGATGGAATTTTATCACTCACACAGTGGGACTCAATGGGCCAGCAGCAGATTATGTCTTCCTGGAGGGAGGATGGGTTGTGGAAAAGATAAAGATGATTGCCCCAGCTGGTTTTAAAGCAGGCCCATTAGCAGATAGTATGTGCCACAGAGATAAGGGTCACTGCTCCACCTGGCTTCAACAGGTGGTGATAGAATACACATTTCTGGCCACATCAATCCAACACAAGAACAAAGTAAGTTATTTTCAGTTTTGAAAAGTTTGAAACTGTATTAAACCCATGTAGTATAAATAAACACAGTGACTTAATGAGAAGCAGATATATGATAGACTAAACATGAAGTGTATAACAGAGTTTTCCCTCTCATCGTGTCTTTTGGTCAAGACAGTTTATTAATAAACAGTAAACTACTGCTTGGGAGTAAAAAACTGCAGGTTTGGGTTTTATGAATATCAGCTCCTAGTCATACAATTACATTTGGAGCCAGAAATCCCATTTAGAAAAAAAAATAAAAATAAAGAGACAGAAGTTAAGCAAAGAAAAAGCATTTCTGAAGTTACAAAGCAATCTTCTATAGCCTGATTTAAGTTTTAATCACTTTTTCTTATTATAAGCCTCCTGGTCTGGCTGAAAGTAAGCTGTTGAGTAAAGTTTTTTAAATGCAAGCTTTCGCATGCTGCATTTGGATGTTAATATGATACCAGCTGCTGAAGCACTGCAATCCACATACCCTTTATTAACTAGGACCTCATCCACACAAGAACTGAAATGCAGATTAAGAAATTAATATAGCCTACTTAGAAAGTGTTACATCCTTTACATCTTGGTAATGAGTTCAGTCTGCTTACAGAAGACATGATATTGAAAAAAACATCTAAATTCTTGTAGACCACTGAATTTATATTGAAGAATCAAGACCCTTTTCTGATGATGAAATTTTCCAAGACAGCATACAAGCTTGAGGGTCTGTGTTCACATTCTATTACCAACAGTATCTTTGCCCCTAGCTCCTCAATCCTGTCCCCATCCTTTGCATCAACTCTTATGACTACCTGAACTACAGAGAAAAAACAAAACAGCAGACAAACAAGCAAACAAAAAAATCCCAACCAAAGAAAAAACACCAGGAAAAAACTCAGAGTAAAGGAATGTGGATCAAAATTTTCACTAACAACACTGAGGAGTTAAATTGGTCCAGGTTTCTTGATGATCTTGACCCTCAGTTTATGGTAGCTATCCTGATAGTTTTGACTTAATTATTAGATGTATTTGCTACTCTAACATGGTTGTGCTTTATAAAACATTGCCTCCTGCAATTTCTCTGCTCCCTCTCCAGATTGGTGATGGAACATTACACGAGAGGATGAAAGTATTCTGCAAGTGAAAGCATTATTCTGCTTTGTGCTCGTTCTTTGAATATGTTTTCCAAACACATGATAACATTGACCCATTGTCATTTCTGAAAGGTTCCTACCTTTTAAAGCCACTCAGACTGGGCATGAGATGTGGTCTGCTTCCACTGTCTGGCTGCTGCTGCTTCACCAGTACTCAGAAATTTCAGGTGTTGACCTCACTGCATGAAGCAGCTTTGATCTTGTTTGGGACTTCAAACACAGTGATACCTGAAGACCATATTGTACATTGTGTCAGCTATAATCACTGACACATTCTGAGGACTAATTCAGCATTTCTTCTTCAGAATTAATCTACATGGGTGGCCAAACCCACCTTTTAAGCTTGGTTTGTTACTATACCAAGGCCTGGAAAAAATCTTCAGTGGTCTCAATGTTTGAATGATTCACAAATAAGATTTGGTCTAATATGAGAAATCAAATGATGCCTGAGCCATGCATCTCTTTCAATCTCCTGGCATGTAGAAATTCTATAGTGTGAGTGTGAAGGGAACAGAGGTTAAGACCCATGTTGCCTCCAGGCAGCAGAGGTCTCCTAATGCAGTCACATTCTGTGGGAAAGGACAGAGACAATTTATACATCTGTATATGCATTTAGATTAACACCCCCCCCACAAAAAAATCCAAAAAACCCCTCAAAAAACCCAAAAAAAACTCCTAAAACCAAACCAAAACAACAAAACAAAACAAACCCCTCCCCCCAAAAAAAAACAAAAACAAAAAAAACCAACAAAAAACCCCCAAAAAAACAAAACCAAAAAACCCCCCCTAACTTACCAGTTATTCTAAGTTATTTTTCTTGTGGGCATTTGTCAATAGGGATACTACTAGAAAATGGATTCATGAAGGAAAATTCAGTCAGAAGGGATGTGTGCAGTGACAATTCCCCATTTCTTCCTTTGGTGGCAAGGGGATGCTAATCACACTACATGCAGTTGTTCATTAGATTCATGTGTTGTGTTGGGAGAGGCAAGAAGAAGAGTATTTATTGTGGATTGAAAAGCTCTCACTTGGAATACTGTATCCATGTAAAATCCTGGCATCCATCAAGTGAAAGATGATAGGATAAAGTGGCTAAACAGAGAGAAAGTGGCTAAACGGGGGAAAGAGCAGCTTTTTTGGCCATTGGTAATAATAAAGAGAGAGCACTTTGATTATAAAGTGCTCCCTGTAATGATGTTGTTGGTGAGATTATGTGTAACAAAGTGTACAGGCATGGGATGGGATCTCATGTGCCCCACTGGAAATAGACATCCACCTGAATGCATCAAGGACAGATTTAAACATATTCCTAAACTTAATGTATACTTCAATGTTCTGTTGACTTTTTTCAGCGTCCTGCTAAATGGCTCAAATTTTGTGTTTTAATAAGACTGCCATTTCATTAGTTGTTTTGTGGATTGTTTTATGTAAAATGCTCTGTTTCTAAAGAAATTGATGAGGGTGTCTATAACAAGGCTGAGATGGATCTTCAGTTGAATTAAAATAAAATTATAATATTTGTTATTATTTTTAATTTTATTTATTATTATTGTTGTGTGGTACTTATCAATGTTATAAAATAAAACCAACTTCTTGCCTTTTTTTAAAAACCTTTTTTCCTTGAAAAAAAAAAAAATTAATACCAATAGTAAAGCAATCACACAAATCCATATTTTTCTGTTTTAATACAATACATATCAATGTAGTGATGCTTAACAACTAAAATTTCAAAAATTTATCTCCAGAAATAATTAAAAATATGTTTTCAAAATTTTATTCAACTTCTTTTCAAAAATGTTGTCACCAACTTCTAAATGTAGATGTGTTGCATTAACTTTGACATAAAATAAACACTGTTGTTTTCAGAAATCAGAGTGGCTGGGTGAGGGTGGGCCTCATTTCTAATTAAAATCAACTCAGGAACATAATTCTGGTTGAGTTCAGTAAGAACTTTCATGAGCAGATTCACAAACAGTGAAATTAATTATTGCAGTGCTGTAAGTCTGCTGGACTTCAATAGGAACTTTCACAAACACAAGAGTCACCAATAGTGTAATTGGAGCAACAAATTATAAATTCTTTTAGATTGGCAGTGATAAATGCTCTAGACCTGCAAAATATGAGTGTACCTTGTGTGTGTACTGTGTGTGCCATACTAGGTATTAAGTATTCCTGAGTATATTCCAACTGTTGGAGATGCAAAACTCAGCCAAAGAGGTGTCCCTGCATTTGGGGAATGAGCAAGCCCATTTACTTATCTGCAAAGTTGTTATATTTTCATCCTCTGCCCTAGAGGATTTCAAATACTTTTGATACTGAAAGTGAGACCAGTCAAATATTCTGTAATTTACATCATAAATGATGGTGCTGGGCAGCCACTTTATATTTAAATGAAATATCATATTAAGGGTAGCTCAGAGATTACAGAGTATGGGTATTGTGCAAAGGTGGAGCAGAAGCTCCAAGGTGAGGGCATGAGTCCCTCTTCACCTGGCTGATGGCAGCATTAGGGGTCATTCTCCACCTGATAACCATCACTCCATCAGCAGGCCATTATCACCTTAGCCACACATCTCATGGCATATCTTATAGCTGTAGCCTTAATTCCTGCAAGATGTCAAAAGGGGAAAAAGTACAAAACAACCTCATTTTAATGTCTCCTGTCAGTTCTGTGCTTAGATCCCCACAGCTACTCATCTGTGAATGGGTTTTGAGTGGCTTACTGCCTCTCCGAAGACATGTCAATAAATTCCTGCTCATTGAAGAACAGTTTGAGCAGATGACCTTTAAAATCATCTAGTTGACTTTGACATTTTTGCTTAGCATATTTAATTGAGATTTAGTCATAGTTATTAATGTTTCTGTGTGTATTTAGAGTGGAGTTATTCATGATATGCTTATATTTAAGCCAGCACCCAACTGTATAAACTGAAGCTTCCTCTCAAATTATTTGAAGGTAGTTAAAAAGCAGAAAAATAGATTAGTTCTTGCATATCATACTTCTCACTCATGCTTCAGTGGAGTTCCTGACATAAAGCTACATTAGTCTCACAGAAATCAGCACCAGGATCTGAAGTAATTTGGTTAATTCTCCTTTGGTTTGATTGAGCATTGTCTTGATTGAAAATCTTACACTTTCTAGTTGCATGCTTACCTTGTTAGGCCGTTCTTTACTAGATGAAAGAAATATTTCCCCTTCAAAAATATAACCATATTAAGTTATTTGCATTCTGCTGTCAAATCCTGTCTTTACCCTCTCAGATAAAATAGGTTCTTTAAGTTTGTTAAGACTCACTGCAAATTGTGTTTACACCACTTATTTCAGACAAGAAAACAGGCAACAAGTCAGTGTTCATTCTCCAGTAACATACTCTGTAAAACCTCAATACTAGGCACATGCATGTATCATTTCAGAAATATCATCATTGCTGTCATTAAAAGTGTCTTAACCCACTTTTTGCTACCCCACTACATAACTATCAAAGAATAATATGTAGCTTCATAGAGCATCTTTTTGAAGCTGTAGGTGACTGTCTACCTTAGATTTTAAATCCTTTCAACTATAACTGGGTTTTTGTAGACTCACATTTTAAGCCTCGTACTCTTAATTCTATAGACATAATTTTTTGTATGATTGTAAAACTGTTATGAACACACTGTTTAAATAGGTTCACCTTCATAAGTGATCCAGATCACTGTCTGTTGCTCTCTGTACTTTCTGCTCCACTAACTTTTCTGTCATCAGATTTGCTGTATAAGAACATAGTTCTAGCTTTCATGAACTACAGGTAAACAGTGGAGCCTCTTAAGATTTGAGACTTAATAATTGCACATGATAAGTAATGTTTCCTTAAACAAACTGTATGTTAAGGAATCATAATGGATTCAAAGTACAAACTGATATCTTCTACTAGCTTCCTTATGAGTGCATATGTTTAAGTGCTTACAGATTCATACCATGTCTCTAATGCACCTAAAGGTCTCATTACAGTTTTTAAGGAAGCAAAAACATTTTTGAAGCATGGTTGTTTTCATGGTAGAACATGGAGAAACATAGTTTACTGGAGGTATATTCTATTTCCCTGTAATTCCCCCTTTTACTTGGCAGAACCTTTCTAACTTTGCAACGTATTTTTGCACATTCATTTTAAAATCATATTTGCATTCAAACAACAGACTCTTTAGGAGAAACAAAATAAAGAGGGAAAAGATGATGCATTTACAACTCTATTTGAAAATAGAGTAAGCTGAGATAAGAAAGCTAACTGACAGGAATTGTAGAAGATAATGATGGTAGGAATGACAAGGGAGAGAATTCAGAGAGTGTAATAACAGGTACAAAGAATATTTTGTAGCTGTAATACCAGAAAAAGTGGTGGACAGAGAAATTGTCAACAATCATAAAATTAAACTCATACCTTTAGTTTACTTCTGATTCTATTATTTTTTCCTTCTGGCAATGCTCTAATCATAACTTTCTTTAGTACTTTATTTTCTCTGCAGACTTTCTGGATTTGTAAAGATATCAGCAAATTCTGAAACAGTTATCATGAATGGATATAATTTCAGTGCAAAGACTGCCTTATGCACAGTATAAGCCAATAGTCATGAGTATGATTTTCCTCTATTTGTTGTTAGACAAATTATATTTGATGTGCATAAAAGGTGCATACACTGAGGTTGTAGTTTTTCTGTTTAGAGGAATACATTCCTATAGTATTAATTCAAAACTTTATTCTCAGTTCCATATATTCAATCACTTTATTTCCAGCTGGGAGAAGTTTCTTTATAGCACTGCTGAAATCAATGGAATCTGTGTCTTTAATGCTAAAGTCAGGATTTTCTTAAGCAGCAGCTCTCCAAGACCTTTAAAGCTCAATAGACATCAGTCTGTGTCCAGTTCTCCATAAAAATAGTGCTTTCAAATGCACTGGACTTCTCCAGAGCCCTCCTCCAATATCTATGTTTTCTGAGATAGCTTGAATCCTTACAGTCTGCTGAGATTTCCTGTTTTGACAACGTTTTTACATTTGTTATCTGTTTTGCACAGTCTTTCTTGCACAACTGTGTCATGAACCTCTGGACTAATGTTCTCCAGCAGTGCAGAGGAACTTCAAAATTTGATTGTCTTGAGTCAAATTTCCTGAGACAATAACAAGAATAATTGTGTGATACTTCTTTATCTTATGATAAACTTTTGGTGTTTCTTTATTGGGTTTTTGTTGATGTTCTTGAGTAATTCTTCCTTTTCCTTCCCAGGCCCCCCTAGCTTCTCTGGGCTAGTTCTCTCATTTATGCCAGATGATCTCAACTGCAAAATATAACTATCCACCCTCTCTATGGTTTGACCTTATCTTCCCAGGTTTAATTTATGCTGCATGGGCCTGGCATTCATCAACCCTAGCACACTGAAATGGTGAAAAAGCCTACTGATGCTTACAGCACTTAATTCACTGTAGCCAAGCTAAAATAGCAGCCCTTCATCTTAGTCTTCATCTTTACTATTATTTCACAGCATGCATTTCCAGTGTGACATGGAAAACTTCTAAAGGCTGTTTAAGGAAGGTGTGAAGTGATTTTTGTACTTGTGTCTCAAGAGAGTAGTTTCATGATCCTAAAGTTTGTCCTCTGGCAAGTTGTATTCTCTTCTGATATCTCCAAATAAATAATGGACCAAGGCTGCAATAATCTGATGGCTTTTATGGTTCTTAGCATGGATGTTTATTCCTGGACTGAATGCAGTGTAAAACAGTTTCAGCCTGAGAAACACCACATTGCATTTTACATTGCTAGTAATGGAATATGGGGTTCTCTTCATATCCTGACCTAAAAGTGCCCTGTATTTCCTACTTGCTTTTGTTTCTTGAGAAAGAGTAGGACATGTATCTTTCCTTCAGCCTCCTAGACATGTCCTGTCATCTCACATCACTCCCTCCCCTTGTCCCTCTGTCCCCTCCCCCAGGACATCCAGCCATTAACACCAGATGTCAGCCTCATGGATCAGAGGCACCAGACCACAACATAAAATAGACAAAAAAGGACTGCAGCAGTGCAAGAGTCATTAAAAATTGCATACAAGCATTCAGTCAACATCTCTTCATCATTTTTCTTGGAAGTTCTCTTGTTCCTGCAAGTTCATAACATTCTTATAAAAGGAAGTTTCCTGGTCCATCCTATACCAGTTCCCTGCCCAGCCCCAGCTTCCCAAAATAGTATATTCTTCTTAAACACCACTCTTCCCTTTTCACTGTAAAATGAAAAAAAGAGGGGAAAGAGAAGGAAGTGGATTTGTGTAAGCCCAGGCTCCTCCCACTCATCAATCAGTTTCTTGGAAGGTCAGTGCTTAATTGAAGCCATCTGCTCAAGGCCTTCTTTCCATGCAGTTATTTCAATTTTGTAGCATGTTTGCTCAAAGTCTGAATAAAACCACCTAAGTCTTCCATGCTTCTTAACAAATAGGTGCAGAAGCAGTGGTCCTTGACTTGAAAACAGCTTAAAAAGTAAATTGTGAAGAGTCTGTCTTTAGTACTGTGGCAAGAATCTTTAGCAACTTATGGGAACTATTTTAAAGCAATATTTATCATCTCTGATTTTAATAGTTTTCTTCAAAATAATGAAAATACCAGGTCTAGCTTGAGAGAGAGAGAGGAAGGGAGAAATTTCATTTTACTAAAGAACTGCAACTGCATGAACTGATGCACAAAAAAAAAAAGCATCTTTGGACTTCCTGTAAAACTGCCATATTTTGCTTTCTTTTTTTTTGTGATTTAAAAAATGTCAATTAGAAAGATGAGTCAAAGACCATGTAAAATGGTAAAAAAGAAAGGATGTCTCTGTGAGGAGTCATTTGTCCTTTGTGAATACTGAATCCCCAGGGTTGATTTTGTGCCACTGAGGCTGTTCTTCTCACATATTCTGTATAATTAGTAAAAGAAGTTCCATGCTTTTTTTTTTAATACACAGGATTTTGAACAAGGGAAAATGCATTAACTTTAGATCTTCTTCCTGGCTTTTTCATGCTAAGTAGGCTAGATGGTATCAATAGTAGCAGCAGCTGTAGCAGTAATTCATTGTACAGTGATCTTGAGAGAATGTGGCTGCATACAGACATACATTTCAGTGCATGCTTCTTTCCTTCTGGCATTTTTTGGCAGTAATCCCAGGAAATTGTTTTTGGGTGTTTGTTTTTTTTTTCTCTCCCTCTCTGCCTGAAATGTTCTGCCTGCTATTCTTACACTTCTCCCAGTGCTTCACAGGGAGAGTCCATACACCTTTCAGCACATGAGCAGTAATGCAAGGATATTCAAGATGCACCAGGTCTAATATGCCATTTGTTATCATCTTTGTTGTTGTTGTTGCTGTAGTTGTTCTTATTTATTATTATATTGTAGTGAACCTTTCACACTGGTTTTAAAAAGTTTTTAAATTAAGTTTTTCATATTTGCCTCTTAGTGGAGGTGGCAGAACATGTGCAATAACCATAAGGTGTTTTTAGCTTTTCTTTCTTGGCCTTGAAGAAACTTCTCCTGTTGCCTTCTCCTCTTTCTGGGAAAGAAAGAGGACTGCCAAAACAGTGTCAGATGTCCTATTGCAGACACAGGTAGGAGCCATGTAGGAGGAGATGTTAGAGGCAGTTGCAGCTGGGAGAAAAAGCTTTGCTGTCTGAAGATCTAGAAGTAGGGGAGCTTCCTACTCCTAAAAAGAGTGCAGTCATCAGCCTGTGTGAAATGGGCATAAAGGGCTTCCCTCAATTAATCCCTCTTTAAGCCAGACACAGTTTACAGAAAAAACACAAGTACTGATTTTAAAAAGTAATGAACTTGTCTTTAACACAAATTTAACACAGTATGAATTACTCTATTTGTGTTAAGAATAGCATGTTTGATCATAGCCAAAAAAATAACATTTATGAACTCTTTAACTCCCAAAAATATATGTAGGTTTGTAAGATATCAGATCCTCTTATGAATACAAGAAGCCCTTTCATATTGATTTTCTGTTCTTCTTCATTGCTTAAAGAGGCAAAAAATAACATATGTCTGTGATTGTTTCATTGGCCTCTAAGTATATTCTTTGTTAATGAATCAGTGAAGCTTAAGAATCAAATTCATCTCTAAAGTAAATTAACTAAACTCTCTGAAGCTGCATAAGCAATAATTTGGAATTAAATATTTAATATGATGCACTTCTGAAATGTTTCTGTTGATACAAGTACAGATTTTTTTTAAAAAGTAACAATTTAGTGAAGCATGACTCCAGAAGTTAGATAATACTTCATGGAGCATAATCTTGTATTTGAGGTTAATCAGGCTCTATATTATCTGCCTTCTTCTTCTAGATCTTGAAAATACAGTGTGCAGCAACAATCAGAAATTACTTAAAGATATAACTCAGAAGGAAATACTTTCTGTATACAGTTAGCAAGTGCTATTTATCATGCACTAAGTATCAGATTATGCCTAATAAAAATAAAGATGTGCAAGTATTCCTCCTTCTAAAAATTCTTTATTGATAATATTTTTGGTGATAAAATAATAATAAAAACCTGACAAATGCTTTAAAAAAGAAACATTATTTTAATAGTCTGTTTAGAAAATGCAGCTTTCAAGTACTTACTCTTGGCTTCTTGGAGAAGCCAAAAAGTCATTTCAGTAGATCACATTGTCTTATGCCCATTTTAATAAGCACCCTAGCTTTCCAACTCTCTTGATTACTACCTTGCATGCTTCTTTCATTCCCCTTTAAAATTGGATCACCTGAAAAGTATAATAAAGATACATTTATTATCTTTTTTTTTTAGCAGGAAAAGAGAGAATAATTGGCAAGTTTTAACTTAAAACTTTACTTACCCTGTACCTCAGAAAGCTGAATGTAGTATTAGGATGACTGCTCTGTTAAAAAAAGCTTATGGCCTTTGCTGCCTGTGCATTTTCCTGAACCAGTGTAGGAGATCCAAACGCCCCACATTACATTCCCATCACAGATGAGGGAGATAGTCCCTTCTTAAACTCCAGAGAATGTCAGAATCAGCCCTGTGTGTCCCCTTTTTTCTCTGCTTGTGTTGATCAAGCTCAAGCCATAGGTCCTGGACTGCCCTTCCTCCACGTGTGATCTTGCACAATTTCTGTCCTCTCCACGCTCGCAGGTTAGTAGCTGACAAAACCCTCTGATGCAGATTCTACTATTTTTGCTTCTGTCTGTGCCAAAGACCTTTTCACTGCAACTCTAAGGAAACCAGACTTTGCTGTTGTTGCTGCTTTTGTTCTCAGTACCCCGAGTCTGTCTTTTCTAATCCCTGGCTGGAGTTGGCATTTCAGAGCTTTCCCATGATCAGAAATATAGGTACTCTAAATGAGGTCCAGAACTTGCCAGACTCACAGTTGGTATTCAAAACTGTGTAATTCTGATTAGCATGTTGTATTTCTCTATATCCCTGTAGAGAAAGACTAGATCTTGCCAAATAATTCCTTGTAACTCAAAAACTACAAGAAATCAGTGCAGTGAAGTCATGAAGAGTTACAGAGGGCACAGTATGCCATTTCTGCAAAACTGCACTTCACAGAATTACAAATTTTTGTTTCTGCTCTGTTTTTGTAGACTAATAGGCATTGCTAAGCAAGAGAGAACATAATTTTACAGTTATTGTTCTTGTAATTTGATTTTCATCTCTGTAATTCCAGAATGTTTTGATCATTGATATGTTCTTGATATTTCAGTTTAACTATTCAGTTTTATTTCTGATCCCTAACTGGATATACCAAGACTCCAACTACAAAAATTAGTGTAGCAGAGACATTAAGATAATGATAATGACCATAAGGTAGTTTTTAGAGAATTTCAGAAAGTGACCGTGAGAATCCATGCCCATGTCAGATGCTGACTGCAACAGGCAAACTTCAGACAATCTTTCTAATGTTATGTCTGTTAATTAGGAAAAGACAGGCTTGCAAAATGTCTGTCTGAAGGTATCAAAGATACATCTGGAATAAGATGTATTTAATCTTTTTATGCTCATGCTGAATTTCAAGTATGGGAGAAGTTAAATATTTGAATTTTTTCATGCAATAGCCCTCCTTCTTCTATGTGAACTTCAGAAGTTTTTCCACCCTGTACATGGTTGCTATTAAATACAATTGGTTGTACCATTAACATTTTCAAATTAAACAATCCAAAGAAAAACATGACACTTATAATGCCCTTTAAAAAATCTCAATAAAATTACTTTAAATAACTGGGCAAGAGTTTGTTTACTCCTTTTGATGGTATTCTCCAGGCTGTGGATGAAAGCAATGTATGTTGAAGTAGTGCCCATTTAATACAGTTATCTAGTCATGGTACTGATGCAGGAAATTAATGAATTACTTTATCTGTTTTGAGAGGCAGAAAATACAATAGAATAGTCTATTTTGTACCATTTCTTTGAAATTCAGATAACAATAGTTCAAGGGTTGACAGATTTAATAAAAGCTTTCAATCCTGTATTTGTACATGATCATGGCAAAAGTTGTTTTTATTCTAACAAATAAAATTCTAATTCAGATAACATTTCTAATAAGAAAAAACATAGAAAGTAGACTGAAAATAAACCATAAAATTCAGTATTTGCTAATTGATACAAAATTCAGTCATTCTGAATCACATAACTTTTATTATCATGACAGATGTTAGTAGTATTAATTTTGGATAGCATTGTAAATTGAAAAAGTGCTTCCAAATTAATTAAAACCAGCCCCCTGCTAACAACCTGACAATGTCATTCAGATTGGTGGTAGACAAGCAGCAAGTGGCTGAAGAAAAATTATGGAATGGAACCCAGGAAATTTCCTGGCAGGAAATGTGTTTTGAAGGAAAGAGGAATTTTAACCAATCCAGCAGTTAAGAATCACATAGCATCTTACTCACTCCCCCAGCAGTGGGATCAGGGAGAGAAGCAGAAGGGTAAAAGCAAGAAAATGTATGCATTGAGACAAAAACAATTTAATAGGGAAAATTAAAGCTGCACACATTAGCAGAACAAAAACAGGGAATTCATTCACTATTTCCCAGGTGTTCAACCATGTCCAGGAACCAGGACTCCATAGTGTAAAAATTGCTTGGGAAGACAAATGCATCACTTAGAACATTTTCCTGTTCCTTCTCCCCCTCCTCAGCTCTAAGTACTGAGAATGACATCCTATGGTCTGGTCAGTTGAGGTCACCTGAGTCCCCTCCCAACTTTTTGTCCACCCCCAGCCTTGTCACTGAGGGAGTGATGTGAGGAGAAGAAAAGGGTTTTGTCTCTGGTAAGCACTTGTAAGCAATAATGAAAACATTTGTTTTATCCAAACTGTTCATCACAAATCCTAAACAGCTCCTTACTAGCCAATGCAAAGAGAATTAACTCTGTCCCAGCCAAAACCACTCCAAGGAGACAGGAAAGAGTACAAGTGAGAAAAAGTAGTAGCTAGTATATTAGATGCTGTTGTATGTGAGTAGCATATCTATACCATATACCATAAATGATATGAAGAGTAATTGCACTCCAGGATTTAAAGCATTCTTGATTAAAGACAGACCAGACTGCTTGAAGAGGAAAATGCCCATTCTGATTTATCTGAAGAAAATCAGGCACAAATATGAGGGAAAGTCTAATTTGTGATCAAAATACAGTAATCTTAGATCAGATGTTGAATTAAACAAAACTGGAGTTTCAGTGGTTAAAGACAGTACTGGAATAGGAGAAAAAGGCTAGAAAGAGTGCAGAGATTAAAAAACACATAAAAAAATAATTGAACAGAAGACAAAAGATTAGAGAGTAGAGGTGAAAAAACCAGATGCTCTTCTAAATAGGACATGGGAAGTTGTTTTTTATTGTAATAATGATAACTATGATAAAATAATGAACCCCTCATCTGCTGTTGAACTACTCCCATTTGGATGCTTCTTTGCTGCCTTTATGTTTTCTATCCTTATGTTAGCATAGGCTGTGTACTAAAGTTACAAGTGAGCCACAGACTGCCTTACCTTTTGTTAATCAATTTGACCTCATGTGTCTCAAGAGAATCATCAGAGCCCACAGTAAGGCAAGATATGTCTTTCCTGGTTGTCTCCATGCACGTAGCAAAGGCCCCTTCAGTCACCACCACAAAAGAAAATATTCAAGTAAGGCAAGTGAGGGCAATGGACTCATTAAGAGAAGTACTGGTGACTTTCTGGCAGAGGTCCAAAGAACTGGCAAAGAAATGGGGATTAAAATACCCATATGCTTGCTCAGCCTGTGTGGTTTGGCTGGCATAAAAGCAAGATAACAAGCTCATCCCCTAGGAGGAGAAGACAAGACATTAAGCAAAGCAGCCGAGGGTCATTTGACATTTCAAAAATGGGGATAAAGGCACAGTGTAATGGTCCAGTAAATCTGACTGGAGGCTAGAGCCAGGAATCCTGATTGCCCATTGTAGCTCACTCTTGGGTTTAATCTGTGGCTAAAGGCTGGTGGTTCCACCTTCCTGTCTCTTTGTCTTCACATGAGAAAATGTTAAGGATGATATTAAAAACTTTTGCAGGTATTTTCTGATACTTAATTTAGTAACATTTTGAAAAGGACAAATGTTCCTGGAAATATTGAATTTGTTTAAACATGGTTTGTACATTAGAAGTCTTCATGTGTACAACCATTACTTTCAGACAGCAAGTTTACACTGTAATTAATTTCGTAAAGCCAGCAGCATGAGCATTTCCAAGCAATACAGAGAACAAAAGCTACACATTCCTTGGAACTGGTCCCTGAAGTCCTTTGTTGTGGGGATGGATAGACAGAGAGAGACAGATATTTGTGGGCACAGTGGAAAGACCCTGAGAGAGACTTTATATCATGTAGAATAATATAACCTTGCTCTAGTAATAACAAATGACCACTCTTAAATACTCTGATTTGGGTGATAAACTGGAGGAAAAGGAGGATAAAAATTATGATTTAGTAGAAATCAGGTTTCACATAGGATTGCTAATGGATCTTCAGTGTGCTGACTGGAGGAGACTAAGGTGGAGTGCACTCCACCAAATCTGTTTACTCCTTAAAAGTTGTAGAGTGACAAGACATGAGACTGAAGTGGGGACATGAGGTGGTGGGGCAGGGATTGAGATGGAGCATGCTCTACAGCTGCTGCTGTTATGGTACAAATTTCTTCCTAAATTGCTTTTTTTCTTCCTCCTACCCTTTGCTTTTACCCTTCCCTGTACCCCCTCTTTTTTTCTCTTTTTGCTTGTTGCTCTGTCTGAGCCTGGCAGAGCTGCAGGAAACCAGTACTGATGAGAGAGGTCCATGGAACTAATTTCACAGGGGAGGGCTGTGTGTGTGGATTGGAGAGTGGCTAATGGGGCATTGCAAATACCTGAGGGTTGTGTCTCATTGCCATGGCGAGCCAGATTTCTTCACATGAACTGGGTGCATTTGTGTCTAGGAAGAGGCTTTCAGCTTTAATGTACACTGGACTTTCTTTCTCCATCATACTGGACTTGGTTACTCTGAAAGCTGTACCCAAGGCTGCTGTCAATCAACACTATCTACAATTCATCCAACCCCCTAAGATTGAAGTTTTTCAGGGTGGTGTTTTCATTACAGGTTCTTAACTGTGGCTCATCTCCTGCTGATACTGCACAAAACCTGCCAAAAGCCTTCTTTTGTAGATAGAAATGAATCTTGATTAGTTTCCAAACATTCTGTCAAGAAATTGTACCCAGCATGTAGGCTTTAAAGAGTAAGGTGCATTTTTTTCCATGACCATTTCAGTACAGGCATTTGTCTACTTCTGTTCACATATGGTTTGGTTTTTTGGAAAAAAAAAATTCAAATATTTCAAATTCAGTACAGCTGAATTCTTCCCTTTTGTATTGCTTTGCATGAAGAGTTATCAGAAAGAGAAATAAGTGGGACTAGCAGTTTTTATACAACTTGCATTTCTCTTCTAATTGTTTTCTGTCTAATAAAGGTGTTGATGTTGTGTAGCTCCTATTCAAATCATTATGTTCATGTGTGATTTAAAATGGTAATGTCAATGTAAGTATGGCAGTATTTTGGTCTCTCACTGCTCAGTAATCTCCAATATACAATGTCTATATCTCCTCTCCTCTCCCCAGCACTGCAGTGACAACACCCACCATTGCCAATCTGATATGAATATAGTAGGTGCTTGGAAGAGAGGTTACACTGGAAAGAATGTTGTGGTCACCATCCTCGATGACGGCATTGAAAGAAACCACCCTGACTTGATGCAGAACTACGTGAGTGTGCACAAGAGTCCAGATTTCATACTCAAAAATAATATTGCTGCTTCTAGAAAGGTAGAGGAAGAAAGGTGGGAAGGAGGAAGAATCATACAAGTGTTTCCTCAAACATGAACATCAATGGGGGAAAGGAAAACAGTTTATGATAATGTGTATTGTTTTAGTTAAGGCTGTGTTTTGTCTGTACATATTTAATATCTGGATGCCTCTTTTAGCTGAGTCCTGAATTTCTGAAGGACTGGAATCAATTACTGGATATTTTTTGTCTCTTCTGCAATTTTTTAATTTAACATCTTCACACTCTCAGAACTCAGAAATGGAATACACTGCTTTTCAGTTAGCGTATGCAGCTGAATTCCATATTTGGCCAATATGTTTAGTCAGTGAGACAGAAGCTTTTCTTGAAGACAGTAATTTTACATTTTGCATTAATTTTTAAAGCTACTTATCACACTGCTAGAAACAATACAAGATGAAAAGTATATGACCTTTCATTATTTACTCAGTCAAAGACAGGTGTAGAATATTCTGTTGTAGAATATTCTTTCTAGTAAATCTCTTTTAACTCTACTGAGGCCCCTCAACTTCTGATAGAGCTGCATCCATTGTTTTCTATGTTCTGTGTCTCACATTGCCTTGGGAGGTTTCTGTTTGCTTGTGGTTCACCACATTTAGATGACTGATTTCATGCCTTGGAAGCTGATAACATAAGGACAATCTTTTTCTCTAGTGGGTTGATTCCTGTGTTGGTGTCAGAATGGAGCTGTTCAGAGCATCAAGAGTGATTTGTCCTATAATTTGGAAGTAGGCATTAGCTGAAGGCATGTAACTGTGAGGAACTTACAATTTGTCTGAAATAAAGTGTGCAAAGTGTACTTCTACACAAAGTAATAAAGAAGCGAATATCTTTGGATTGAGCTGGACTGGTGAAGATGACCAGTGCAAGGCATGCATGAACTTTCATTCCCATTACAAATGTAGGTCTTGTTAAAGAGATCAAAATACAGGCTTTTTGCCAGCAAGCTTATCTTCTTGATAGAGCATTAAGAGATCATGACAAAGACATCTTTAACAACCCATTAAAAACTACAACTGCGTCTGCAGTTTAAAGCCACTTATTTTAAATTAGTCATATGTGTCCTTCCTTATGCTAGTGTGGAACTGAGTTTGGAAGATGTGAAAACACAAGTGGGGGACAATTGCTGAATTTGTCAGTGTATGTTTGACCCTAATACATGACACATCTTTCATTTATCTTTAATTAATTAAATAAAATATATATAATTTTACCTCCTCAGTAAATTACCCAGATTGTATCATGTCACCTCATTCCAGTACTGTCCTACCACTGAATTTAAAGCAACTATTTATATCCTTACCACTCCTCTCACCCTTTCCTCAAGCCAACCAGGAATTCCCCAAATTCACAAGCAGTACACATTGCTGGTTTGATTACAAATGCCTTCTACATCTCAGATTATAGGTGATGGGGCTTCAAATAGGAATATTTGAGGTGGATGTGTGACTGGTCTTGAACAAACAAGAGTTTATATATTGCTGCTTGCCATGTCAACACACCACATGCTACTGCATCCATTAGTGAGAGCTATACAAACCAGCAGCTGTTCACTCTTCGAGCTATTTTCAGCTGTAAGAACCACGATAAATATGGAACAAAAAGACAGATATACTCCCAAAGAAATGGGGAAGCAGTTTGTGTTGTTTTCAAAGATGTAATTTTATAACGATATTCTTAAGAAAATTATATTATTCTTATTTCTTGAAACAATGGCTGAAATTTCAGTTATAGTCATGCAGACAAATTTTTGAATCTTAAAACATTCAGCAAAATCCCATTTTTGAGAATGAATTCTCTTAACTTCCAAAAGGTTCTTAGAAGAAAAGTAGTCTTCTGGTTAAATGAAACACCATTTTCTATTTCCTCCCTATACTTTTTCAGAGCATTTTTTATCCTTCTCAGTTTCCCAAAATTTAAACAAAATATATAATTCCCATATATAATGATTTCTTAAAAGACAGTCACCATAAAACCACAGGAATATTAGCCTAATTACTCACTTGTAGGAAATTGCTAACAAATGTATAGGCCACGAGTCTAATTCATTAGCAACTGGTTTTCTTTCTTTTGTTGGATACAGGATTCGCAGGCCAGCTTTGATGTAAATGGAAATGATTTTGACCCTATGCCTCGATATGATGCCAGCAACGAGAACAAGTAAGGCATTATGACACCCTTGACATTTTCAATCTGAGCCATCAGGTAGAAAGTACCAGTTTGTCTATGAAACTCTACAAAACTTGATTCCTCATGAAACAGAATGATCTGTGTTAAAATCTCTGTGAAATACATATTTTTGTCTTTTCCATGCACGCATATAACTCTTTGAAAGCATTTGAAACTATCTGAAAACTAAAAATCAGTTTGAGAGTTCTGGGCATGTGAAATGAACCATTTTCAATCCCTTTGGGAGGCAGAATATATGGGATTACTGGCTTTTCTTAAATATAATTTCATTGAATTATTAGGGGATGTTGCAGCTGCCCCAGTTTCTGACCCTCTTGAACGTTGTAGAACTTTTTTATTGAAGTAGGCAGGCTCATGGAGGTTGTTGCTTTTTTGCCCCTTCAATGATTTCTTTTATAGTGATGGAGATTTTTCATTTGTAGTTTGATAGAATACAGAAGTGAGAATTCTGGCAGGTTATATGTGTATCACATGACTAGTTGGAGATATCTCTATTAATTACATATTTCCCCTTCAGAGTTCTGCCTTCTGGTATTTCTGATTCCAACTCTGGTCTTTGGATGTGCTCTGGTTAAGGCTTGGGGAAAATCAGGGAGGCCACCTCACCTCACTTCACCACGTGGGCCTCCTTTCTGTCCTCAATTTGAGGATAGTTATTTGTTGATAACATTTTCTTAGCTAGGTACTTGGCAGAAAGAATGTTTCTGTGGAATCACATCATTTGAAGGAAAGAGAATCCTACTTGTCAGTGTGTTTACTGTGCATTTTATTTTCTTGAGGTTTGGGTTGGTTTTGTTTTTTTTTTTTTAATTGTGAAAAGCATTTAATACTCTCTGCCCACAGGAAAGAAACTTTACAGGTTGAAACCTTGTTTTACACAGGTAAAATGCTTTGGGGGTTGTGTTGTTTCTGTCTTACAAACACATTTTGTCCAGAAGAATGCAGCAAGTGAAAGCTGGGAGTCAGTTGCAAAACTCAGCATTGATTTAACTGCAGAAACAGTTGGAGCAACCTTGGATCACACATGGATGGGAGGATCCTCTCCTGGTCAAAACCTTCTTCATAAAGGCAGGGAAGGGTGTTACATCGTAATAGGACAGGTAGAAGAGCAGGGCCTCAGTACTCACCCTCTGCAAATACTCTTCAGCTGAGCTGCAGATTTGCATCACAGCACATCCCTCTCTTCTGCTGCTCACCACACCTGTCCTTACACACACTTCAAGGACACTTCCTAGCTCATCTGTGTGATATTCCTCTTCTTGGACGTGTGGCATAACAAGGGTACAGTTGGAAACTCCCAAATTTCAGTGCACTTTCAAGGACTTCTGGATGCAGCAAGAAGCCACATACATTCACCTGTGAAGTTGAATTCTTTCTTTGGCTGAGTAGTGAAGTCACTTTCTTACAAAGCATGTCCAGAAAAGGGAGTCTGCTTTCTGTTTTATTAGTAGTTAAAGTTTTATACAGAATATAAATTTAGACTGCTTGTTTTATCCACTAGAGCCTAAGATATTTTAGTTTTCATACTCTGCCTCCCCCTTAAGTATTTTCACTGCCCAGCCTCCAGGATTCTGCAGTGGAGTGTGGTGATAGGAGGGCAGAAGCTGTGCTGTACTGAGCTTTGTCACTGTTATCAGGAGGTACAGTGTCAGTGTAGAGTCTCTTTTGGACACCAAGGATACATGAAGCATGTTTTCAGTGTAAGATTACTTGGCAGTCTAACTTAGAGGCTCAGTGTTTCCAATTAGCAGATACACAAAGTGTGATAATCAGCAGGTAACCACCTTCTGTTTTTGCAGCTTTTGCCCTTTTTTCCTAGTTGCCCCTAGACTAAACTAGAATCAAATCACTACACAGGTGCTGAAAAGCACTACTAATAGCATGTCCATATTTTTTGTATCTAAAATATCTTCAGAAACTGGAGCAGGAATTCAGCTTGTCCAGCATACATGGCCATTTGGCACTAGATACTCAAGTTGTGTCAGGAAGTCAAGCTAAACACAGGCAGGGAACATTCTAAAAGTCATGTCTTGTAAAGACTTCATAATGTGTAGATCAGTTTGGTTTGATTCCTGCTTCCTGTGGTAGCAGCTGGACAGACAAAATTGTGTAATAGTGATTTGGGTTTTTCAGTGGAGGTGGGATGTACAAATGTGCTGTGGTTTTCACGATGATCTAGTTTATTCTGCCTCATTTTATAATCCAACCTTAAGGGATGGGATGATAAAGAGCAAAAGGAATTGCTATAAAAATAAACAGGTGTCTGGGCAGCTCTGCATGCAGCTGTGAAACATCAGAGTATTGGATCTGTGTGCTAGCTTTTCACTTTTAATTAGAGTGAAGACTTTCTGTTTCTGGGGCTTATTGGTGGGCAAAAAGGAGCAAGAAAAATTTAACTGTAAATTACTTTTGTGTGAGTACTGGAGTGGCACTTTCCAAAATTAAATTTTGGAAATTTTACGTTAAATCTTCTATTAGCTAAGGAGAACAGGAGGGTAGGAAGAAACATTAGACTAATCTTTCAAGGCTTGTAGTCAAAATGGGTGGGATGATAGTTTCTTTAACTACTATGGTATGTAGGCATACAGCCAAAAGTTTACTTTGGTTTCTACAAATTGGCAGCAAATCATGAAGCTTCTAAATGGTACAGACTTATACTAGTTTCCTTTTGCTCAGAGGCAGTCAGCTGTGGATGAAGTCATTTCTGCTATGCAAGGCATCTTGTTTTGGTTTACTGCTTTTTTCTTTCTGTGTTTTTCCACTGCTATTTGTTAACATGTGTATTTATAAAACTAGGCATTATCAGTCACAGGTCCATAACAGAATGCAAATGGGGTCACTAAAATGGTACTGTGCTTATTGTATAGCCTCAGGAATAAAACAGAAATATTCATAGTATTTTTTTTTTATTTTGACCAAACAAAAGTTACTTCTTCTGTTTCATAAGTAATTTCTTAAGGATGATACTTCAAAGCTTAGCTTTTACTATGGTGATGGGTACTTTTATAAAACAGATGGACTTCTTTAAAAACTCAGTTAAATAATACCAGTTGACTTAAATACAGTTCTTATTAAACTTACATAAGAAAAAGTAAAAGTGAGCTGTTACTTCTGTTTTGGAGATACTGAGTCACTTTTTGGATGCCTCTTCAACATTTTTCAATGATGCATCCCACTACATAAATAATTTATTTCAATAACCTCCTAAATTGCTTTTTAATGAGTGTAAGATTTTTGAGAGACAACAATTCTTGTCATTCAAAAGTTATTAGAAGCAGAATCTCTTATGTCTAAACTTTGCAATATGGGAAGAACTTTACACCATTTCTCACAAACAAAAAATTAGTGAGTTGGTGAGTTTCAATACTGTTTGATCCAACACACCAGCATTGTTTTGCCATGGCATCCATTATGATTCATTATGACTTTCCTTTGCCAGTCATATTAATGTAGATGTGCAATAAAACAACAAAGTCTTAATTTTCTTCACAGTGTGACAAACTGCTAGTTTATGCTCTCTGCTTATGGTGAAGGCCTGAAGTATATCCAGTCATTTAATCATATTGTATACAAGATACTTGGCAGGCAGATCAGCTTCTGTTTTCCTCCTGGATAGTCAATAGAAGAAAATTGAAAAGCTTTTTGCCTGCTATGACTCTGTTCAGTGCAGATACCTGAAGAACCGAGCACAGCAAGTGCAGAGAGCCTGAAGTCTCTCATTGGTGGCTTGAAAGATCATCTCAAAAGGTTCCCACAGCAGCAGCAGTGTGACAGAAAGGAATGCTGACAACTGGGAGTATCTTTCTATGCAGTCTGAGCGCTGGTATGCACCTATTGCTATTGACTTTAAATTTACTCTGTTGCATGCTGCAGACAGAACAGAAGGGAAGATAAAATGTACAGGGAAGCACTGCTGCACCATCTTTTAGTTGGAGTAAGATATCAGCTCTTAGGTAAAGGCTTTTCTTCAGAGGGAATCTCAATTGTATTTGCTGTTGTCCTATACCCTGACTTTTTAACATGACGTTCTCCAAACCCCTGGAGGCTTAAAAACCAAAGCATGAAGTGATGTTGCCAACTGGCAGAGCGTGGTCCTTTTGATGCCAGAAAAGCATCTCTGATAGCACAGAAATACTTCTTAAGAGGGAGGTAATTTCGGCTAGAGAATTCACTTAATATATATTTGTGTTTCAGGTCAATAGAATTAAATGCTTACACTAAGTGTGGTATTGTTGATTCCAGATACCAGTGATGATGTCAGGTGTCTAGTGTACCTCAGTGTCACTGCAAAGTTCATGGACTTTGGTTAGGATTCTTAGGAAACTGCAGATACTGGATTATTTTCTCTAACTGACATTCATTTGTGCAGACCAAGATGTGAAACAAGCAATCAGAGGTCATTGATATAGAACCTGCAGTCAGTGACTGCAGTCATAATTTATTGTATTTTGTAGTTGTATTCTGATTCTAAACTCATTGTTGTTACGGCCACATCCCAGAGTGCTGCAATTTTAGCAGATGTTAGTAGTGAAGTAAGTTCAGTCTGTTTCAGCTTACAGACTGTGATGCCATTTTTTATGAGGAGCATTGTTAGTGGTTCATCAGCTAATCTTCAAGTTACAATCTAGTGATCTGTCATGGTTTAGAAATAGTATTCCTCAGTTTACTGTTCCCACTAAATCCTAAAGACCTTTGTGTCGCTCCTTTCACTTCTTTCCACTCCCTTACAGCAGGACAGGAGAGAATTGGAGACACAGAAGGTGAAGATCATTGGCTGAGATAAGAACAGTTGACTGGGAACAGCAGTGAATTAAGACCAACAGCAATAACAGAGTGTGCAAGATGGGTGAACACACATGATTCCTCACTGCAGAACCCAGCACCTTATCTCCCAGTCCTACAAACCAGCAGTCCCACAAATGACACCCCTCTGAACAGCAGTCCTCTCCCCTTCATGGCTCCAGGTGGTATCAAATAACCCATGGCCTCATCCCTCCTGGCTGCTGCAAAAGTTAACACTCTCCTGGCCAGAACTAAGCCATGACCCAGCCAAGTGCCATGGACCATGATGGAGCATGGATAATATCTTTCTGCATGACATACTAGATCTTGCCAGTAGTTGTTGCTTACCAGTAGTTAAAGGTTCCAGTGTAAAATTGTAAAAATAAGGAAGATAAACTTGTGGCTTGCAGAATTGTACTGTGATTAAGTGCAATAATTTTACAGATTTATTTGGAGCAATTTTTTTCTTCACTTTCCCTGTTACTTCTGGTCTTTGGGTGCTGTTGTACAACATGCTTATCCTTAAATTGTCATACCTCAGGGGCAATCATACGTGCTTCATTTCTTCTCTCTCGGGGTTGAACCAAAAACATGTGTGTACAATGTTTTAGTGGAAAACTTTCTTTTCTTGAAAGGAAATTGTTGTAAAAACATGGAGCACAAATCCTCACTACATACTGCATTTGATAATGTTTTTCTTTTAATGCAAAACAGGTGTTTAACCTATGGGAAAAGATAAAGTGTGCATTAAAACAGAACAGACAATAAACTAACAGTTGATGTTTTGACGTTCTTGTGCTTTGCTGTTTCAGAATGAAATTTCTGTTCATTTGAAGTTTTCCAAAAGTAAGTGGGACCTTAGAATTGCTGGAAGCTGAGAACAATTAGCCAGGCTAGAGGAGGGGCAGTCTGTTAAGTCAATTCACCTACCCATGTTAGGTGCCCCTCATCAGTGGTGTTTATGATCAGTCCTTGATGACAGCATTTCATATTGACAAAAAATTAACTGGAGTACAGGCCTTGATTAAGTAGCCTTTTTGTCCAGGTTCCAGCTTCAACAGTGGAAAATCTCATCATGAAAATTTTGTCAGACTGCCAAAATTGTCTTTTTGTTAAACTCTTATAATCTGCTCATTATGTTTTCACACTGTGTTACATAGTCCTGTCTGACAACCGTAAGTGGTATAATTTACAATTTTTGAGAGCCACAGGAAAGACAATTCCTTGAGTAGTCATTGAAAGTGAGAAAAGTGAAACAGAGCAATAAATAAAACCGAATTCAGCTAGAATTCCAGCTGAAAGATGTAAAAATAGTCTTTTTTCTATACCCTGGTATCAGTCACTGAGCAGTATTGTTTACTCCTTAACTGGTGTTTGAGGACCAGTGCTCCTCCCTTAAATGATTTATAAGACTCATGGTCTCAAAGCATTTGACCACCACACTTAAGGAAAGCCTTCTCTCTGTTTCTAATTACTGAAGTACCAGACAATGAGCTCACAAATAAAATTAAGTTCTGAAGCATTATGCAACTGCTTCTAGTGCTTTTATGTAAATTACTGATCACAATGACTCAGATATTCCCTTACAATCCAAAGTCAACAATAGAAGGGATACAAACTTCCCTGAATCCTTTTATATTGAGAGTTAGATGGGAAAGGTTTTTTCAGACGTTCTTTTTCCCAGAGTAGGTATTTTTTCTAAGTATATGTCTGTATTTTGAGGTTTTGAATTTAGCAGGGGGGAATTTGCAGCTACTGTAGTCTAGTTTTGATGTGGTAAAATGTTAAACCAGTTTCAAGTTGCATGCACGTATACATGCGTGTACAGCTGAATACAATTTGAGAGCACTTTCTGTGTTCTGCTTTTCAGATATTACAGGTATTAGGAGAAAGTTAAGGAATGGATCCATGTTACATATGTGGTAATTGATTTTGCCAGATGATTTCATAATTAGTCAGCACAGTCAAAGGTAGTACAAAATGTGGTTCATTTAGACTTTTCAGCCAGCACAAGTATAGCATTGATTACCCTTCTAATGTTTGTGGCAGACCTCTAATTACACATTTGATAGAGCAATTGCAAATCCAATGTCAAAAGCTTTTAAATGGAAATTTTAATAAATATCGTACTATTAATGGTTGAAGTTTGCAAAGTTATGATAGAAACTAAAGTCTTAATGGCATTGCTAGGGGGGATTTTAAAAGAAATTTTCAATTTTTTAAAAAAATGAAAGTATGTGCATTTGTAAGGTTATTGCTGTTGGCAGGTTTATTTTTATAGCCTTGGTTTACATTTCTGTGATTCTGTCATTTTTCTTAGAGATACAGTCAGATTATTACCTTAGGCACTGTATCAAAGTCAGATTTCTGCCTTGAAGACAAATTACCTTTTTTACTTTTTCTGAAGGAAAATAATCAAGATAGAGGAATTCAGATGTAGAAGTAAAGGCATGGATATCACAGATGTAGATTGCTCTGACAAGTATATGTTTAACCTTGTTCAAAAATGACTTATACTGCTTTACAGACTCAAAACAATCGTCAAATCTCTGCTGTAAGAAAACTGGGGAGGAGACTATAGCTTTTTTACTTAGTCAAAATGTGTGATGGTAAGGCTGTTGGCTAAGTTTTTTGAGGAGTGGCAAAGACAATGTAGTGAGAAGGTATGTTTTATTTCTCCTTTTAGCCCAAACTTATGACCCTGCACTTCTCTTCCTAAGACTCCATGAACATAAGATGAACAGCTGTAACTTGTTCTGCACTGAAGTGAGTGTGTGAGAATTAAACTTCTTATGCTGAAACCCTTTTTCTAAGTAAAAGGAAACTTTGCTCCTGCTGAATCAGTGACATAAGTTTCATTAAAAAGCAATTATCAACACAGATGAAAGTAGGACTTGAACTAATTTTAACAATTTCCTCATTCATCTTTGAAATGTGTCTCAGAGGAGAAATAAAAGCTCCGTTTAATGCAGAACAGCATCAAATGAAATTTAGGATTAAGCATGGTACATATCTTGCACAGTGCAGTTGAAATTGCACTCAGAATTCAAGATGGGTAGGAAGAGTGTCTCTGAGCTGGAATATGGTGCAGATCCAGAGTTACATAATTTTAATTTCTTTAAAATGTCACAGCAGTCATCCGCTATGAAAAATGGAGTATGTAGACTAGATGGAAATTCATCCATGACCTATTCACATCATTGTATTGTTCCTCACTTTTGTGTTGTGACTTTAGGATCCTTGCATCTGTTAGTGTCTTCCTTGCATGAAAGAAAATTTTCCCTAAGAAGGTTTTCCTTAACTGTTCTTCGGATCTCCCGAGACTTCCAGGACTTCTTTTCCTGCCAAGGAGACTTAGGCATGAAACTCTAGATTCACATTTTTGTATTCACAAGCTGTTTTTCATTTCTGCTTAGGTGTGATTTCAGTAGAATTGTATTTTTGAGAAGTTTGTGTTTTCTGTTTCTTTGGGGCTTTCATTACACAGTAGTGTGGAGATTTTAAGTAAAAGGAGGTTGCTTAAGTCCCTGAGATATCTTCACATGATACAGATTGGTATCAGTGAGGATGAAAAACATGAGTCAGTGAATGATAATATACTATCATACAAATCTTATGAAACAGAAATATAGTCTGAAAAATAAGATATCTAAGTACAGAATGTGTCTGTAACAGAGATGGCTTCTGGACATGAAATTTAAGGTGATTAGTTCTTAATAATAAAGGGGTCCAGGAAGGATGGACATAGTTTAAGATGGAAGTTTTAAAGATAGAGGAGCAGACCTTTCCTATTTGCCATCAAGGAGGAAAATTTGCCTGGTGTAGCAGGGAGCTTTTGCAGGAACTCAGATAAAAAAAGAGGTTTTATGGCCCTTGGGAGACCAAGCAGAAAACTCAGGAAGAATACAGTGATGTTAGGTCATGTAGAAGAAAAACTGGAAAAGTGAAATCTCAACTGGAGCTGAATCTGGCTACTCCTGTAAAAGACAATAGAAAGTGTTTTTATAAATACATTAAGAGCAGAATGAAGGCCAAGGAAAATCACCATTCTTTCTTGGACTTGGCAGGGAATATCACCAACGGTGAGGAAGAGGTTGAGATACTTAATGCCACCTTTGCCTCACTCTTTAACAGTAAAGACAACCAACCCCCTAAACTGGTGGATAGGGACAAAAAGCAGAGTGAACCCACTGCAATGTGGAGCAAAGTAGTGACAGACTGCCTGTGCCACTTGGAAACTCACAAATCTATGGGACTGAGTGGAATTAATCCAAATGTACTGCAGGAGCTGTTGAAAGAGCTCGCTGAGCTGCTCTCTGGTATTGTTCATCAGTCCTGGCTCACCAGGGAGATCTCCAATGAGTGGAAGTTGGCCACTGTGGCACTCATCCCCAAGATGGGCTGTAAGGAAGTTCCAAGGAACTCCAGGCCTCTCATCCTGACTTTGGTAGCCAGCAGGGTTACAAACAGATCCTCCTGAATGTGCTCACACGACACACACAGGACAGCTAAGGGATCAGGCCTAGGCAGCAGGGCTTTGGGAAAGGTACGTCCTGCTTGACCTGCCTGAAGATGGATGATAGAAAGGCTGTGGATGTTGTTTGTCTGGACTGCAGGAAATCCATTAATACTCCCATGTCATTCTCCTGTAAAAGCTGACAGCTCACAGCTTGGACAGGTGCACTCTTCCCTGGCTTGAAAACCTGACTGGATGTCCAGGACCAGGATGTGGTCATGATTGATGCTCCATCCCATTGGCATCCAGTCACTAGTGGTGTTTGCAAGGCTCAGTGTTAAACCCAGTCCTGCTTAATATCTTTACTGATACTTTGGGTGAGGTCATTGGATGTAAAGTGGGTAAATTTTTTGGACAATGCCAGGTTGGATGCGTGTTGGTCTGCTGAAGGGCAGGCAGACTCTGCAGAGTGATGTGCACAAGTTGGATTGATAATCTAAGGCCAGCTGTGAAGTTCAACCAGGCCAAGTGCCAAGTCCTGCTCTTGGTTCCAAACAGCCCCAGGCACCACCACAGGTGGGCACAGAGTGGCTGGAAAGTGCCCCAGGGAGAAGGACCTGGGGCTGCTGCTTGACAGCCTGATGAACATGAGCCATCAGGGTGGGCAGGTGCCCAGGAAGGGCAATGGCATCCTGGCCTGTGTCAAGAACAGGGGCCAGCAGGACTAGGAGAGTGACTGTCTCCTGCACTTGGCCCTGGTGAAGCTGCGTCTGGAGTTCCAGTTCCAGTCTGGGCCCTGACTTCAAGAAAGACATTGAGCTGCTGGAACATGTCCAGAGAAGGGCAGTGGAGCTGGTGAAGCATCTGGAGCGTTTCAGTCCCATGAGGAGCTGCTGAGGGTTGGGATATTTAGCCTGGACAAAAGGAGCTCAGGGGACCCCTTATTGCTCTCTGCTGCTGCCTGGAAGGAGCTCACAGTAAGGTGGGGGTTGGCTGCTTCCCCGAGGCAACAGGATGAGAGAAGGTAGCCCCAGATTGCACAAGGGGAGGCTCAGGGTGGACATCTGAAAGAATTTCTTCACTGAAGAGGTTGTTTAAGCAGGGGAACAGATTGTTCTGGGAGGTGGTGGAGTCACTGTCCCTGGAGACATTCAAGAGAAAACAGAACGTGGCACTTAGTGCCATATTCTAGTTTACATGGTGCTCATCAGTCAAAGGTAGACCTCACTTGTCCTGAAAGTCTTTTCCAACTTTAATGGTTCTATGATTCTGTTGAAATAACATCGACACTAGTTTAAGTCATGGTTCTATGTTTTATATTTGTGACCAAAACAGTGTTGATAATGCATATTTTAGATCCTGCTGAGCTGTGCTTACACAGCACCAAGGCCTGCTCAGTTTCTCACATTGCCCTCTCATTCACGGAAGCTGGTCAGGGACAAGAGGCTGCAAAGTGACACAGCTGGGGACAGCAAATTCCAGCTGATGGGATATAACCCAGGACATGGAACAGTGTGCTCCATATTAAAGCTGGGGGGTTATTGCCAAAGTAAGTGTTAATTGGAGAGTTCCTGAGCACTAAATCTGCTTGTGGTACATGCCACAAGTAATTGCCTATGGCTCATTCGATTCTGTTTTATTTATTTCCTTTTCCTTTATTTATTGAAGTTTTTCTCTCATTTGCTCTTTCAGTTCTCCCACTAATCCCAATGAGAAGGAGGGAGTTAGTGTCTGGGTGGGAGTTAAATGTCTGCCAGGATCAATATCTCAGCCTTTTAAAAATGTGCTCATTATCCACAGTTTAGTAACTAATAGCTTTGGAAAGCTTCTTGATGGCAACAGATATGTAAAGCATTATTCCTGCAAGTTTCACTGTGAAGTGGCCCATGGGAGCTGTGGTGGTATGAGTTACATTTTGCATATGTAGTAGACACATTCTGATATAAAGGTCCTATAGTCCAGGGAAGTATTAAAACATGGAGCTGTTGCAGGGTTGATGGTCCCACAGTTGCTGTGCTTGTCCATTTGTCTTTGTAAAGCTCCACATAACTGGCAGGACGATGGAGGTGGAAAAAAAATGAAGGAAAGTAGAAAACCAACTTTACTCCTTTGATTCCTTTAATTCATATAATTTCAGGTATTATATATAACAACAGCAGATACATTTGTTAGAGGAATTTGTGGGATCTACAGGTATACAGGACACCTCAAATATACAAATCTATCTCCAAAGCAGTTCAAGGATCTCTGAAAACCGTAGAAATCAACTTGGCAGCTATAAGAACAAATAGATTAAAATCTTAGACCAAATAAATTACATCACTTGGTTTCTTCATGCTCAATTAGGTTGTGGTATCAATTCTTCTGTTTCACAAGGCAAACCTTTACCATAGGCAAGCAGTAATGGGGAAGAAAAAGGGAAACATTTTTGCTTCTCATCTAAGTATTCCTGCCTCTTATGGTTTAGATGTAGTTAGCTAGCTTCTGCAAGGTTGGTAAGAAACTGCAGTCCAAAGCTTTGCTCCTGTCTTTGTTTACAGATGTTATATGGTGATTTACGTACAGAACAAAGAAAAGTGTGTAGAATTCAAATATTTGTTGTGAAAGTTATTTTTAAGATGCGTCTATTCTGGTAGAGGTGTTTCTTTTAGTCTTGGATTTGCAGTTCAAGCTCTCAGTACCTCTTCAGTAGAATAAGAATAAAAGTGTCTTCTTACATCCAAAAAGTATTACTTTTTAAAGACTTTAGATGTTATAGTAAAAGTGATGAAATGCATGCAAGTGCAAAATCAAATTTGCCTGGTTTAGTAAATTAGTAAATTCAGTTTTTCAAAAAACAAGGTGACAAACTGCTTCACCTGTATCCATCTCCACGAAAGCTCTTCTTACTGTGCAGATAACATAGTGCAGCCAGTATGTAGTAACCTTTCCCAGCTACAAAAGTGTTCACTGTAAGTGGTACATTTGGAATTTTCAGCAGCGACTTTCTAACAAGCTTTATTCATTGTGTCCAAGACTGTGTTTTCTGAGGATACCTTGGGTAAATATGGGTGGATTTTCCTTGGAATAACAAATGCATGGCATAGCCAAAATAATAATTATGTCATGTTCCAGTTTGTATTCTAAAGCTTTCATAGCCCGTTGAAAATTGTAATAGATCATTGACTTTGGATAGCTGTATATTCAGAAACACTGGTTGCAGTTAATTAGCAAAAGAAGAAATAGACCAGAAGATTAAATTATTAGTAACCATTCATAAAGTACACCAAGAGTTTCTAATTTCTCTAAAGTAACATTGGGAGTGACACTAACTTGGTTTGCAATCTGAGGCCTTGTTCCCAAATTAGGATTAATTTTAGACTCAAAAGACATTAACAGAGCCTTAAACTGTGCTCATTATCCCTATTTTTTATGCAAAGAATTACTGTGAGGCATCATTTTCCAAATGTCGTCCTGAATGTACTTATGTAAGGTAGAAATATTTCAGGTGAACAAGGGCAAATTAAAGTAAAGTAAAATACTGTTGACATAGGATAAGAAGCTGTCAGCAAAGGTTTTTGCTCATTTACATACACTTATGTTTATATCTTTCCACTAGAATTAGAGTTATGTCAAGCCTTACAAGAAAACTTGTAGTGGTTTTCTAAAAATGGAGGAGCAGTCATATACCCACCTTTATTTTGTCTTCTCCCCAAAGAAGCAAGGTATTTCTATTTTGTGGAAGTACTGTGGATTTCAGCCAAGATACCTGAAGTCCTGAATGACCCAGTGTAGGTTACTTTACTGCTGTCATCTTCTGGCAGTATTGATATGTGAGAGAGGGCCATTATCCCAAAGGAGGAGATGTACTGGGAAAGTGGTTTATTCTGTTTGTTACTTTTAGCAGTTGCCTTGGGAAGTTTCAAGGATGCTTGTATTGGGCAAGAGTACAGTCTTACCCTGCTCTTATTCCAAGTTAAGCAAGTAATATTATTAGGATACGGCAAAATCTTCTGTTGTAGAATTGTGTTCTAGTCACTGCGACTGTTGCAGACTGTAACAGAGAATTTAATTTTTGTGTTGAACTAGTAATCCCAAGTGGAAAGAATTAGCTACATTAACTATTTTTAAAAGTACTTCCATTTTATTTCTTGTATAAAAACACATTCCTGATTTTGTCATTTTTCCCTTATTAAGATGTGTAAGGTAGCTTTCCTCTTATTATTTTGTTGGCCAAGATTTGAACTTGGACTTTTGTTTGTCCTTTTTTTTTCTGTATGTCGTGATCAAAGTGATAAAGCCATCTAATCTCAGAGATTATGAATGAGAAATGTGTAGACAGGTATTTTGTTCTTCCCAAGTATTTGCACTGCAGAATCACAGGATTAACTGGTTTGGAGAAGAACATTGAGATTGAGTCCAGCCTATGATCCATCACCACCTGTCAACTATACCATGATACTGAGAGCCATGTCCAGTCTTTCCTTAAACACCTCCAGGGATGGTGGCTCCACTGCCTCCCTGAATGCAGACCATTCCAATGCCCCACCACTCCTTTGTGAAGAAATTTTTCCTAATGTCCGGCCTAAACTCCACCTCCCAGCGCTTCTTAAGATTGTTTATTCTGTTGCAGTTTCCTGGGGGAAGAGACTGATCCCCTCCTGGCTGCACCCTGACAAAGGCTCCCCTGAGCCTCCTTTTCTCCTCCATTCTTTAGGCTGTACAAAAAAAGAGACTAATAGAATTGCCTGTAACCTCCTCGTTCTAGGATTTTCCACCCTTTCTACAGCCTCTCAACCAACCTGCATTTGGTTATAAAAAGAAATTTTTGTTTATATGGCAGGGGAATCTTGAAGTCTAAGCAGCCTCATATGCTTCATTTTAAAAGTAGACAAAGTAGTGCTTTTCATTAGGTATGTCTAGGTAGTCATATACTCTTCCAAGGTAATACTAGCCTTGATGTTACTGTTGAATAGGTTTAATTCCAGAGCATGGGAACTAATCTGTACAGGTTTTACTTATGATTTGTTTTAGTAACTTAAGAGCAAGAATTGGATTGCCCACCTAAAGAAGGTTACTGTGCAGTTAGTATGAAAGGCAATATGAGAAAAAATGCTCAGCTGAAAGTTTTGCTGTTTCCTGGTGACTGAATTGTTTTGTTTCTTCTCACCAATGTTTTTATCCTTCCAGAAAGGAGGCTAAATAAAAATTTTCCCATGGATTAAAGAATATTAAGACATCAGTAAGAAAAAAATACATTAAACTATATACTTGGCTAAACATATTATTTGCTGACTTTTTAAATTTATTTTTTATTCTACATCTTATTTCGTTGGCTCCATCAAACCATCTATTCATTGTTTGTTTTGAAAATAATGCAAAAAGGCTTATCTGTTTTATACGGTCAGTTAATTTGCCCACTCACAAAAACAAAACTGTAAAATGCTAATTAAATTTTAGAGGCATATTCCTTTCCTAGGCTTGTATCAGAACTTCACACTTGTGACAAATTAACTGTTAATAGCTTCCAAATGCTAAGAGAGTGGCAAGTCAGCATTGCTGTTGCCCATGCTGTTAAGTTTAAAATTTGCGTGTCTGACGTGTGAAGTGTTCCATGTGTTTGTTTTAATGCTGTCATCTTTGATTTTGTGTGAAATAGATATTTTCAAGTTGTTCTAAAACCAACTTCCCATAATCATACAAAAAGTCATTAGCCCTGGGGACATTGACTGGAGATCTTCCAGTCCTGTGCTGTAACCACATTACAACACCGTGATGCTGAGAAACAGTGTCCTGCATGTGATGACACCCAGGTCTTTGGCATTTTTCTTGGTATCTCACATTGAAGATTTGTGTAACTTGTTTTTCATATTTACTCTGTCATCTTTCTCTGCTGTTAATATCCAAATATCTGTCCTTTGGGAAGTAGCTTTATTATTGCTGTTTTTCAGCTGTAGCAGATGATGTTTTAAAGGCAAAAAAATTGATATTTTGCTTGCCTATGCTTTTAACATGTGACAGTTCTTTATTATATCTTTATTCAGATGTTCCTAGAACAGCATCCCAACCTAGTGTCAAAGTGTTTTCCACCCTCCAGATTATTAGACAACATTTATATATGAACAACCCTAAAATAATATTTTTTGGCACTATATAAGACATTAATCTGGGATGCAATAAAGTGCATTTCTAATGACTGCTGTTAAAATATGTTTTTTCTCTAGCTGTTAGTACATTGTAACCCTTCAGATACCACACTTCCTGCTGAGGATGTTTAAGAGACAACTTTGAAAACATTTGGAAGTTTACTAAAGAAGAATTTTGCAAAAAATAAATTCCAACTCAAGTTATTTTCCTACGAATACCAACAGCTACCCAAATTTCCATTCTTTCTCTTTCCATAGGATTGAAAATTGTTATAACATCTAAAGTCCTTTTATTCCTGTAATTGTCAATCTCCATCAACCACATAGTTTAGTTCATGTTACAGTTTACATCCCTGTGATTCTGCTCTAATTTATAATAATGACTCAGTTGGATTTTTATTTCTTAGTCCTAATGCGTAGGTAGTAATATTTAGTACTAATTTCATAGTCTTTATGTGTAAGAAATTTCCCCTTCTGGGAAAATGGGCATCCCAAGAGGTGTGAGCAGAGCTGATATTGTGCACATAAACCAGCATGTTGGATGGTACAGTGGAAATTGAATCTTTTTGACAGGACCTGTTGGATGTAGCTACCAAAGTAGCAGATGTCCATATTCTCCATTTGGAGCCAAGGAGATAATTGAGCTGTTTGTTCCATTCTTCTCCAGGCAGCCTCCCTCCTCCAGGTGTGGCTTCTGTCCATTCACTTTCTCTACTGAAAGACCTTCCTCCCATCACTTCTTCCCAAACTTGGTACCCATTTCTTGGCAATGCAGTCTCCATCTGGGAAGCTGCAGTTTAGCCACATGCCTTTCACCAGGCAGGGAATGATTTATTAATGGATTATATTCCCTAAACTGATGTCAGCAGGTATTTCTGCATTTCTAGTCATATGTGCTTTGATGTTTGAGTGACAATGCCTCAAAACTTGTGTGTGGCACCTAACAAAATCATTTTGAAAAGAAAGGATGTTTGGATTTAATGCCTTGGAAAACTTTTAGAGACAGGTCTTTTAATTTAGATATTAAGACATTTAATTACTTCAAACACAGAGCTAGAAGACTATATGAGAATACTTGAAAATAAAGAAGAATCTTTTCAAGATTTGTTTTCATCTGTGATTTTTGAATTATTTACTTCAGGCTTTTCAAAATAATTCTGTAAGTGAGTAAGACATTTATTTACCAATTAAAGTCAAACAGTTTCAAATGAAGAAGAATCAGGCTTTAATATTAGTCTTCATATGAAAAACAAACTTCAAATTTAGTCTTGAAAAGTTCTCTGGTCAAGTTTGGTAACCAAGTAATGAATTGTGACAGATCAATAGGAAATTAATTGATAATATAATTGTGAAATTTTGAGCCAACTGTAGAATTAATTAGTTTCCAACTTGTCAGTTTGATTTTGTGAATAAAGATTACACTTTTCTCAGAGCTTACATATATCTTACTTGTCAAGTAAACTGAACTACATTCTTTGATATTTTGACAGTTTAGTGTTGATCATTATATTGCTTATTTTTTCGTTTCTTCTCTTTTTTCCTAGTCCTACGTGTTGTTCTTGTTTTTCATTCATCCATTCCAAACCAATCATCTTAGTGTCTCCCATCCAAGTGTCTTAAAAGGGTAAGGGGGAAAAAATTACTCTAATAATAATAGAAAAGGAATGACTCTACTCAAAACAAGTTGTACCAAGAGAAAGCAGCAGTGATTCTTGTCCATAATATGAGCATGAACTTTAATTTAAAAAGCACCTGTGTTCTCCAGATGTGTCTGCAAGCACTACCAGGAGAAGAGTGTCTGTGTACACACCTAGTCTCAGCTAGCCTCCTCTGAAGTGGTTGTTACATAGTTTTCTTTGTTTCTTTGACTTAAACTTCTTTCTTTTTGGCTACCCAAGTTTTGTATTATCTTCCTGTCTAGATCTTAACTCCCTGTCTCTTACACTGTCTGGTGTGAAACTTCATGACACCCTCTAAAGTTCCTTGCCTGCTCCATCTTGCTTGTGTCACATTTCTGCAGTGGAGCTGCAAAAGGATGAGAGTGTGACTTATTAGTAGAAAGCACCCTGTGAAATCCAGGTTAAAGGCAAACACCACAAAATGTAGGGGCAGCTTTCCCACCATAGGGACTAATGGATGGCCACTGTCACTTTGTAGAGCACATGGATCAGGGCTGGGCAAAGCATTCCACTGTAGCTTTGCACTGTGGGGAAGGGGGTAAGCAACCACTGGACGTTTCATTTTTTCCTTCAGCAGCTTCTTGAAATTGAGCAGCTCAGTTCTGCTTCCAGGCACAAAGCATACATCTGATGTGAAGGATGCTTCTGACATTTGTATTGCTCCAAGAAAGGCAAGCAGGCTTGAAGGGCTGGGCCAAGGCGAGACCAAGATGTGCCTGAGCTTTGGGCATGGCTGGCATACTGTCTTAGCCTCACTTCTGAACAGCAGTGTGTGCATTGGTGCAACCTCAGCTTCCTCATGGCATATTGATCGTGCTGGAGGTTGGATGAACATAAACATACTAGCAATAGGAGTGGTTGTTAGAGAATTCTGAACAAACATTTCAAAATTAAGAACCAAATATCTAAGACTCCTTTCTGTTGCTGTGAGTTATGTGTCATTGCTGTACGTGTTTGTTACAAGCTGTGAGTGTTTCCAGTAGGCACGAAGAGTTTAAAGTGATTGTGGTAATGTTAAAACATGTTCAGAGCAATATGGGTAACATGGGTGTAAATTACTGTGAGGGGTTAAATAGCACAAGACGTGGTAGATACTTGTTCATTAGCACCTGCGAATAAGGAAAATCAAGGCCTTTAATCCCAGTGGTTTGTGCTTACTTGGAAAAATGTTTGTCTGACTGCAGGCATGGAACCCGTTGTGCTGGAGAAGTGGCAGCCACGGCAAACAACTCACACTGCACAGTAGGAATCGCCTTTAATGCCAAGATTGGAGGTATGTGAAACAATCTCCCACAGAAAAAAACACATAACTAAAGAGCCATTTGTGCTAAATGGTGCATTCAGACCCTTCTCAACAAGAGAAGGAGATTTGTATGAACAAGTCTCACTAGTAAAGCTCAGTTGTAGAGAGTTCATTCAATATCAATACTGAAGGATTTTGTCTGTGATGGCCCTTCTACAGTGCTCTCTGGAATGCCACCTCTCAGTACACATCAAAAAATAGAAAGTCAAACTTCTGATGAAAACATGACTCTGGAATTAGGACACTGGGGTTTTCTCACAGATTCGGAGCTCTTAAGTGATGAACTTTGACAAACCATAAGTAAAATTACACATCAGTAATAGTGCCTTGCATATTGATCCCAAATGAAACACTCTCAAAACATAATGCATTTTTTTGTATGTCTGTGGTTGTTTGATCCCTGTAGGTGATAAGATTATTGCCTGAAAATCAATGTTTGATCACATATTTTTGCTCATTCAGCCAAGAGGTTTCAGGTGTTTTCTGTAAATTCTTAGTCCTTGCTGGTTCAATTAGTGTCTTCAGCTTAGTTTGTGGCAATGATTGTCAATATGTCATCTGCATGTCTCCTGGGATGTAGCCTGTGACAGCTTATAACACTTCTAGTGAGGTTTATTCTGAACTTTTGATGAAGTCATGGGATTGGTATATTGGCTTTTAGCTGAAAGACTTGTAGCTCAAACTCATTAATTGTTGCCTTTTGAAATAGATCCTAAAATAGAGCCCATCTGTGAAAACAGAAACATGTTTACCTATTTGTACATCAGAGGACAGTTCAAAAATACGAGCAGGCAGAATTGAGACTGTTTCCATTATTGAAAATACTGCATCTATTCTCTGCTGGATCAGTACAAGTTTGATCCAAATCAATTGTGAACACAGATGCATTTCAGATTACCCAGAGCACACAACATCATCCTCACATCAGCTTTCTGTTTTCCTGCTGGGTAAGCAAAATTAGGGTAGATAATACCACATCCAGGATAAGGTTACAGTGATGCAGAAAAAAAAATTTCCCTCAGGTGAAGAGCCTTTATGCACAAAGCTACTCTGTCAGAATGGTTTAGAAAATCAGAACTGGTCAGATGAACAGGTTGTCTGATGTGAACATGGCATTTAACCGTGTACCAGCAGTTACAATATCAGATCCCTCGAGTTGTCAGCCAGAGTCAGAAGAGAGTTAGTCCACTGATAGAAATAAGAGTTGCCTTCTGGAAAAGTTTCATTTTTAAGTGGAATAGTCACACTACCTGCAATAGCTTTGATGTGGCTTTGAAAAATTCTGCAGAAGAAACAGTGGCTTCTTAATAGTTTATTAATTATGAAGCATTAGGAATGTGCAGTAATACAAAAGACCCTCCCAGCATATTAGCTGACTCACAGTCTTTTCTAAATATAGTATAAAAACTGATTCAGATGAACACAGTATGCAGGTAATAGAAACAGCAAAGACTAGATACTTGTGCTTTTTTAAAATTTCTTCCGAAAAGAAAGCTGGAAATTAGTAACAGTGTATAAACTTCACTTGAAGTGCCACATTTTAAAGGGATCACCATTTGGAAATAAGACTTCAGGAAGCTCAATAAATCTGCAGAAAATCAGAGTTAAGAGGAAGTTCCAGGGAATGTAGGTTAAGTTTCCTCTTCCTCTAGGTGAATATGTTTAAGAGCTTTGCTGCTGCTGACCTCTACTTGGCATGCATTGTTCCTTTCCCTCATAAGCTACACATGTGAATATACAGTGGTTGTGTTCCCTCTCTACAGGTCAGATAGAGTGTAAAAATTTTGAATCATATCATGCTGAACTAGCATTCAGCTCACTTGTTTTCCAGGGATTTAAGGGCCCTCCTGAGGTATTCTTGGAGGAGAAACTAGAGTTGAGGTAAAGCAATTACATTCTCCTTATATAGAGGAGCACCTGCTTACAATGATGTTGGATTTGCTCCACCAAGATAAGTATCTTTTAGTTCAAACCAGAAAGCATTTCTGGACACAAAAGGGATATAAGGCTATCAAGCAAAAGGGAAAAAAATATTGTCTCCATCAATGTGCCATAAAATACTGGCAGTTGAACAAATCCAGTTAATGATCTTTCTGATGGGAAGTTGTTAACAAGATATCCATTAATAATGCTAATTTTCTTCTAATGTGTTTGTAGTCTGTGTCTCATTTCCAAACATTTAAGAACCTCTGATGACCAAGTTTCTTAGAAAGTCTGAGCCTTCTTTTAAAATAGTGTAAATGGAGATGTGACCTGTAGAAAAGAAAATTTTAGTAAAATTGTAATCTGGGTCTTCAGTTTTATTACAGGTTATGACATGTTTCTTATATTTTACAAGTTTCTGTGTTGCTAAGATATAGGTGCCTCTCACTAAAAGACAAACCAGTGTACCAAAGGGATTGATCTTTTCTTTCTGATTTAAACTCTGCAATAATCACACAAAACAAATTACCACGTACAGAGCTTGTGAGACTTTTTACTGGAAGGCTTGGTTAGCTTGCTGTTATTATTGCAAACTGATTGTGGAAGTTGTAAAACATCTGTGGGGATTTGGGTGCTTAGTTACTTGGCTGGGCTCAAGTCCTGATGGGAAAACAGTTACACTGAATTATGGCACAACAGATGTATATTGTCTTCAGTTGATGAGGATTTGTTCAGCTGTTTCTTTAACTAAGATGTTGAATAAAAACAAGCATTTTAAAAGAAAACTTCCTTTCAACTCAGTTTTGCATGTTTCCTGAGATTCATTGAAAATTTGTTCTGGGTAAAAAGCCACTTATATTTTGCAATTACTGCAAATGTTAAAATAAGTTTATAGGGCTCTGAAGTCTTGAAACAGCCTGCAAACACAGTCTGCTAATTGCCTTTTGGACAGCTTTTGTTGTCCTATCACCACATGCCAAATGCAGTTTGGAGGATGTGTGATCAGCAGACTTAACCACTGCAGACATTGCAGAGGAGGGGGAATAGGAAGGCAAGAAGAGAGGAAGGACCATTATTTTCATTGCAAATATCCAGTAAGAATGTCTGTTGTTCAAAGTCATCTTGCATATTATTACAGAATTACACAGCCATTTAGGCTGGGTAAGACCAAGGTCATCAAGTCCAACCTTTGACTGATGAGCACCATGTAAACTAGAATATGGCACTAAATGCCACGTTCTGTTTTCTCTTGAATGTCTCCAGGGACAGTGACTCCACCACCTCCCAGAACAATCTGTTCCCCTGCTTAAACAACCCCTTCAGTGAAGAAATTCTTTCAGATGTCCACCCTGAGCCTCCCCTTGTGCAATCTGGGGCTACCTTCTCTCATCCTGTTGCCTCGGGGAAGCAGCCAACCCCCACCTTACTGTGAGCTCCTTCCAGGCAGCAGCAGAGAGCAATAAGGGGTCCCCTGAGCTCCTTTTGTCCAGGCTAAATATCCCAACCCTCAGCAGCTCCTCATGGGACTGAAACGCTCCAGATGCTTCACCAGCTCCACTGCCCTTCTCTGGACATGTTCCAGCAGCTCAATGTCTTTCTTGAAGTCAGGGCCCAGACTGGAACTGGAACTCCAGGCGCAGCTTCACCAGGGCCAAGTGCAGGAGACAGTCACTCTCCTAGTCCTGCTGGCCCCTGTTCTTGACACAGGCCAGGATGCCATTGCCCTTCCTGGGCACCTGCCCACCCTGATGGCTCCTGTTCATCAGGCTGTCAAGCAGCAGCCCCAGGTCCTTCTCCCTGGGGCACTTTCCAGCCACTCTGTGCCCACCTGTGGTGGTGCCTGGGGCTGTTTGGAACCAAGAGCAGGACTTGGCACTTGGCCTGGTTGAACTTCACAGCTGGCCCTGGCCACCAGCTTTGAATGTGCCTGTCCATTGTTGGCTACAGAGAGCAACACCTAAGTACAACCTTGTCCGTGTTTTAAAAGTAGACAACTTCACCACTGCAAAAAACAAAAAAAAAAGATGTGAATCACTTTAGGTGCCAGTGGCAGCTTTTGGAGTTAATGGTTCATTGGTTGAATATAATATTTAGACTTGCTAACAAAGTCATAAAGCAAAAGCTTAATTTTCCTTCTTTCAAAACCAGTGTATCTTTATTGTCTTTATTCAGAACTAGAGAGGTCCTTTAATTTGCATTAAAGGAGTTGAGCACACAACTTCAACTCATCATTAATTTTCTGTGATTATGCAGAAGAAAATAAAATCCTAGAATCCCAGAGTTTGTTTAATGACTTTTTTATAAAGCAAAGTTCATTATGAGATCACAGTTTTTATAAGTTTATTATCTCACGAAACATAGGCAACTTTTGTGTGAACTGAGAGATACAATCACTTTTCATTTTTGAGTTAGATAAGAGTAAGGAAAAAAGTCCTCTTTCAACAAAGCACTACCTATGCCTATTGTTAATAGGAAGTTAAAGCAAAATGCAGTGTGTCTGTAATTAAAAAGAGGTAAAGTTAGCTTATAAATAGGAGTAGCCTTCTAAAGGGGAAAGAGCATCTAACTTGTAAGTTGTGGAAGTGATCATCCTTCTATCACACAATTGTATTAAATTTTTGTTTAAAATTTGGCCTCCCTTTGATCACGTGTCGCACTAGCTGTGTGTAGGTCTGTTTTCTTGTTTAGGTTAAAATTGGCATTGGTGGTTTTCTCAGATTTAACCACTGAGTGTTACAGTTAGGAAAAAACCAACTTCCATATTTCTCAGTTTTCAAATTTTAGTATACTATTTTCAGTCTAGTGAACTTAAAACATCTTGAGGTGCTGGCAGATTGACTTGTCCAAACCCAGACAAATGGATTCCTTTAACAGAAGAATTGCAGATTATATCTTACAAAAGTTTTATGTACAAAAGAAAAATGTTCACCATATTGTAATTTCAGGTTGAACAACATAATGTATTTGTTCATAACCTCATTGCCATGCTACAGTGTGTTCTATACACAAGAGAGTTCTCCCCAGTTTCTTCCTTGCAGTCTCATACAATGAAGGAATGATGCCAAGATTACTTATCCGTAGGGATTCTTTTATTACATCTGTTAACATGATTAAAACTGTGAATGACTCAAGGAAGGTGCTGCAGTTTCACTGCAGTATAAATGGAGAAAGAAAATAATTTATCTTTAGGTGACATAAAAAGATTTCAAAGTTAAACTAGTTTTAAAAATTTTATTTAGCCTAAAATATTGTTGTTGAAGTTTGAAGGCTGTATAGTGGATGAATTACTTGTATGTAATTTTTAGAACTAGAAGAAGGATGAAAATATTATCATATTTTTATATTTTTTACATCTAGAGGCTTGGGAAAACAGATATCCAAACAGATTACTTTTTGTTTTGGGTTTTTTATTTCTTTTGGTTTGGTATTTTTTTCTCTTCTTTAATAGCAGCAGTAATTATTATATTCACTCAATTCTGTGTGATACAGAACAATTTCCTTGGTGGGGGTGGGAAGTTTTGAGTTTGTCTGCACAGTTCATTGTGTTTTTTGTTGTGAAGGTGTACGGATGCTGGATGGAGATGTGACAGACATGGTGGAGGCAAAGTCTCTAAGCCTGAATCCCCAGCACATCCACATCTACAGTGCCAGCTGGGGGCCTGATGATGATGGAAAAACTGTGGATGGACCTGCTTCCCTGGCACGTCAGGCCTTTGAGAATGGCATCAGAATGGTAGGTTGGCACCAAAGAGCATGCCATGCTGCTTTTACCATTTAATCTGATCCCAGAGAATTTACAATGCTGTGGTGCAGGGGACACTGATGGAACTCCAAGGAAGATTTTTATGTTTAAACACATGTATGTGTTTAGATGCAGTGTTTCATGTAGGGAAGACTGGGAAAAGTTCAGTTTGAATTTACCAGAAGGACTCAGCCATTTCCTCATTGAAATCTCAAGTTCTTAAACTGGGGATGAATATGTGGAATAACTTGGCAAGAGCGTAGATCTTGCCTACAAACATTATTGTTCCGCTGTTATTGTAGCAGTAAGATAAGAAGATACCCTACAGAACCCAGATGAATTTCATTTTACCAGCACATTGTTCTGTATGTGAAATAAGCTCCAGTCTATAGTGAAAACATAACATTTAATTTTCTGAGGTAGGCTTTTTCTGATAGCAATACAGAAAAACTTATTGTTCTTTTTTTTTTTTTTTTTTGAGAAATAATAGAAGTCATATTTGATACAAGTAAAATTATTATTTTTGCAATTGAATCTTCATGTTGTTTTATCAGACTTTGTTCTGCCTGAAGTATCTCATGAAGAATTTAATAAATCTGAGTACTTCCATGTATTTGGATATTTTATCTGTCTCTGAGTACAAAAGCTTCTTCATTTCTACTCATGAAATAGAAGTTGTTTTTAAAACTTACATAAAAATATACTAATAAGAAATACAAAACATTTAAGATTATCCTCTAATTTTCATTCTTTAAGCATAATATAGAGTGAAAAATTATAGATGCATGTTGGAATTACCACCTTCCCTGTTAGACTGTTTCCAGACCAAGAATTACTTCAAGATGTACCTATTCTCTTTCTTTTTAATTAACCATGTCTTTCTGTATTCAGGTGAAGGTACTTTTTCTGTATTTTCTTACACTGTCATAAGCTGTATCATTTTAAAAGATGAGGCAAATGGAAGAAGAAAAGATTAATTTTCTGTGACAGAATATCCTAGAAATGGGCTCACTGTTCAAGGTCAGGGTCACATACTCAGCCAAACATAGATTTTCCTAAGGAGTCACAATAATTGTGCAATAGTAATAGGCAGACAAAAATGCTTATTATGTTGCGTACAGATCCTTACTCTCATTTTTCAGAAATATTGAACCAAACAACAACAGTATAACATCTAGGATCACATATGTGAGTAAATTAAAGTAACATTGTATCTTGGTGTAAGAAAATTAGAGGGGGCAGACACTCCAAAATGAGTTACCTCCCTTTTTTGTCTTAACCACTACTCATTTAACAATAAGATGAATGCAAGAAAATGTAAGTGAAAAAATATCAGTTTAAAACAGTCATTAAAAAATGAAACAGGAACAGGCAAAAAATAACAGTGATAGTCATAATTAAATAGTAGTTATAATGTTGCTGAATTTTATTAATTCCTGGTGGATTCCCCAGAAACAAAGAAAAGCAAAAAGAGCAGAGAAACCCTGCCCCAGGATGGCACTCTCCATGGATGACTGTGTGGAGAGATAAAGGGGAAATGTCTCACAACTCTTCCCCCAGGATGGCTCTCTCTACAGACAACCTGGGGTGGAGAGAGAACAAAGAGAGGAAAACAGAGCCACAAACAGACCTCTGCAATTAAAAATATCCCTCCTCCCCCCAGATACCAACCAAGAGGGAACAAGAGCAAAGCAGAAGGAAAACCTAGAATCTTTGGAGGCTCTAACTGGGTCAATAGCTGAAACTCATGGAGAGACTTCACCTTCTCTTTGGCAAAAAATAGTGGGCAGCAGGTTTGGACAATTTGGATTCCATGTCCTCTTGCTTTGACCAGTCTTCTGCCAGGCTGGGGTGACCATGTGCAGCAAGGACTGTTCTGCTTTTCTTACCTGCTGGTGCAGCTGCTCTCTGCCTTGTGCTACCTCAGCTTCTCCAGCAAGAACAAAAGAGAAAGAGCACTTGCTCCTGAATGCCCCCAGCTTTAAAAAAGGACCCGCACACACCCCAACCTCGCTGTTCCTTTTCTGGCTGCCAGGTCTCAAAGAGACAGTAACAACTTTGGGCACAGATAGATATATATGGAATACAATAACATTTTGGGTTACCCAGGACACCTCAGTACAGGAAAATTTGGCTAAACCTTATTTTCTGACATACACAAAGTTTGAAGATCAATATTCTTAATTTGTTATGCATGTACCCACACAGTTGTATATTAGAATTTTAGAATGGAACAGTGAAGGGAAATGCCAAGAATTTTTAAAAACATCTGAAAAGGAAATTATGTCCATCTGGTTTTATTAAGAAAATCAAAGGTAGTGCTGAATAATAACTTTGATTAGAATATAATCAAACTCAGTTATTATTTTAAATTTATTATAGTCATTGCAGAAAAATGAAATGGATGTGAGAGCCATCCATTGTTGAGTTTCCTAAGAGACTGGGTTCCTTGGAAAAAGCACCTGATTTATCTCAAGCACATATTATTCCAATTAACAGCTTATGCTGTGTGTTTCGCAAATATTATTATTTTAAAATCTGCTGAGTTAATATGATTACACCTTTCAAATCCTGCAGAAAATAATGAAGATGGCTGCATAGTTTCTTTGTAGAATTACACAACACATGCCTTGAATTGAAACAGACAAATCTATTTGAAGAAAGGCTGCTGAGGAATAAATGAATTCATTACATGAACCCATTAGATACACCTAAAAATTCTGCCCAGGACCAAGGTAATGGAAGGGAGAACCAGTTTTTCTATCTGTCACAAGTACTATGATTTAATGTCATCTTTAATGTTATTTCATTTAATTTTACTAGATTTTTTAAATTGAGTTCTAAGAGAAACCTTGGATACTTCACTATGAAACAATTTCTGCTCAAATGTAGAATTCCCTTTATATCATGCTTTCAGTTGAGAAGGTCCTTTTCTTGAAAATAATGTAGTTGTAACTGTGGAAGGTTTTAGATGTTTCTTTTAAATACTAATGCATTAGAACTTGTAGACCTAATAATATCAAGAAAAAAATCCATGGTAATCATGCATAATTTGCCTAGAAAAAAGAAATCAAACAAATAGTTGTATATCCAAAAGTAACATATTCAAGGAAAGATTAGGTATGTAATGTCACATTTCACTCTGTGCTCAAGAACCAACAGGCTTATCTTTGCATAACATGATTGTGGACAGATCATGTAATAAGACTGTGCTGAGTCTGGGACAAAATGGACAGCACAAAAGCTTTCCCTGATTCATAAATATGAAATCTAAGTACATTTTTAAGACATCTGTTGGTGTCTCACAGTCAATAAGCACAGTAAGTATTTGATGGAGTTGAACTTGCTGATTCATGGCTCCACCATTCAGCAGTCAGGCTAGCTCATTTGTATCCTTACAGATAAGCCTGGCATTCTGCAGTACTGTCAACATCATTCAGAGAGGAAAGCATTTCAGGTGTTGAGACTTGTTCTCTCACTGTTGTTTGGAAAAGACCTATTAGTCAAGTTTCTGGATATGTGACCACTGTGGGTGATTTACATTGAAGGGTTTCAAAGAGCTGGTTATCTCACTCTCCAATGTCTTTCCAATTGCATGCTTTATGTTGTTTCTGTAGTACACATCAGGAAGTGTATATAATTCAGCAGCTGGTCAGGTCATCCTTGATATAACCTAGACAGTGTGGAGAGGGAGGGAAATCTGCATGGAAAATTTTGGCACAAGGACCTTCATTTTATTGCCATGACACCAATTTGTTTAGCAAGCTGGACTCAAGGCAAAATATTTGATGGACATTAATGATCAGATTCTGTGTGGCTGAACCTCTTGTGCAAACTCAGCTTCATACCTTCCCTCCCATCACTGCTGCCCCTTCTCATCTCTCTCACCTCAGCAGCTTTGGCTGCAGAGTGTGTTCAGAGTGCTTGCCAGGAGCAGAAGGGCTCTTTTGCTATCACTACAAGCATCCTACCCACATGCAAGAGTGAGGGAGAAAAGTGAAGAAAAGGAGAAATCAAGAAGAAGGATTTCACATTTATTATTACCATCATCACCATTACTATATGTTTCTACTCTAGAAACAGATGAAATTGCTCGTTATTTCGAAGTGTCTAGGCAAAGGTTTGCTCCCAGTGTTCTACCACAGATGTTTCTCTTAAATTTATTTGTCCTGCCATTTTGCCTGTGCATCATTCTGAGTAGGATGTGTTGCCAGCACCAAGAGGAAAGATTCTCTTTTACTTTGCCAGAGAATTGCATTTCAGAAATCAAAGGCAGAAGTTACAGCAGGAAGATTTCTAGTCAAACATGTCAAAATGGCTGGTTTTTAAATACATTTCAAGTGATACACAGCAGGTTATTAAAATGATTTTTTGAACTGTGTATTGTGGTTTTTCACCTTATACATATGTTGTTTGAGTCTAAATAACACATACCATTGTTATTAACATGCATATTTAATACTAACATATTAAATAACACTTACATGTCTGTAATCATATATGGATATGTTTTGCATGCATGAGACTTCTGCACATTTCCAATCAGTTGGCAAAAAATATTTGTTCAAAATCAGTGAGAGGAATTAGTGCTGTGCTTGGGGGTGGTCTCAGAAGACATGACTTGCAGTATGCTGATGTGATCTAATGTTGGGTCCTGGCACTTACCTGTTATAAAATTTGCATGTATACTATCCTGAGTGCATCTGTCAAGTCTCAACATGTGATGATATAGATATAAATATAGATATATACATATGCTTCAACATACTGAGTTAAACTTTATTGACTCTGTACTAGAAGTGGATGCTGATTACATAATAGAACTTTAAAAATCCTTCAGTGTTTTATCATTCTATTTCTTCCTGCTGATGTCACAAGACATAGCACTATTGGCTTGATATTCATAGTTCTAACATCTATCATCTGCACCTGTCTTTTGTCATAAGCCAAATCTCTTGCATAAGCTGAACTGGAACATAGAACATAAGGCAGGAAATGACAGCAGAGGTCATCCAGTACAGCTTTCTACCACCACAGGCATTGTGCCTTTTATATACATTGAGCATTTCAACAAATCAGTACCTTTTCCCCTCTGATTCTATTGGGAAAACATTTAATGGCCAACATTAATCTATTGGTTAGATATTTTCTTTTAAGCTACAACAGGATTTCCTCATGTGCAGTTTTATGCCCATTTGTTCCTGGGTAAAAATTCTGCCTCATCCTAAATATCTACCCTCCCTCCATTTTTGTTTCTGATTTATTCTTAGAACAGCCTCCTTTCAAACTTCATTTAGATGTGATAGACATGCCACACTCACTGATCACCTAAAAACTAGACTGTCCATCTCCTTGCTCATTAGAGTAATGCTTCTCCACATCTTCCAGCCTAAATTCTTTTCTTGAATGCAGATGATGGTGATTACTAGACTCACTAAAATGCTCTTTCTCTTTTAGGTCAAAATTCCTAATAACTTTGTTTCCCGAGCTCATCCTTGAAATACTCTACTCATAAACTCCTTGACCTCTATGTTTGTCCAGCAGAACCTATATTATTTCCTGTACAATCATTTCCATTCCCACCTTGATGTTACAGTGATGTTCATTTTCTTTTGTTTCATTACTGATTTCTTGCAGTGCTCATCACATCTTTGCAGAAGCCAAAGATAGTATGGCTCTAATACATTTTGCTGCATAAAATAAGTTACCAGACAAAAACTTCACAGGTTTATCTGAAATTATAAATGTATGTTGCATTTTAAGCTTTTGTCCAGTAATGCAGGTGCTACTTACTGTCCTTTAAAATCTGTTCTGCATCTTAAGAGTAATGTAGTGTATATTGAGTTTTTCTCTGTTAGTCAGAATTTCCAAATCAAACTTCATTCTTCTGGTTCTTCCTGAAACTCTTTCTCTTTTGTGGCATTATAATTTCCAGTGTGGATACCAGAATGGGGCATGCAAATTTTAGCATTCTCTATGTGTGCATAGTACTGCTTCCCTATTCCCTGGACAGATTCATATAAACCTGACTTACCCATTTAATAAGCAGATTGTTTTAGGGCAGCCCATTCCAAATTGATTTTCTTCCATAGCCCCAAACTTCCTAAGTCACCACTTTGCAAAGTTTGTCCACCTTCCTTTATTTCTTTCCAGTAAGCCTAATTTCTAGATTTCTCTACCTTGCATTTGGCTCATGTATCTCAGATGCCTTAGAGACTTTACTGATGTGGTTTAAACTTGATATGATGTGGTTTTCTGCAGATGGGGGTTGTCCTGCCAACATGAGGTTAGGTGATCACCTTAACATCCTTCAGCTAATTATAGTAATCCTTTGCTTCACTCTTTGCACACAGTTAGCAACTTCTTGCATTCAAACAAAGTACAATTTGGAATATTACCTTCCAGTAAATTAAATAGCATTTACGCTCAGTGGTACCTGGATGAACTTTGATATGGTACACTGTCTTTTGTTTGGGAAATACGTGAACAAAGTGTGTTAATCACATAAAAATAAATAAATATATGCAGCTAACTCCAAAACAACTGCAACCCACTTCTGCAGTGCAAAGAATAGATTTATTCCATCACCTCACTGGCTGGAAGATCACAAAGAAAGAAGGGGATATATATGCATTGCTAAGCTCATTTTAGCAGGGCCTGAGCCCTGCATTACATATCAAAGAGCCTGGAGCATGCATGAGTCTTCACCAGGCTGCATTTTACAATCTTCTTATCTCTCTTCCCCCCTTGCAAAGAGGCCTCCAGCCTACGGGAAGAATGCTTTCATTTTAGGTCTTTAACAACATCCTGTTATCTACTCTCAGAAAATTTCATTTCTTCTTCAGCAGACAGAAAACCCAAAGCAAACACAAATACGTGAATTCTCTCACACTGAGTATTTTCTAACATCTCCCAGGTGGAAGGTTGGTCTCTGAACAAAACAATTCTAATGACAACTTACTTTCCTCCTCATCAATCTCCTTTCAAGCCCTTCTCCCCCCTACACAAAGCTAACCTTAAAATTGCTCTCCTTTGCTTTCTAAAAAACGAGCTTTTTCACAGATAGTCAGCATGTAGTACAAAACAAATGCAGAAGAATTAATATATCAGAAATGTTCTTCCATTCTTTAAAATATAAAAAATCCTGAAAGATGGGAAAATTTGTAAAGAGAGTTACAGGAAAATGTACCCAAAATGTGCATTTTCCTTGCAATGTCACAAAGTGTACTGGAAACCAAAACTGTCTGGTTACCTCATCCCATCTCACACATGCATAGAAATTGTTGAAACAAGCCAGAATAGCTTTGCTGTTTCTGTACTCACCAAAATACCTCTGGTTTTGGATGCCCACCCTGAAACAAGTGATATATTGAACCTTAAAAGAAAAAACAAACCACACTGTTCTTTTTGTGGAGTAAATCTTAATTTGGAAAAAAAAACTGTATTGAAAAGCAGCCTTGGCAAATGAATCTTCCCATGCACTGAAGTATATAGATTTCAGAGCATGCAGTGTTTTGAAACATGAATCTCTTTCTTCGTGTGAGCAAATCACACATACACTCCACTCATATATTTGAACAACAGTAGTATCTACTTTTTTCTATGTGTCACATAGGAGAAAATAGATTTCTGGAATGGAAATCACTGGAATCTTGGTGTCAAAAGTTTTCTGTGTATAGAATTTAACAGTTTATGGCACAAAACTGAGGGCAATCAGTGACTTTCCTCACAGCCTGTATGTTGTCCCTAAATGAGGCAAACCACACTAAGTAAATCCTCAAACTGCAAAAGTAGAACTGAAGCACCATATTTTCCTGCTTATCTACTGAAAAGAGCTTAATTTGCAGAAAAGAGGAGGTTCTTTTTGTTAAACTCCAGAGTTCAACAGACATCTCTAAACCTGAAGTTTACCACAAGGAAGAGTAGTGAATAAGTAGTGGAACAACAGCTGTGTGTATGTAGTGGCCCTGGGCTCCTCTCTGGAGTGATTAATGAGATAGCAGAGAAAGGCAGTGAAACTGCCTGAACCCATCCCATGCCATGGGTGTTTGTGAGTAACCAGCTCTCACTGATGGCTTTCCTCTGCACTGCTTGTTTATTTTGGCTTTGCACGCAGGGACAATTTCACCTCTGATTAATTGGAGACTCTTTGTACAACAGAAATTTTGGCAAAGCAAACTCTTGTGTTACCACATTGTGTTTGTAATATACAAATCCTGGTAAACAGTAATGATACTTTAGAGAGAGAGACTCAACCAGAACTGTGATTCATGCAGTCCTTGAGCCAGCTCTGTTTTGTTTAGGTAAATGAGAAATTCATTCAAATACTTCACATGTTCATATTTCAGGTTTCAGCCAATGCTTCTTTTTATTGTACTTCAGGCACTAATTACAGCTTTGTGGGGAATATCTTGGAATTATTTCAATTGCTTTTCTTATGAAGAGTAAAGTAAAAAATGCACTACATGAAGCCTACATACTGTACTGTTCCTCTAATATATTCTGATAATTAGTGTGTAAATACAGAGTTGCTTGTGGTTATTTAATATGGGGTTTTGTTTTATGCACATTAAAATGTTTTATAGCTTCAATGTTTCCAAGGTGTCATATCCTGAGAGATAACAAAATATGGTTTTTTCCTTTTTTTTTTCCTTTTAACATGGTTAATTATTTTTTTCTTTCGTTTTCTTAGTTAAGGAGCTAATTCAGAAGTAGCTAGTAACCTTTCTTAGCAAGCACTTCCCTTTCCAATAATATAAAGTAATCACTGGTTTTTGTAGGGAGTGATATATTTTTGCATTGCATATACATTATGTGTGTATATGTATTGCTGTGTTCCAGCAGCAGGGACTTACTTCCTAGTTTACCTAGGAGTAAAAACATAACTTCTAATACAAAAACACAGGTGTCTTTTTTTGTCCATTCACCTGAACATGCATCTTTATTTATGCACTGTTTGGCTCGTTACTCATTTCCTCATAGATACTATAGGTGTGCATTTTTAATGAATTTATGCACAAACATGGTTTTCTCTTGAAGTGTGGATACCTCAACAGAATTAATGGCCTGAGAGATGTTTCCTTTTGTTCGTGAATTTTTGCTTTTATATCTAAGAAGACTGTTTAAAAAAAAAAATCTGTTTGGCTGTCTTCTGGTAGCACTTCAGAATTGCTGACTTGGACTCTCAGCTTACCATTATCCATTTTTGGAGAGATGCCTACTTTCAAGTTCAGTACTGTGCAGTCTACAAAACAGTCTTTTAAGGATGTTGTGCCAGACTATTTTTCATTCCCAGATAAGAGGTTAAATGGACTGGTAGAAACTCAGCAGGAGCTGGGAGCTGCTGCTGGTCAGGAGGAAAATGCTGACAGTGAACAACTTGGCAATGCTGTGTCTCTGCACAGGGCAGCAGAGTTCAGATCCTAAAGAGTGCAGGAATCACCAGAAACTGGAAGAAAGGGGATGAATCTCACAGGTGCATTTCTCAGGATGCTGTGACCCTTGTTGCCTGGCATTGCCCTGATTGTACTATGCTGCACCTAAAAACCATGCCTGCAGAACAGGTTTTTTAGGTTTCCAGAATACTGGCCTCTGTTCTGCACATTCAGTTATGAACATTTCCTCTTTAGGAATTAGTTTTTAAGGAAGAGGTCATACCATGGGCTATTTTTTCCAGCTTCCACTTCAGGATCAATTTCACTTTCTGGCAGTAGTTTTTATTCTTGGAAACATTAAGTAATTTTAGAATGGTACTGGGAAGAATAGAGGAAATTAAATGTTTAGGCTCTAGGTGTGGATAGAGTGTCTCTCCTTCACTATCCATTTGATATTTTCATGGTTTGTTTTCTGCTCATCAGTGTACAATTTCCAGCATATCAGTGCCAAATTACTTCTCCTGGCTGCCACCCCTGTAACTCCTAATTACTCCAGGTCAGCTGCTCTGTCTTCTGCCTTTCCTGCTTCTTCACATATTTCTTCCTTGGTCCTTTGTAAATATGATCACATCTAACAAGACAGTAACTCACTCCATAGGCAGAGAGGGTTATTGGGGCACTTCCCAATTATTTGTGTTGGAAATAATCAGGATTCACAGGCTGGATTAAAGCAACTTGACTTGTAAAGCAGTGAATGAATGTAAAGTCTAAACTTTATAAAATAGTGTGATTAAAATTTACTCCACTGGCTCATACTACATCTTGTAGGTAGAAGGTGTTTTTAGAGTATTTTTAAAAAGCAACTTGACTTGTAAAGCAGTGAATGAATGTAAAGTCTAAACTATATAAAATAGTGTGATCAAAATTTACTCCACTGGCTCATACTACATCTTGTAGGTGGAAGGTGTTTTTAGAGTATTTTTAAAGAGCTCTTTAAGCAACTTAAAAGTGTGTGGGCCTGCTGGCTGTCTTTAGATGAGTGTGTGAAGACATCTACCTTATAAAGATCCTTGCCAGTACTGCTAATTCATGCATAGAGATGTGGTGCATACACAAGCACACACACTTGGAGCAGGGGATGTTTCTGTAAATAGTATAAGGAAATTCTGCAGATGTCATTATGAGCATGTTCGTACTGGCTCTGATTCTTGACAGGCTTAACCTGTCAGCAACCATGCTGGTGAACTGGAAAAATCAAAAGTTAGGTTTTTCATATCACCTACCTGCTTGGACCTTGGTGACCAAAGAAGAGGAGGCATTAGCAGGGGGAAAAAAAATGTCCCAAATGCCCCCAGGATTCCTCTTCATGCTTTTACAAGTGCAATTTCCACTAGGGGCCTCTTTGTAAAAGACCTGAGTCCATTTCATTTAAGCTGTCTGTTGAGCACTCTGGCTTTGTCCAGAAAATGTACTAGAAAATTGGATTATGACTGGGTCAATAGCAAGTCACAGTCATCAGTGAAATAGGTTTTTTTTGTATAATGGGACAGTTGATTTTTTGTTAAAATGATATGACATTTTATGCAATTTAAGAAAGTAGACTAGAAAAAAGGAGAATATTTCATTTCTGATTCAGTGCACTAACAAGTGCAGAATTATGAACACCGGGCAGAGTTGAGAGGAGGCAGTCCCTAGCTGTCATTCCAAATGGAAGACCAGAAATAATTCTATGCCTAGACAGGAGGGAATGAAATTTTAAAATCATGAGACAAGCATTGAGCATACTTTGCTGGACATCCATTCAACATTGTTCTATGCCTCTTTATAAGAGTTACTAATTCCTATTTGCTTGAGTTCTGTCTGTATGATTTGTAAATGCACCTTTGCTTTTGATTAATAAATGACATGTGACTTCTTGGCATCTCAAGGCTTGACTTTTTGTCTGGATACCTACCCTTGGTCACCTGGCAGATGACAAATGATAGATTTAGACAAACAGTAAAAGCTACTAGTAGTAGTTCCTTGCATGTGTATTTATCTTAACTTTGTAACACAGTCCAGCTATTATTTAACTGTATTTAAATGGTACCAACTGGGAATAACATTCACATAGAGTAGAAGAGCTGACACTCTTGCTCTACTTACTTGTTGGACAGAGTTACTAACAAGTTTGTACTTTCCTAAGCATGATTGGGACTGCTGAGTTAAAGCAGAGTGTTTGGAAACCAAATGATAAACCAGATTTTATTTACTTAAAAAATTACTTTAGCCAAGTAACCATAAGGTTATGGAATCATCAAGGCTGGAAGAGGCTTTCAAGATCAGCCAGTCCAACTTTCCACCCACCACTAGCACTGTAGTACCTAAACCATCTTTATCACACAGCACCAGGTCCAGACTTCTCCTGAGCACAAGTGTTGAAGTCACTTTGGAGGGTTATTTTTTTATTGTTTTTAAGACACGTGGCTTTTGCTTTGCCAGATAACACCTAGGAGCAAGATGTCTAGCATGTTTTCTGATCTGATGGTATGCTGTGTTTTCTGTGAACTGTTGGGCTCTTATGTGTGCACCATTGCAATGCATTAGGGGGATGGCAGTTCTTTATTTGTATATAGAAAATCTTTTTTCTATTGGTCAATGTATCTGGTACTTACTTTTTATAGCAATAACAGAGACATTGATCCTTTATGTATTTGGAGGAGAAATTAGTTTTAAAGAAATATTTGCCATAATTTGTTTACCAAAATAACCCTATCATGAAAACATAAGTGCAGATGCAAAAGGCTATTAGTTTTAAAGCCCTGCCCTTACTATTAAAAATCAAAATTTATGTTCATAATTTTTAAATTATAAATGCAGAATTTCTAACATCCATTGGCATGTTTTCACCATTCTATGGCCAAAAATTATTCAAACACCTGTTTGTGCAGTTTGTTGTTCATTACTAGCACAGCACCATAAGTATACATCTAATGAAACAGAGAGAATTTATTTGCAAACAAACTAATAAAACAGTCATAACCTGCAGCGAAAAGGCTTTTATTGCAGATGGCAAATTATGTTAAACTGGTGTTTGCACACAGAACATCTGATGGTAACAGCAGAAAAATGACAGACTGTTATTAGTAGGGCATTTTTCTGTATGCATCTTCTTGAAAAGTTCTTGTACAAAACTTTTATTAAAGTGAAAGCTATGGCTTGATTACCCTGAATTCTCATTTCTTCTATCTTGGTTGTATTGGTGGTTATTCTGAATTTCCTCAGGTATTGGTTTAGCCATATGTAATCACATAACTCTGCTTTCAAGACCTGTGTGTGAAGAAGAAAGGTGGAGGGGAGACCTGTCACACTTAATAAAGGTTGTCTTAAAAACAAACAAACAGACAAAAAATTTTAAAACCCAAACAAACCCAAAAAGAGCAAACAAACAAAAAACCCCCTCTACACTGGAAATGTTGCTATTTTGCATCTTTCTGTTGGTGCATTAGCTAAGATAAGAAAAGGAAGTGAAAAAACTGATCCCATTTGGAGAATGTGGATTTCATAGTGCACTGAACTTACACATTGGGACTTTTCTCTCTACTTGAAATGTTTCTGAATGAAAATTTGCATTTTAGAGACATAACTTTATATAGACACTAGTCAGGAGAATTTGCTAGTTAACTTACTTTGCTGAAAAGTCTACCAGGTAGTATACCTTTATTAAACTCACAAATTATCTCCATGATAATTGAGAAGTCATAGTAGACTGGTCAAGGCCCAGATGACTGGAAAAAGAAAAATGTACCTATCCTTAAAAAGAGGGGAAAGTAGGACCCTGTGACCCAGCAGCTGGTCAGCATCACCTCTCTGCCTGGAAAGATCACAGGACAGATCCTCCTAGAAGCTCTGCTAAGGCACATGGAGGACAGGGACATGATTTGGGAGAGCCAGCACAGCCTCACCAAGAGCAAGTCCTGCCTAACCAACCCAGTGGGCTTCTGTGTGGAGCAACAGGGAAGGGCTATAGATGTCATTTATCTGGAGTTCAGTGAAGCCCTTGACAATCCCCACAACATCCTTCTCTCTAAATTGCAGATATGGGTTTGGTAAATGGGCTGTTGGATAAGAAAGTGGTTGTGCCTCACATCCAGAGGACAAAGGCTCAGAGTCCAATGGGCATCAGTCACAAGTGTCCCTCAGCAGCCACACTGGTGTTGTTATCCAGGGCTATTTACTGCCTTCATTAATGGCATAGGTTGTTGTTATCTAGTGTTATTTACTGTCTTCATTAATGACATAGAGGAAGGGATCAAGTGCACCCCCAGCAAATTTGGAGATGACACCAAGCTGAGGGGTGCAGTTGCTACTCTTGAAAGATGGAATGCCATCCAGAGGTACCTGGAAAAGCTCAAGAAATGGGCCAATGGGCACCTTGGGACGTTTAACAAACCAGATACAAGGTGGTGCACCTACATCAGGGCAATCCCCAATATCAATACAAGCTGTGGGATGGACATAAAAAGCAGTTTTGCTGAGAAGGACTCGAGAAGGACTTGGAGATGCTGGAGGCTGGCATAAGCCAGCAATGCACACTTGCAACCCAGAAAGCCAATCCAGTATGATATTTTACTTCATCTGAGTTTTCAGCATGACTTTCTTGGTACTTCTATATAACATAGATGCAGACCAACAAAATCTGTCTAAAAGTTGTTTCTAAAGCTGTGTTAATACCACCCATCTTCTCAATTTTTCTAATGTTTGAATATGAAATCTGCTAAATTCTTCTCAGGGTAGTTGTTATTTTATTTTCTTCTCCTCATAAGATGTCTTTTTTGGGGAAAAGACCTGGTTATTAAGCAGTTGAGAGAGAAAAGAAGAATTATTAATTAAATCTTTTGTACTGTTTCCAAACAGGGGCGAAGAGGCTTAGGTTCAGTCTTTGTTTGGGCATCTGGAAATGGTGGAAGAAGTCGAGACCACTGCTCCTGTGATGGCTACACCAACAGCATCTACACCATCTCCATAAGCAGCACAGCTGAAAGTGGGAAAAAGCCATGGTATCTGGAAGAATGTGCGTCCACACTAGCTACAACATACAGCAGTGGAGAGTCCTATGACAGGAAAATAGTATGGGCTTTAATTGTTTTTTCATGTATATGTGTTTGTATTTTGCACAGTGACTTTGGGGGATGGAGAGAAAGAGAAATCATTTATACTAATATCTTCTGTTTGTTTTAAATCCAGTGATCAATAGTTTACACATTTTATACTCATAATTGCAGTTTGCCTAAATACCTCTCTATTTTCTCAGATTTGTTTTGACCCAGCATCATTTCTCTTTTACATTCATTGCCAGTCAGTTATTACTCATATTGATGCCTATTCTGGAAATATATTGCAAGGAAAATTAGATTCAGTGCTCATCTTTTCTTTATTGTTCCTCTTCTCATTCCTAAGCAGGCAGTATTTATTTTCCCTAATCTTTGCTAGAAAATGACAAATAGTTTTAATTCTCTTTGATAGGTTGTTGGTATCATTAGTATTTGTACATTGTATGTGCCTTTGCAATATGAAAACATTCAGGACACTTTCCAGTATTCAACATTTTAATCCTTTTAACCTTTTAAACCTTTGTACTCAGGTTGATGAGGTTTGCTGATATTGTCCTCTTCCCTGCTTATTTATTCTAGTGTTTAACTTAGAGAAAGTTATTACTTCTGGATCAGAAAATTGAAGGATTTGGAGGGGTTTTTTTCTTCCATATATTTTCTTGAGGACTCATCTAACATTTCTTTCTTTCTGGTCCTTAGCAGATTCTTCTCTTGGTGTCAAGAAAGAGTTAAAATATTTCCCTCCTATGTTTTTTTTAAAATACTGTCTGCCTTGTCTTTCAGGATTCTGGGATGCTGGCCATCCCTTCTCGGATTCCTCGTTATTTTCAGATGGTCTAATTTTTGTTTTAAACTTGTTCTGAGATCCTTTTTCGTTCCAGTGTTTTTTCTATTTTTTACTTGCTTCTCTCCACAGAAGCCTCCTCTCTTTCTTCCTGAGATGTTTCTTGTTATACCTGATAAATAATAATGATAATAATAATAATAATAATAGTAGTAGTAGTAGTAGTAAATTAATTACTGTATCTACTAGGAATCCTCAGTTTTGTGGTTAAATTCCCTTCACTGCCCTTTAAAAGATGTTCACTAACCTCTTCATGTTTAAGTGAGACTAAGAAGCTGAGCAGATGTGATTGTGGTCCTCCAGCCTGGTATTTTACTTAGCCAAGTCTGCAGGAATTCTCTGAGTCTTTTGACAGCAGCTGCTGTCAAGTCAACAACAATTTTTATTAATACAATCGATATTGCTTTCAAAGTTTCCAGTGACAAAACATCCACTTAAATTTAGTGTAAATGCTCTTAATTATTTACTGTTATTGAAAGATTTATCTGGTTTGCTCTCTGAGCCTCTTTAGCTTCTATTTCTAAGCATTTGGTGTCAGAGATTTTATTGTTTTAGGAAGATCTTTTTAAAGATCTTTATGAAAATCTGTATCTTTTATGAAGACCACTCCAGTTGCCTGTCTTCTCTCTGCCCTTGTAGCCCAACAGTTAATCCCTTTTGATAACAGGAGGTAAGCTTCTTGATCATTCTGTTGAAGTCATATTTTCTTATAAGCCCTTTTTCATGTTACATGCTTCTGGAATCCAAACTAGACATCCCAGTCAGGTAGCAGCAGTATTCAGTGACAAAAGTATGGGAAAATGGGTATCTGTGTGTGCCAGGTCAGTTTTCCTCTCTGTCTATTAATCCTGACTGAGACTTGTTAGCTTCACTGTCATGCAATGTATCCATCACTGTGTGATACCCATCTCACTTTCAGAGCTGCTGCTTCTCTTTTTCAAGGTTGGTGGTTCAGGGCAATATGTAAGGTGAAGGTTTCCTTATTCCACCATTAACAACTGGCTGGTTTAGTACTCACTTCAGACCAGCCCTCATCACTTTGTCATCTTCCAAGTTGCTCCAGCATTCATGAAAAGGTGCTGGTGTTTTTCTTCATGTCTTTGATAAAAGCTTTTGGTCACGCTTTGCCCAAGAACCAAATTGTAGAAGACCTGATTGGAAGCAGGATTAATTTCTTCTGTATGCTATAAGGGTATGTATAAGTTCTTTGCTTCAAATTTTTTATACATGCTTACATTCTTAAATTCATTCATCCTTATAATTATCCAAATTTAAATCAATGTATTATGCATCATGTACTTTTTAATCTCTTCAATTTAAAAACTTTCTTTTTCAATGTGCAGTATTACATGACGTGTCTTGAAAAATCCTGAGTATATTACTCTCAGCCAAAGTTGAGGGCCAGAAAAAAATACTACAGTACTTTGGCAAGCTTTCTTATCCAACATCTTATGTTACCCACCACTGAGTATAGTAGTAGCTAGTTACTCTATTAGTAATTAGTTTAAATCCTGTATCATCTGTGTTACACTAGAAAAAAGATGGCAAATATACGGCATTAATACAACAATATTGCTTTCCTTTTTAAAATAATGACACTATGCAGATTTTCTGTCAGTCTTCTGGAACTTGTTCAGTGTTCAAACATTTGCTAAACACAACACAGCAGTTCACTTTCCAGCTCTTGTAAAAGTCTTTGGCACTTCCAATCTTTCAGATTTATACTTGTTATTTAAAAGAGAGGTAAATAGGGAGATGATTTATCATGTCTGTAGGCTCTGAAAATTTAATGTAGACCTTTTTTTCCAAAAAGTTATTACATATTACATATTATTACATATTACATATTACTATATTATAACTTATTACTATAAACTGTTATCTCTGGACAATTAAAACAGTATTGGTTTGGGGATTTTTTTGTTTCTCATGTATTTGAAAATAAAATATTCTTATCCGTTATTTTTTAGGCTTCACCATTTAATCTTGTCTTTCCTTATTGCCTCTCTGCATCTTTTATCTTCAAATGTAATTGAAGAATTGCTTTTCCTTTATATTCTTGCTCATGCTTTTAATATTGAGTAAAATATCTTTGTACTTCTCAGTCCTTATTTGTACTTTCCTACATTGCTAATTTAAGCTTTGTGCATTCCTCTGATTTCTTAATAGCTGTAATTTTCTTGATGATTGTCATCCATTCTTTTCAATTAATACAAACTTCCTGCTTTTACAGAATTACTATTTCAGTAAGAGAACATTTCTAATTTCTGTCATTTCACTCTGTTATATCTTGCACTAGGATCAAAAACATCTGAAGGTGATCTCACTTGTATTGTTAAAGACTTCTCATGGAACACAAGCATATAGTTTGCCAAAATATAGTACCCATCATTCCTGGAACTTTGCACTATGCTAACATAGGCAGGTTAGTCTCTTATTGTAAGATTTTTGAAAAGTGTACCTTACAAATGAAATAATAGTTATTATATATAGAACACAAATTATGCACACAAATTATCCCATAATTGGGAAAGTAAGGAAAATATTTTATATAAACATTATTGAAAAGAATTTAAAATATGCATCTAAAAATGTTCTTAATTAGACTCTCCCTTGGAGTTCCCACACTGAATATCAGATATAAGTAATAATAATTATTAATTTAATTCCATTGATTCTATAAGCAGTGATTGTTTTTACTAGTCAGATCCTCCATTCTTTTCAAAGCAATTCAGTTCCATATGCCAGTTCTAGTTTAGTCCTACAGTGTGTGTCATTTTGCACAGTGAATGGCAAAAGCAAAAGCCTGAGGAGCCATAAGAGTCAACCCAGGTCTGTTGACCATTTGTTTGTCAGAATGTAATTTATCCTTGACTACTCTTGTGCAAAGCAAAGTTGCACTTGCATGTGCCATAAGAGTCACTGATCCTACATGCTTGAAAACTGGACTACAAACATTCCTGCCAAGATTATTTTTCCTGTACTGGAACATACAACTATTCCATGTTTTACTAATGGTACTTGGTATTTAAAGCCATACAAGGCTGTTCCCCCTCCAGATATTTTCAATGACAAAGCAAAACAGCTTAGTGGAGATAAATGGCTTCTGTTTGTGTTGTGTGTAAACCAGTTGTCCAGATAAGGGAAAGCTATGTGCTTCTGTTATGCTACAATCCAGCAAGAAATTCCATGAAATGTGAAGCCAGCTTTTCAAACTGTTGAGGAGCTGTTGAGAAGTCCTTTCACCATACACACCCTCACGTGGAGACAGGAATATTGCTGTTACCTGTGAAGACTGTCTTGCTTTTAATCTGTTTTAAGAGCGTTAATGATTGTATTGCTCCTCTCTTCTCCAGCTTGTCTTACCAAAGTTCAGTCCTCATAAATTCCTATAAAATATAATGTACCTTGGAAAGAGGTCTTATTTGAAACAAAAAGTGAACTCAAGACAGAAAATTTCAAATACTAAGTTAAACTGTAAAGTTCTAGAGAAGTCTAGAAACTGTATGTGTTTGTTTTCATTGTTGTGCCATGTATCCTTTTCACTGCATCACACCTCACACTTTCATTTAAACTGATGCTCCTTTTGAGTCAGAGGTTGTCTTCATATCTTTCCACAACAGCAGAGAGCTTGCAGGAAATTTAAAGGGAAAAATTAAAATACAGGGTGAATAGAAAGATTATTATTAAATTGTCCAAATTCTATTATGCATTTAATTTATATGCAGATGACAAATAATGTCAGCTCAACTCTATGCCAGAATTTGAAGACCAGCAATTCTTAATCAGATGATAAGATGATTTTTTTTAGTTGGAGTGAGACTCCTACATTCAAAATAGGAAACAAAAATACCACAGGAATAAACCAGACTGAAGTGACCTGGCATAAGATTTGCAACCAACATCAAATTAACCTTTTTATTTTTTTTTTTATTTTCATGTAATGCAGCACAGCTTTCAGTATCATGTCAGATTCTGCTGTGTTGTAGTACAGAAATACCTACCCAAGACTTAGGAACAGTGAATGTGTTACAGTTGTATCATGTCATGTTCCACAGTTCCTCCTATTTTTTCATGCAATTCTTTAGCTGAATATCTTTCTTTTTTCTTTTCTTCTCTGTTTTTCTGTCCAGTAAGTGCAGACTGTATTATAAAGTAAATGAACAAACAGTAACCAAGTATTAGAAACTCACTTTGTAGTCAAAAAATGTTATAAAAATGATTTGATTTCAATGTGGAGTAATAGAATCACAAACACTTTTATAACTACACAAACCACTTTTTTTTTCTCTTTTCATTACCACCCATTTTTTTATAATTGCTTGTTAAAAATATAGGATGTAGCATAATTTTAGAAGTTTTTCTAGTCTTGGAAGGGTTTTCTTGACTTATGCAATGACAGCTTAAAATATTTTAAGCTAACAATTACAGGTAGACACATCTTCTTGGAAGAATTGCTTGCTGTTCAGGAAAGGAACAGCAAATGCACTTGACTTTATACTCTACTGAGTTTTATTGCAGTGATAATTTGCCCCTTATGAACCAAGTTCCCATTCTTCAGATACATTAAAAATGCTCAAAGCATACAGATATTCCAAAGATGCTGATGGATGTATGCCTTTACATAGAGTCTTATGGAAAAGAAGTAGCATTACTTTTAGGTGTTTTCCAGTGCAGCTGCAATGTGCTAAAATAGAAACAGGCATAGAAACTCTCACTGTGGGACTGAGACAAATCAACAGTAGGTAAAGACTATAAAATTACACTTCTTTATAGATGTTACCTCTCATAATTCAATGAGTAAGGAAGTATTGGCTAATAGTATGCAGTTGTCAAGGTATTTTTTCCCATTATTCTCTCTCTTCTTTGCTGCTTTGAGTACCATAGGGCAATGCTTAAAAATAGGCTCCCCCCTCCCAACCATGTGGCTAGGATAGGTTCAGTACCATGTAATATCTGTATGGTTCTTTCAATTATCAAACATACTGCACCAATGCATTTCCTTTGAAATAATTTTTTGAATGATTTTGTAAGACACTAAGCTTTTGACATCAGAAAGTTCCTCATAGGTACAATTTATAAGCCTATTAAATGACTTATCTCCTACAAATAACCTATCTACCCCCTGTTCTACTTGTTTTGTTGTTTTCTTATAAATTGCAATTAGTCTGATGATTTTCTTTCTCTTCCTGTTGATAAACTGCTACTCTAAGCACAACTTAAAACTGAAACAGCAAGAAAAAAAAAAGCCCATCGTATCTTCTGCCAGTTCTTAGAACAGAGAACCTTGGTCTCCTTCAGAAACTCGCTCAGGTTATCAAAATAGGCACAAGATGATCACAGGACACCATGTGGCATCTTCTGTTCTGGGTCCATACAGATGCATAGGTTGTGTAGAATGTAGAATAGATTTTTGTTAAAATCTTTTCACTTCTAGAGACACAGATCTTGAAGAACTGTAGCAGAAGGTAAAAAATTATTCAATCAGTTCAGAAAACTCATCAAATATGAATTTAAAAGAAATGCAGAGTGTTGGGAGAGGGTATGTGAGTTTGCTGTCTTCCAAGAAAGATCCCATTTTTTACTTTATGCCTGAATTTCCCAGTTGGTAAAACTATGGAAAGATTGATGCTTCAGCCTTAATAATGACTGTGTAACAATGGCATCTCCTTCAGAGAGCAAGTTGCTTCTGTAAAACTGTCACAGTGTGTCTAGATCTTTTCCTTTAATAAATGCCTAGTTTTTCTGAAAACTTTGCACCAATGCTTATGGGAAGTATTACAGTGCACGGCAGTAATTTTTATAATTTCTGTCTGCCTTTCATCAGGGTGTCTGTGACTAATTTCACATTGATTAAACCAGGCAAGTACCAGAAACATTGTCATTGTCTTCAATCAAACCCAGTTGATTCAATGTATTTAGATATTGTTACAACTCCTGGCCCTAGAAATGCTGCACTGACTTTTCTCAGGCAGTTGGATCATTTTCACAGACCAGCAGTTGTGTTATAATCAATGAAAGATTTTTAAATTTCTCCTTCTCCCTGCCCTAACACTCAGAATGATTGCTAATATACACTAATGGCACCTTCATGGTGCTATCAAACACCTCATGCTTTTATTGTGATTGGTGGATTTTACTGTGATTAATGTTTTTATATTGCTCAGGAATTTGGGCACCCTTTTCTTCTTGAAATTTGCTCACCTCTTGGTGATCACTCTTTTTTCTTGGGGTAAATGCAACAGTTCTCTGACAATGAATCCATAGTGATGAAAAACATGCCTCAGATCTTGGAGATAATCTATACCTAAAGCTCCTGTCAGTAACTTTATTTTGAATTAGCCTAAATGAGATTTATACATACAAAGCCTTCTCAACACATTCTCAACAGCAAGATAAGGGTCTGTAGTTCAAATTGCTGCCACAGCATCCACTTAGAGCAAGAGGGACAATATTGCTAATTAAAGAAACATCATGCCTTGCTGTGCTTGATGTCTGTAGCGACAGGACAGTACTATCAGTCTGGAAGGATGCTCTTCCAGAGGATGAGAAACAAGGATAGCACACTTCTAGTGGATGTTTTACTGTGTTGACAAGAGGCTGTCCCCTAGGGAAAAGTTGCTGTGACAGCACTTTTTTCTGCCTGAACTCCTGGATGCTCTGCTACCTTTGGTCCTCCAAGGAAAGCACCATTTTTATGCAGGGCATAAAGTACCAGGATATGAAATACATGTTTTATCCCTCTGTTTTTCCTGGCCTTCCTTCTGATCCTTGCCACAGCACAGACCAGTATTTTCCAAATGGGATATCTGTATCTTATATGTCTGTGGGTGCAAGTCATCATCTAGTACTTGGACATCATAATTCCATCTGGAAAATAACTACTTGAATTTGCACATAGAGGCAATGCACTTTCTGCTGCAGTTTCATCTTTTAATATTTCACAGCACTTACGCAATTTCCATGCCCAAAGTTTTTCCTCACACTGGTAATTTTCATCATCTAAATGAGAAGACAGTCAGTAGGCAAGAGGGCAGAAGAGAAGGAAATTACATGTACATTTTATTTATGGGGTTTCAACTTCTAGCCAATGGCAGATAGAAGAAATTATTTTAAAAGGTGTGCATCAATGAATAATAATAAATAATAGGGGGCAAAAAATTTCTTTCTACACTTCATTCATCAAGAAGCCAAGCCTCTGGTAAGTTGATTGATTTAAGGATCTGAAAATATAAGTGCTTTCAAATGTCTTTTTCAGAAGCTTCCATATTGTTTCACTTGCTCCCTTCTTGTCTTCAATATTTTCTTAGTGTCTTTAGCTCCTTTTCTGTTAGAAATCTTCTGTGTTAGCTTGCATATGCTTACATGTGAGAGTTTCCATTAGCCTTGTACAAATAATGTAATATACTGAATATGGCTAACATCAAGAGTGGAACCTATACCTCCTGCTTACATTTGCTTATATTCTGCCCAGATGGGATGCAGCTGGTTTTCAGATCACATTTCTTGTGTCTTGAGGTTTCAAAGCTAGTCAGGCATTTTTTACATGCCCTGCACTTTCTTGTGATTTTTTTGATCCTCTGATCCTCTCCTTCTCCCATCTTTATGCAGGTCTGTGTTGGAAATAAAGTATAATACCAATGAATTAAAACACAGTAATTCCATGTGCTTAGACAAAGTGTTGCGTGAACAACTTCTCCTCTGCCCCTCAGGCAGATATTTTATATCTTGCAATGACTGAAATTCTCAATAAGTTTTGACATGGCATGTCATTCATCTTCATCAAATCTTCCTTGTTGTAGACTGCTGTCTTCAAACAACTGTTCTCCAGTCCAAATCATTGGTTTTCCTTGAGTTTCTGCTAGGCAGTAGTGACATCCTACCTCTGCTGCCTTGTTCCTGAAAAGAACCACTTCTTCAGGAAGACAAGCACAAAGTAGAATCACTTTAGATCACCTAAAAGAAACAAGTTTTAGAATAAACACGTTTTTGTGATTTACATTCTTACTGAAAGCATCTGTCTAAAATTTATTATTGGATAGAAACATCCTAACACTATGTAGAAGGCTGTGTGTCTAGTTGGTATTGCACATTACAGTTTATACATTCACTTAGATTATGTACAAAAATATGGAGGCAAATTTATACATAAGACCTAACAATTTAAAACTGAAAACATCTAATTGGCTGGTGATGGCTGGATCAAATTCATGATCACATCTGGGTTTTCCTCTTAATTACTGCCTAATTTCATGTGATTTATTGCATAAGGAGTGGATGTAAGATTTAACAGGGTGCTTAGCATGAGCCAAACTGTATTCTCTTGTGTCACATTCTTCCAATGTGACTTCAGGCAACCTAATCAAACCCTCCATGCCTCTGTATGGTCTCTGAAATGTGCATAAGCCGCCTGTACATAAGATGTAGCTCTTTCCTGTTTGTAAAGCACTTTGAGATTCCTGGAGGGAACCGCTCTGCATGGTTTTCTGGTTTAGAAGTGTCTTTGTTGATCATGCTGTGGAGCAATATAGAGAACTGTCTAAATTCTTGAGTGACTTTAACTTCAGAACATCTAATATCATGTATCTTCCTTTCCTTGCAATTAAAGAGGAAAATACCCTCTACATACATGTGACTCATCCAAGTAAATGAAACATGCTCTGATTTCTGAAGTTGTATTCTAATCTAACACATCCAATTTCTTCCAGATTACTACGGACCTGAGGCAGCGTTGCACAGACAGCCATACAGGAACCTCAGCCTCTGCACCTATGGCTGCAGGCATCATTGCCCTGGCACTGGAAGCAAAGTAAGATCTGAGATATACTCTGAAATAAAAATTAAGCACACAAGAAGATATTTCTCATTCATCCAGCACCTTTATGCAGACATCACACAGGGCTTTGGAACCTTTCTTATACACAGTAACCTTCTAAGGGCAGGAAAGATCTCCATGCTTACTTCACATGAATGAAAGCTGACTCTGGAGATGCTGACAGAGTGCTTAGTGTCAAAGTAACATGAAACAATGTTGAGCATAGGTGGTTTCCACTAAATGATGTATAGCATCCTGACAATGTCTTACAGTTCACTCAGAAGGTTGCCTGGATCTGCTGTGCCCTCCAGGGTCTGTAGGTCACCTCCTTCATTCACCAGGCTCTTCTTAGCAATGTCTGCCCTTGAGCACTGAAAGAGGTTTTGGGAAGTGTTAGGTTAACCTGAGCATAAGTTAATGTGGTCTGAAAAATAAAATCTCAATGTCAGCATGCTGACACAAATCTATTTTTAACTTGGGTCAAGTTCCTCAACTCTAAAAACCATGGGAAATATGGGAGATGTTCAGGTAGATCTGTATTTCAGAACTTTATGCATTACTTTGTATTCTGTCGGATAATACCTGTAGGTTTAAGATGAAATACTTCACCCCAAATCCTACTCAGTGTTTTTAAGTTCTAGGACATTGATTCTATTAAATTTCTGAAGAAAACTTGTTCCCTATTGCATCAGCCATTTTCTTTGAAGGAAGCAAGAAATTTGCACACAATAGTAGTTTTAAATTGCATTCGTTCATAACACTAAAATTATGTTTCCATCTGTCATGTTGGCTTTTTTTGAAGTCACCTTGACCCAATACTCAGCACAGAATACTTTTGGCTGTTGAGTTATAAACATAAGAATAAGAGTTTGTAATTGAAGACCTGACATAATCTTAAATAGTGCAGCACTTTAGTCATAATAATTGTGTTTTCTTAATGCAGTTATCAGAAACAAAGGTATTTTTAAAAGTTAATATAGTGTTATTGTGAAGGTTTTTAAACTTTTAAATCTCTTTACCTCAGTTTTAAAACCCTTAAGTTCATTCCAAACCATCTGCAAATGCAGATAAGACTCTATGTGTGTACATTTCAACTTGGTCGGTTATGAACTGAAATTGGTAATTGATTATTTTTGTTTTATTGTAGTTGAAAGTTTCAGAAAAATTATATCTTACAAGACCTACAGTAAAGCTGTTTCTGATTGTGACATCTTAAAACTCACTGAGAAGCTTACCCTTTTTTCTCTGTGACCTTTGGTGACTCTACCAGTAGGAAATTAATGCATATGGACTGGCAATTTTTTTCAAAACTAATAGTTGCTATAATAGACATAAAGACAAGGTTGTGTTAAAGCTTTTATATGTGGTGATGGAGACAAAATGTACTGGTGACTAAGTATCCTAGCAAATAACTCTTTTTTATTTGTAGTACTAAAAAGAGTTTCAAGGTGAAAATTTGTTGATATTGCCTCCTTTTAGATTCTGTTCCATTTCATTAAATGGAAGAAAGGTTCTGTTTCGAGATCTTAGCCTGTGTATTTGAGTAGATCCAGGTGAATTATATTAATAATGCCATAAATGTGGGGGGGTTTATTAGTATTCCATTCATTAACTTTTCTCTCTTATGTGTACTTAAATCTGCCACTGTTGCTGACCACAGCCACTAAATAAAACAGAAAAAAAAATAGTTAAAAAGAGAGAAGCTAGGGAGGAAAACAGTTCTTGTGTTGTGCCTTCCCATGCTGGTTTTTCTTTACTAGTTTGGAGAAATCTTTGGTGTTGTGACATTATAGATTATGAAGTAAAGCCTTTAGTATTATAGGGAGATCATATTGTGATCTGTTAAATTTTAATGTCTAGGGTTTGCTTGTGTGGAATTTGTTTAGTTTATTTTATGCTGTTTCTGAATTTCTTATTTGTGTGATTATGTATTTTTCACCTGTTATGCCTGCCAATTTAGGTGACCCCAAGTAAATGCTAGGAATTGAAGTACTCAAAAAGAAGTTTTGAAGCCATTTAAGTATTTTCTGCAATACTTCTATAATGGGATATAAAGGACACATGATATTGTGGCTTAGTGTAACTGCTTACTGGAACTATTTTGATTCAAACAGACTTTGCATTTTCATAAGTTCATCCTTATATTTCCTATTAGTATTTCTGCTAATGACAGTGTTTATGGGAGATGTTTTAAAAAGACAAGTTGGAAAAGGGTTTTGCAAGGTTAGTTACATTCTTTTTACATCAAGCTGCTTAAAAATTAGAGCACTTGGTCCTAAACATTTATTGACAATATTTGAATCAAATTATAGTTTCATTCCACTTTGTGCTGGAAAACACAACAATTTATACCATGGAAGTGTTTTGAGTCTGCAGAAGTCAGTTTTTCCCAATAGCCAAGTCCTATTCCTGGGAGACTGATATGGCCTGGGTGTAACTTAGAGCAGCCAACAGGTTGTTTAACTCACACACAAAGGTGCATTCAACCAGAAAAAGAACCAAAAAAAAACCAAACAAAAAAAATACACACACACACACATATATATATATATGCAAAGTGGCAAGACAGATTTACACAGTAACCTTGCACTTTCTTGAACAAGCCCCATATGATAGGATTGGCAAATAGCTGGTAGAGGATCTCTTACCTGATTTGAGCCCTCCACTTAGCCATTTCTTCCAACAGGGATCTGCTTCTGAAATTCTGGTAACAAATTGTTTGATTATGTTGTTATGCATAGTGTGAACACTATGAAAATACATTTGTATTATTTTTGATCTAGTATTTGAGTATTGAAGTGTCATGCTTTCCCTCAGGAATCAAAGAATTGTAACTGAGCTTCAGAGTGTTTCGTTGGAATCCCTGAAGGTGCAATGTAGAGTTAGAAATATGCAGCAATTATCAGACAAAGACATATCTTAATTTTCATGTTCTGCAGTTTTCTTATGGTATTTAGATAGTAAATTGCTTTCTGGTTGTACCCAGTTGATGTTTCCCAGTATATCTAGTGCCTTGATCAGATCTTATGAATAAATGCTTGGTTGTGCATTTAGTCATTACATAATGTCAAATTTTTCTAATTATAAAGAGAAAATAAGTATAATCAGTTCAGTGCACAGAGACTATTTTCATTGCATAGTACCATACTGTTGCTAGCAGAAATAACTTTTCTCATTGATGAAAAGGTTGGATTTGAGCAAATCAGAGTCAGAAGAGACACCAGCCCTGCATTTGTTCCAGAGACCATTGAGCCATACTCCTTTGAAGAAGTCAAATTTAAATAAAAACCTTTATATTGCTTCCAGAGGAAGTATTCCTCTTTTCACTAGACCAGATTACTCAGAGACCCATCCAACCTGGCCTTGGAACAATTCCTAGGGGTGGGGCACCCTCAACTTCTCCAGCCACTCTGTGCCAGTTTTTTACCACCCTGCCAGGAAATATCTAATCTAAACCCACTCTGAAAGAAAGTAGCTTTTCCTCGAAGGAGAGGTGCTTCATCCCTCTAATCATTTTTGTGGCTCTTCTCTGGACTTGCTCCAGCAGGTCGATGTTATTCTTGCATTTGTCTTTTTTTATATGAAGCCAAGGCTAGAGCAAGGTAGTGCTGGGAGAAGAACTGAAGAGTTTTAGTGAATTCTGATACTAGTAGTGACAGAAAAGTGACAATGTACCACATTCCTCCAAAAGACATAACCACTGAGATCAGAGGAAAATGGAGTTCACATTGTAAGGGGTCAACAGTGTCAGAAGTAGATATTTAGATTTCTAGCAATTGATATTTGCATACTTCCCAGACTGATTGATTTTCTCACAGAAAGCAGAAGAGCAATGCTCTGTTTAGCAAGTACAATTTTGGATACAGAAAAGGTATTTCTGTGTTATCAAAAGTTAAGAGGGCTTTGTCATAAATACAGTCAGAGGTTAAAAGTGATGTGACAGCTGAGGTGAATTGAGGAAGTGCTGCCAAGTGACCTCAATAGCTGGACTTGGAGTGCAGAAGGAGAGATTATCATTGAAGTGCATCAGATTTGGCTAGGTCTTTGCTCCACTGACTGACTGCCTGTTATAGAGGGCACTGCTAGAGTGTGTGAGTTAAAAATCTCCTGAATCTTTGCATTTTTTGAGTAGTTTTCTCTTAATATTGAAGTATTTGAAAAACATATCTATATAATGCATACATGTAAGCATTAATAAATGCTTACCTTAGAACCTATCTTGCTCTTGATGTTTAACCACCCCATGCCACTTAGAGAATTTCAATTATTATATTGACACTGATTTGGGTGCACTTTGGTTCCTGTTCCTATTTTAAGTTATATATAAATTTGCCAAAGAATAACCATTCAGGCTGAAATTTTCTATTTAGCTTGCACTAAAAAAGTTTTATGAAAATTCCATTCAGACTTTTCTTAAACTCATAAAAACAAATAATGTTTGATTGTGATGATTTTTAACTTCCTCATTGAGTTTTTCTGTGTCTATGCTTTGGAGCAACAGCTAGAAATAAACTAGTAGATAGCTGTTGTTCTGGTGCCAGGACAATGCCTTTAACTTGTGTAAGCTTTTCAGAAATCTCAGTTGGCATTCTCTCAGTTGAGACTTTTAGGAGTTTAGCAGCTCTATATCCCCTGTAGTTTCTTGGCTGTCCAAGTGTTTTCCCACATCAGTTTTTAGAGGCCAGTCTGTGAAGTTACTCTTGAGGTGGTTCTGGCTGTTCACTTTGAGAGCAAGGATCCCTCCCTGCTGCTTGTTCCTGTCAGTTCCTTGTTGGGAATAAGATGGAAGGTAGAACAGGAGCAGTTTCACTGAATTGCAGTGTCCCTGTGTTAAGTCTTTTGGAATGTGGAAGACAGGTCAAATCAATAGCCTGGGTACCATGCTAACCATATCTTCCTTTATTTACCTAAGAAAATGTAAGCTTTCTCCATCTTCACAGTCAAACTGGTTCTAAGAGTGGCAACTAAGCCAAGGTTTTGTTGCTGTTCCTTCCATGCTGTTATTAAGCAGACTGTGAGCACTGTCTTTTGGACCGTCTGATTTTATTGTTCCTTTGGAGATGACACAATAAAGGATGTAATTCAGATGCCTTTCTCTCAGGGGTTTTCTCCTCCCAGTTTCATCATTATCAGCCTGAGTTAGGCCATTGTTTGTTTGATTTTTGGCACTTATGATTTTTTTATCTCCGTGTGTGCTGCACATTTGACACAGGAACACCAGAACACCATTGCTGATGAGTGTATAGCTGCCTACCCCACTGTTCATCTAAAGGAATACAGCATGTCCTATCACAATTTGTCTGGATTTTGTCCTAAAAACCAATATAAAGATAATGCAAAAGATTTTTTTTCCCTTTCTTTTACAATAAGAGTGATAAAACATTGGAACAGATTGCCACAGAGGTGGTAGATGCCCCATGCTTGGAAACATTCAAGGTTGGTTCAGAGGGTCCTGAGCAAGCTGATCTAGTTGAACATGTCCCTGCTGATTGTTGTGTACTTGGGCTAAATGACCTTTGAGGTCCCTTCCAGCCCAAACCATTGTGTGGTTCTGTGGCTGTAGATTCTCTGGCAGAGCCTTCCAGTACTGCCTGATGAGGAGATCAGGATGCATTGCAGAAAGTCTGGAGGTGTGGCATGAACATAAGCTGAATGTTGGAAAGTAGAGCTAGAAATTTATTTAAATTATGTTGTGCAGGCAAATGCTATGTTTTTTAAAGCTATAGCATGTTATCTGACATGTAGAAGTATATCCTATCTTACAAACCCTTAATGTGCCTTGCATTCCATGCCTTTTTATTTTCCTTTTTTTTTCAGTAATCTTTACCAGCTCAACTGGATAAACAATTACTGTCATTCCAGTACAGCAGCCTAGTGTGAGAAACTGCACCATAAGAAAAAAAAGTTCCTATAATAATGTTTTTTTAAAAATACTTTGGGAGAGAAGGCATCTACTCTCATTAACTACAACAGAATATGTAAATATGTTAAGAATCTGATTTAAGAACAAAAGTTTCACTGATTTTCAATGACTGCATAGTCAATGAAAATTCTGGGCCAATTCTGGGTCTTATGAACTTCACTCTGGTCTGTCTTCAGCTGAAGGGAACTGTGGCAATGTGTGCAATAGGGACAGATAATGATGCTCTGGGGATGGTACTTAGTGCCTGTTGTTCTGCATCACATTACTTTTTTCCTCTTCATTTTTCAGTGGCTTAGTTTATCACTACTTCTACTACATTGCATTTTTAAAGAGAATATTATTCATCTTCTTGCAGGTAATAGAAAAACTGAAAAAAAAAAGGCAGGAAAAAAAAAAAGCTGAATGATGACACCTTGAGATCATCTTCTAAGAAAATAAGTTCTCCTTGTTGTAGCTATAGAAGAAACAAGAAAAATCCCTGAAGATTTGCCCTAGTCCTAGAAGATAAATATGTATTAATGTCACAGTGAGGATATAAATGGCATCTTCTTTCACCTTCGAGGGAACCTATCATTAGGAATCCCTTAAAGGAATACACATTTGTGCAGTCATGTCCTTGCTTTGCAGCTCACCAACCATACAATTGCTTGGAATTCTTGCAAAATAGTCACAGAGTCTCAGTGAATTCCAGGATACAATAGAGACAAATTAATAACAACAGAGACACCTGGAATAGCTTCAATAGGAGCTGAAAGGCTAGAGGAATTTCCAGTTTGAGCTAGCAGTTAGTGAGATTTAGTAGAGCTCTTCAACAAGCCAAAAGTTTGACTTCTTCTCCTTAGCACTCATTCATATACAGCAGTTGGTGGTCATAAAAATTGCCTCCGTGTGAAATGTACTCATTCATCTTTCCTTAAGTTTCATATAACAGAATATTATCATATATTGTTACAGTCTACTTATGGCAAACCTCCCAGTTGTATAAGAAATTTCATATAGGTTTTCTGTAAAATTGAAACTTGTTATTTTGAATGGAGCAAAGGAAAGTAGAGAAGATAAATGAAAATTGTTTTGCCTTGGATACTTTTCAGCTTATATGACCTTGTATCCCTACATCCTGGTAAAATGTCTGATCTGTGGCTTTGTCTTTGTTTCATAGTCCATTTCTGACCTGGAGAGATGTACAGCACATCATTGTCAGGACTTCACGTGCAGGACATCTGAATGCTAATGACTGGAAAACCAATGCAGCTGGCTATAAGGGTGAGAGCTCTCTTTCTTCTTTGCTATTACAAGCAACTAATTATTTAATATTTTTGTTTGACACTATGCTGTGCATAGTTTTGACACCTTTCAGCCTCAATCTGAAGGGGCCCATCCTCTCTTATATAAGGAAAACATTTTAGAATGACTAATGCACAAAAATGTTGACTACAAAATGTGTTGGCTTGATCTTCTTAGTCCCTTTCAGTCATATCATACACTGTTGCCAGAAAACTAACTAAATTAGTGGTGTTTAATTTTTCTTTTTATATCTAGTATTCTGATAAAGTAGTGTAGAGTTGAGGATACCACAGTTCTGGATTCCAGCCATATCCTCACTCAGAATTATTGGCAGTTTGAATTTAAAATGATGAAACAGTATTTTCAAATTTCATTTTTATAGGATAAACCCTGCATTATTTATATGTAAGAATTCTGTCAGATTTTGGATAGAATTGAATTTTGAGCTGTCATGACTTTTCATGGGACAGGTAATCATGTAGTGTAGATTCCTAAAATTTTCTACCATATTGTAGATTTGATAAAAGACACATCTTAAAAACAAGTTTTCACTTTTAGGATATATATTTTCTGGGTGGATTAAAACAGAACCTTGATTCTGCACATTTTATTTCAGCACAGTTTGTCTTTTGCTTACCAATCACTACATTCATACTGCTTTCAATTTGTGTTTTATCCTAAATGAAACCCTGGAATGGCTTATTTCTGGTTCTGTTTTCATAAGAATTCCACCAAATACTGAAAGATCTCTTATAAGATGAGATTTGATCTGTTTCAGCCAAGATCTTCTGAGAGAAAAATGAAATATATAAGAGTTATCAAGTCTTTGCCCAGGTTTCACTTTAAAACTGAAGCCTGTATTTCATCTATTTTGGATCAAGGCACTGCTGTCATAGAGAATCTTTAATATATAATTCTGACCTATGACATTTTTGCTGCAATGGCATAGAAACCAAACGAAAAAAAATCTTTATTTTTAGATCCAAATCCATCTCTAACTAGACATAATGTATTCAGAAATGGATATTTGATCAGAGATTCCTAATAATGTGAAGGTTCTGATGTTCAAGGGCCTGGTTTTATCCCATTTACAAGTCCATTCCCACACACAAAACACATAAATAGATAATTCTTTAATTGCAATAACATTACAGCATTTGTTATTGTGAAACATCTCCCAGGATTTAAAAGTTTTATCAAGAGATTGTGATTCTATCATCAATTTATCAAAGCTCTATGAAGGTCAAAGTAACATAAAGCAGAGCTACATTTTTCATATCATACTTCCAAAATGAAATATTTTTTATTTTTTTCCATTTGTTTCCCCAGAGAGGCAAACACCCTGTGAGTCTCTCACAGCTGCTGTCATTCAGTATCAAAAGGCAGGTCACACAGCAGCAGCACTGGCAGCAGGACTTGCACTGTTGAATCACTATTGAGTCCTTGGAACCATTTTTCTATGCATTGTAACATATATATAGTAAGGGAAAGGGGTGAAGAAAGGTTTTGTCTCCACTTGCTTCACTCATAGAAAGTCACAAACACAGATAAACTCAACTTGGTAACATGGATTCAGGAAAAACAACTTGAACTGGCTGAACTCTGCTGTAGACTTTATGGTGAAATTGAAAAAATGGAAGACAAGCTAAATGCCTTGACCTCTGCACAGCTCAGGAATCAACCTTAACCCAAATAAAAGCATTAGTTTTAGCTAAATTATTTTGGCAACTTAGGCTGAGCACATGGTTCCAATAAAAACACATCTCTCTTTAAACTCCTGTTGGTTTTGGAAGAAGGAGAAGCAGAAGATTTAGTTTAAATCACAACATCCGAACCTGAATTCAAAAGGGGATTTGCACACCACTGCTGGCAAGACTGAAAGAGGTTTTTTTATTGCACATGGCAATATTTGGTATAATATTACACTACTATCCTTCACTATTGCCAAGAGTAACAATAAAAGTAGGGTTTTTCATAGATGAACTACTCTGATCAGACTGAGTTCCTCAAGAAATTGTATCATAATTTTGTTGAAATCAAGAAAAAGATCCATGTTTCTTCCTCAGCATGTTCTTTTGAGAGGGTGGAAGACTTTTTTTTTTCATTATCTAAAGCAGACAGTCACAAGAAACAATCTACCTTTCTTCAGTGCATACTAGTGAAGAAAAAAGAAAACAAGAATAAAGAGAAAGACAGGTTGGGCCTTTAGAAATAAGAACTGAAAGGGTGAAAACCAGCAAAAACCTGAAAAAACCTTTCACTCAACAAAGGGTCAGCAAGAGCTGGTAGTTGAAAGTGGGTCAGCATGCCATTTCAGAGGGCTGTTTTGCTGGTCTGCATGGCAACCCTTCCCCTTGCCATAGTCCCTGGCAGTGTTTTGCCATTGCAGAACACACAGAAAGAGCTCACAGATGTCATTACTGGTTTCAAGATCTCCTTTTTCTACTGTCTTACATTTATACAAAGAAGGATTAATTCATGAAAAACACTTAAGCCAGCTAGTGATTTGCTAAAGCGGTTCTTGTTATTTGTTTAATTTTCTGGCAAGTAAACAGTGCTCATTAAATTCATGTCAATAGAATTAACTCAAGAATGAGCAAGAATTTTTACTTGGTAGGGGGTTTTTTTAATTGTTTTCTTGTCAGACAGCATGCATCTTTTCTCAGGAACTTGTTATTTTGTAGTCTAAAGGGAAAGATTTAAATAGTCAGGATATTCTTTGGTTAGTCAGTTGTACATATAATTTATCAATTGAGGGTTTTTCAATAATTAAAGCAGTTCATTAGCTGATTTTATGGAAAAATACTTGAGAGCATCTGTTTTTGTGAAGATATCAAAACTGTTGATCTGTTTCTGCTATGGCAGATTGGATGCAAATCTTTGTTCTGTCATCTGTTTAGTCAACAACAGAGCATGCAACTGCTTTCATAAAAAGGAAACTACATTAATTCTGACTTGTCTCTGAGTTGAAAGATAGAGAATGAAACACTGCAGTTTTAAGAACAATAATCAAATCATATAAACAGCTCTTTGTCTGTAAGTGAAGCTCCACATATTGTCAAATTCTTTCTCTGTAGAAACAGACCATTCATAGGAAGGAATACTACTAATTTGCAGGGAAGTTGTTAGTGAACACACTTCACTCTTCCTGACTCTAAAGCACAGACAATAACACTAGAGTACACTGAAATAAATGCTATTGAAAGATAAAAGAGTTAAATCAAAATTCTTAGCAGTTTTTTCAGTTTTAGGCCATTCCTAGGCTCAGAGGAGACGCTCTTTCTAGGGAAACCAAATTGTCTCAATTGCCAAGGAGTAATAACAGAGTTGTATCACATCCCTTTAGGTTAGCTGAAGTACCTGCTGCTTCCATTGAAGAGTGACCTCTGGAAAGCTTTAGTCACTTAAAACTTAATGTTTTAGAGCCTTTTAATATAATTGCTTAATTACAGTGTTTCATAAAACTGGTGATTATATTAGTTGTGAGCAGGACATTAGCAGTCTGGGAGTGGGAAAGAGATGAGTATACCTAGGTTCTTATTTAGGAGACCTGGACTGGACTGGTTTATCTTGTGGTGACCAGTAGCCAGGCAGGAATTCAGAAATGACCAAGAATATCTTTACAACCTGTGAGTTTCAGAGAAGACAAATAAACTATGAATACCATGCCATACGACATATTTTCAATAACTTGTAATAACTTTTCAATAAATGTAAATAAATTCTTAATTACATTTTTAAAACATTGTCAGAAGCTGCCATATGACTTTTGGAAAACAGCAAGCACTCATAAACAATTGTGTCAAACAATCAAAGCTGTTCATCTACAAAAAGATCTTTCAGTCTTACAGATACTTCCTGATATTTTCACATGGCACTGGCCAGTGTAAACTCCTATCCACCCCTAATGCTCATACACACAGTGGATGGAGCAAGTGAAACTGAAGCTTTGAGTTTAGCTATTACAATATGCCAGCTTTCTTTAGTTGTCAATAGACACAAAACACATGAAGTTGCATTGGTCTGTGTAGAAGTGAGGAACACCATGTCTAGCTTGCATGTGCAAGCTGGATTAGTGGGTTTTGCTGCTTGAAATATAAAAGGATGGCTAGCCTGGCTGAACAGGTCAGTTTGGCTATGACTCAGGAGAAAAAAGAGAGTTTATCATCTTAGGGAGATTGCTGGCAGGATCCTCAAGAGAAGTACAGGGATGTTATGAGGTTATGCAGTGAGAAAACTGGAAGGGCCAAAGCCCAGTTAGAACACAATTTGGCTCCTGCAGTAAAAGGCAATTAAAAAATGTTTCTATAAATTTTCCTCCAAAACAGAGGGTTAAGGGTAGTCTCCATCCTTTATTTGTTGCAAGGGGAAAGATATTAATAGAGGATGAGGAAATGGATGAGGTAGTTAATACCTTTTTACCTTTTAATAGCTCGCCAATAGTAAGACCCATTGTTCTCTGGGTACCTGATCTGGAAGATAGGAACAGGGAAAAGAATGAAAGCCCCATAATCCAAGGGGAAAGGTCAGTGACCTGCCACAGCACTTAGATACATTCAACTCTCTGTGGTCAGCTGGGGTCCACACACATGTACTGAGGGAGCTGCTGCAGGAGCTCACTGCTCTCAGTCCTTTACCAGCAGTTCTGGTTAACCAGAGAGGTCCCAGCTGAAAGGTTCAGAAGAAGGATCTGAGGGACTACAGACCTGTCAGTCTCTGTGCCAGGGAAGGTCATAGACAGATCATCTTGAGTGCCATCATGTGGCACCTGAACAACCTTTGACACTGTTTCCCAAAGCATTCTCCTGGAGAAACTGGCTGCTCATGGTTTGGATGGATGCACCATTCGCTGGGTGAAAAAATGACTGGATGGCCAAGCCCAGAGAGTGGTGGGGGTTGAGTTAAATTCAGCTGGTGGCCAGTAACAACTGGTATTCTCCAGGACTGAGTACTGGGACCAGTTGTGTTTACTGTCTTTATCAATAACCTGGACAAGAGGACCAAGTGCACCATCATTCAGTTTGCAGCTGACACTAAGTTGGATGGGAATGTTGATCAGCTGGAGAGGAAGGAAGACTCTGCAGAGGGATCTGGTCAGGCTAAATCAATGGGCCAATTTGTGAAATGCAACATTGGCATTATGGGTTCTGTGCTTTGGTTGCAACAACCTTGTGCAGCACTTCAGGCTGGGAGAATAGTGGCTGGGAAGCTGCCTGATGTAAGAGAAGCTGAGGTGCTGATCAACATCAGCAGAGTCAGAACATGAGCCAGTAGTTGTCCAGGTGGCCAAGAAGACCAGTCATATCCTGGTTTGGATCAGGAATAGTGTGGCCAGCAGGACTGGGGCAGTCACTTTTCTCCTGTACTTGGCTCTGGTGAGGCTGCATGTCAAGTCCTGTGTTAAGTTTTGGAGCCCGTACAACAAGAAAGACATTGAGAGTTGGAACATGTCAAAATAAAGGCAACAGAGCTATTGAGTCTGATGAGGAGCTGTTGAGAGAACTGGAATTGTTTACCCTGGAGAAAAGGAGACTGAAGGACCTTATCTTTCTCTGCCTAAAACGAGGTGGTTGTAGCAAGGTGAAAGTTGGCCTCTTCTCACATATAGCAAGCCAAGGACAAGAGGAGTTGTGATAGGGGAGATTTAGATTGGATATATAGACAAAATTTCTTCTGTGAATTGGTTGTCATGTGTTAGAACAGACTGCTCAGGCAAGTGGTTAAATCATCATCTCAGGAAGTGTTTAAAAGGTGTATAGATCTGGCATTTGGAGACATGGTTTAGTAGCTGAGTTGGCAGTGTAAGGTTGGTGGTTGGATTCGATCATAAGAATATTTTCCAGCCTAAATGATTCTGCAATTCTGAGAAGGCAGCTGACAGCAAACATGTACTTGGAAAAGGCAGTCTGCTGACAGCTGCAACAGCACACATATTCTTGGTAAAGGCAATCTAATTATATATACATGACTGGCTTCGACAGGTTGGTGGATGTAAAGTCTGAGAGGGATGTTGTCCTCACATAGGTAGGCATTAGTATTCTGTTAGCTGAATTGGTTAGATTAATCAGAACTTTTTGCATTATTGAAAGTTGTTTGAGGTCAGGGCAGCATTTAGTTTAGCACCAGGAAAGGAGAGAACAAGCTACAATTACTAGGTTGTCTAACAGTGGCAGGAAGTGTGTCTCCCAGCACTGACAGAACATGTATGATTGGAAAGGCCTGTGTCCTCAAGAATCTCCCCAACAATACCTCAAGGTGTCATCCACATTTAAATACTGCATGAGTCACAGGTCAACATCATAATCTTTGTAAGTGCTTTGAACAGAAATCCTGCTGCAGCTAGAGAACATATCTGTGGTGGGATTTGGAAATTAAGATAGCTGAGGAAAAGTGGAGTAAAGACATGCAAGTTTAAAATCATAGTCTTCTCAGTGGATGATCACTGTGATCTTTTAGGTGATTCCTGTTTCCTTCTTGCATGTAGCAGCTCAGTTTCTGGCTAAAAATAAAGTTTTCTTTAACTTAATATTAAAATTTCATTAGGAATTTTTCAGTACTTGATATGTTAAACCCAAATAAATTGCCAGGTAACTGAGTTCTGCTAGCCTTGAGTAAGAACTGAAATACTCTTTGGAATTTGGGGAAGGGAGCTGGAAAATATCTTGAATTATGCAGCCTAGATCATGGTTATTGAATTTATTTTATTTTTTTTCCCAACAAAACTGAGGTTACAGACAATGTTGTTTCCAGTTCGCATCCAAAGACATATAAGGTCAGGAATTTGTCTATACAGTTCCAGAAATGAGGATGTACAAACTGTAGGAGAGGGAATCTTTCAGAGAAGTCAGGCAGGTGTCATTATTTTCCCGGTCTCAAATTCTTCATTATCAAAGCTGCTCATTTACTTTTTGGATCTGGAGCAATCCATTTCCAGTTCCTTCTGAAAAGCAAGGAAGAAGCTTTAAAAATGCAAAAACAGTTCAAGCAGAAGCTCCAAGTCTGTGTCAGGATACATAAAGGAAAATGGATGGACATCCATCATGATTTTGTCTTACAGTTGATTGTTTTCCTGGGGTCTTATATTGTAAGTCAAACTCACACATATTCTAAAATGTAAATTAAATGGCTCTAAAGCAGGAGTAACAGCAGGCAAAAGGCCAAATAAGCCTTAATGTTCTACTATAATAGCACTCAGAATTGTCACCAAACCATGATCAATATAACAATGAAGAATTTAAATAAGTGCCTCAGCTCAACAACTGAGATAACTTCCTGTCTGTTTGTCTTAGATAAAAAGGTATACACAATTGCTATGCTCTGCAGCTCCCTAGTATTCCAAACATTGCCAAATGGACTGACAGCACTAACAGGATGCACACCATGAGAGTGATAACCTTTGACATTATTTCCTTTTAACAAGCCCAGCTCAGACCTTTATAAACACCCTGTAAAGGACTGGGGGGCAGGGAGGAATGGAAGTTTGAAAGTCTCCCCCTGTAGACTCATAACCATAAGAGTCTGCCTCTTACTGTGAAATGTAAACTTCTATTTTGCAGTATTAAGAAAGAAGGACCAGGATCAATGAATTTTAAACGTGACTGATAAACTAATGCAGTTCTCCAAAATACTTTAATTACAGACATTGAACACTGAATTTTAAAAGAAAAGTCCTTGGAAGTTACATGCATTTGCATGACCTCTTTATATACTAATTCTCAGTGCAGTACACTTTTGAGAATGTTCTACGCAAATTTCTAGTCATGCTTGTGTCCATCCATAGCAATGGTGAACATCTTTTGGATAGGGTAGTTCTGTCTTTTTAAAAAACAGTAAGTGCTTGCCTTTGTGAACACCAAAACTCTTCACTGCTGTTGTGTTGCTATAATGCCTTCCAGTATTACAAAACTGACAGTAGTTTTATTATCAGAATGTGTCCACTTTAATGGAACTAGGATTCAGGCCAATTAGAGAGCAGATCACACTACCTAAAATGTAGTATTTTAAGCACTTAATGTATCCTGTCAGGATGTAGAATTTAATTAATAATACGGAAAGATAAGGGCCTACATAGGGCAACTCAGCCCAGTTAGATGCCTGAATTTATTTACAACAGTGTGCTTTTTTCCCTCGAGAAAAATCAGCTTCTGAGGATTTGCTTTTAAGTCACCCACCACACTGACATTACTGGCCAGCTATCTCTATAGACTTAGGTTACTGTTTAACTTCCTTTTGCATCAGGTTACTGATCAGCATCCACTACATGGCTCTACAGGGGTACTGTGAAGTTGGCTTAGTTAATTAATAATTTCTCTAGTTATTCTCTTCAGCATCATTATCATTAAACGATTTGCAGTGCACTTTTTTGTGATTTACTTCATGTTTGCATATCCTTTTCCTGCCAAAATCTGCCACAGCTGCATGCTCAGTCAGGAATTGGTTTGAGTGTAAATATTCTGCTGGAGCTCCAGTACTTCAGGACACACAGAGCCTCTGTGTGGGACAGAACAAGAGGGGTGCTATGTGTCTGATACATCTGACAGCACAGAAATGCTGTCTTTGTGTCTCCTGCTAACAATCTGTCAGGATTTCCTGTTCAGTGCCTTTGACTCACCTGTTGTCATCTGTTCTGACATGAAGCCTAGCACAGACACTCTCACCAAAAGGTGTTTTTATTGTTTGACAGAATGACTTTGTATTTATCTGCTTTTGAGCTATCAAGGAGCCCTAAATGTATTTCCTAGGGTGAATTTGCTCGTAGTAGAGGAGATAGGTACATTTTTTTACAAGGTGTTGCACAATGCAGTCACAAAATACATTTTTTCTTTAAAAAATTTGCAGACCACCATGTTTTGCAGTGGATCCTCATGCTAAAAAAAAAAAAAAAAATTAAAAAAGAAACAATTCCATTTGAAAAGACTACTACTAGTTAAAAATTATAGCTTCTATTACTGTACATGCTCCTTAGCCAACTTTATCTCAGCATTTTTGTCACCCTTCTAAATGCATATAATCTTCAAATTTATTCTGTTCACATAAGGTGTCTTATTTCAAATGAAATAATTTCTTTGGTAAAGGCTTTATGATTTGCAGCCAAGTGCTGCTGCAGAGAAGTCTTAGAATCTTGCTGCAAAATTTTCATAGCAATCACCAGTCAGCAGTAGTCAGGTTTTCTGTTCCCATCACGACTCTGCTGCTTCAGAGAAGTAACTCGGCCTTCCTGGTGCCTCTGCTGAGGTTTTCAGCAAAGGGCACTGGTGTTTTCTCTGACTGGGTAAGATATCCCCATATGCAGGGCACAGTTTGTGAGTGAACACCATGTGCTCAGAAGAGTCATTCACTTGGTTAACACCTTCCTAAACAAGCTCTTGAGAAGTAAATCAGGAACTTAATAACCACATGAGTTTTAAATTCCTGAAATAGATAAAATATGTGAGAATGTGAAGGTAAATAGAATCTTGGATTTAATTTCTCAGTATTTTAAGATGGTGTGTTCTAAGGTTATTTTTTATGACTGCAAAGCCTCATAGCAGTGTCAGAGTTGGATACAAGCTGACACTGGTTACTGGAGGTTTAGTTTCTACTATCTATCTTGCTAGTTTTTCTGGGCAGTCTGTATTTTATTTTGTCAATTATTAGGAGCTTTTTAACAGAAAGAAAAAGAAAACATGTAAAATCCAGAAGCCTCCTTTTTTTTTGTCAAATATCAGGTAAAGCAATGGTTAGTATGTTACTGAAGAAATTATTTATACTAAAGCAAAAATCAGAAATAGACACAAACATAAGTGGAATCTCAATAAATGCAATTTTTGAAGTGTTCTCTTTGCACCTTTGTGACTGTGAAAATGTTCAAGGGCTGGAGCACCTCTCCTCTGAAGAAAGGCAGGGAGGGATGGGGTTGCTCAACCTGATGAAGAGAAGGCTTCAGTGACACCTTATTGTGGCTTTTCAACATGTAAAGGGTTCTTAGAAGAAAGACAGAAAGAAAATTTTTATGAAGGTTTTTAGTGACAATATATGGGGCAATAATTTTAAATTGAACATGGATATACTGGACATAACGATGGACATTTTCATGTGTGATGCTTGGTAACACCCCACATGGCTTTATAAGGGGGAAATAGTGCCTGACAAATTTGGTGGCTTTCTGTGATGGCTAAGAGCAAAGCAGAGCAACTCACATCACCTACCTGGACTGATGCAAAGTGTTCCAGTTAACATCCTCATCTTCAAATTGAAGAGACATGGATTTGAAGCACGAACCACTTGGTGGGTGAAAAACTAGCTAAAAATGGCCACACACAGTTGTTCAATGGCTCATTATCCAAGTGGAAACCATGAGTGGTGTCCTCTGCAGTCAGACTGTTCAGCAGCTTGTTTGGTGACACAGACAGTGCAGTCATCAAATGTGCTGACAACATGAAGCAGTGTGGTACAGTCAGCACACTGGAGAGAAGGGATGCCATGCAGAGGCACCTTGAAAGACTTGAGAGGTGGGCTTGTCTGAAATTCATGGAGCTCAACAAAGCAAAGTGCAAGGTCTTTACACCCAAATTGTGCAATCTGAGACACACCCACAGGTTGAGCAGAGAAGTGGTGGAGAGCAGCCCTGTGGAGAAGGATTTCGGAGAAATGGTTGATCCAAAACTCAACACAGGCCAACATTGTGCACTTGCAGCCCAGAAAGACAACCCAGTCCTTGGCTGCATTTAAAGGAGTGTGGCCAGCACTTAAAGGAGGTGATTCTGCCCATCTACTCTACTCTGGTGAGATCTTACCTGGAATGCAGTACAGTCCACAACATAAGAAGGACATGGAACTGTTGGAGCAAGTCTAGAGGAGAGCCAGTAAGTTGATACAAGAACTGGAATCTGCAAACACAGTCTGAGAAAGTTGAGGCTGTTCAGCCTGGAGAAGGGAAAGTTTTGTGGAGACTTCACAGCAACCTTGCAGCATCTGAAGGGGGCCTGCAGGGAAGCTGGAGAGGGACTCTTCATCAGAATCTGTAGTGACAGGAAAAGGCATAATGGGAGCAAATTGAAAGAGGGGAAATTTAGATTAGATATTAGAAAAAAATTCTTTACTGTGAGGATGGTGAGACACTGGAACAGGTTGGCGAGGATGCCCAACCCTGTCAGTGTTCAAAACCAGGCTGGATAAGGCCTTGAGCCACCTGAGGGGTAGATTGTCCCTGCCCGTGGGTCCTTTAAGGTCCTTCCCAATCCCTTAATATTCTCTGAATCTGAGATTTCATTATTTGGATCCTGAGGCATTGGAACAGGTTGCTCAGAGACACTGTGGATGTCTTATCCCTGGAAGTAACTCAAGGCCAGATTGGACAGGGCTTGCAGCAGCCTGGTATAGTGGAAAGTGTCCCTGCTCATAGCAGGGAGGTCAGACTAGATGAGCTTTAAATGTCCTTTCCAACCTAAATCATTCTGTGATCTATTATACTGTAATATAGAGGCCCTTCAGATTCTCATTGTGCATCTTTGTAGCTGCCTCTTTTAAGACAAATCTATTGGTCATCTTTCTGTTTTTCACAACCTTCTCTAGTGTGGTGATAAGTGTAGGAACTCAATCTTCCCACATCCATACAGCTGCAACGCAGTCTTTAAAAATTCCCTGGATTCCAGAGAATTCTTTGAGGAGGAAAGACATAGTTTGCTGTTTCATTTGGTTTTAGGAGCAAAAATTGAGGGATTGCTCTGTGTAAAATACAGAACCACAAATAATGTGCTTAATTTGAAAACCATGGGAGTTGGTTTTAGAAGCAAGAATGAAAAAGCATCCTCTTGCACATTTGTGTTACTGGTTTACAAAGCAGTTATGTGTTTCAGAAATCAAATTCAGTTGTCACAGATAACTGGTCATAAGTTGACATGAAATAGGAAAAGGGCTGAAACAAGATGAATTATTATTCAAGATCAGTGTTGTCTTAGAGAGGACATGACAAAACAAAACAAGTTCAAGCCATGTCATCATAACATTTCTCCCCTATTTGCCCATTTAATTCTTGTTAGACAGTTATTTTTCCTTGTTGAAACATTTCAATAGTCTAAGCAAATGACAGAAAAGCAGTATGGAATTGTTAAAGCATTATAGAATTAGTTTGTTCTATTTGCAATTAAAATGTCAAATGTAAAAGGTTGGTGTAGATGGTTGAAAGTATTTGTGGGCTGAAAGTAACTCAAGAGGCTTACTTATTCTAGACCTGCTAACCAACATTAAATAAAACCATAGTATTAATGGGCATTTTGGACTACTATTCTGTCAATCTCATTTTGGATCAAGATCATATTGTAGCATAAATTGACAATTTAGGATTATAGCTCACATATCAAACAGATTAATCTAGTTGAGGAAGCTGCATTTTCCTCATTTGTCCCACTGAAATCATTACTGTTTCTCTCCTGATTTAGCATTTTATATGTGTATACAAAATATTTGTATTTCAAATACTGCTTTCACAGTACAGGCCAAAAATATAGTAGGGAGAAAATTTTGTTCAAGCTTTTTATCAGATGAATAAAATAGCAAGGAAGGCTTAGTGTTTCAGTTATTGATCAGACATCTTGATGACAGGCAATGAAACTGCATCCTAACAAATTAAGTCTAACTACATTGGAAATGTCATGTTTTTAGGGTCTGGGCCAGATTTTTCTGAACTCTGCATGGTTCTCTGTTATGATTTATCAACACCAGTTATTCATATTTCTCATAATCAAGTCAAATGAGATTTACATCCTAGCTTTAGATTTGAGGGTGGCTTTGTATGTAAATAAGAAAGTTACTGAATTTCCAGCAGCAATTTCAGACTAAAACAAGGAGATTATGAAAAAGTTTGGGAAGTCTCTCCAGCAGCTCAGAAAGCCTTGTTTTCATGGTACATTAGTGAAAGAATTGCACCAGGGATAAATAAATGGACTTTAGCCCTGAGAAATGTTATTTCATTTTTAAGATGAAAACATCTTTAAGAGAGATTTAAAAGATCAGCTAAAACTCAATATTTACTTTGTGTTCTGGGAGCCATGTTTCCTCTGAAACATGCCCTGTGTCTGTAAGGATCTGTGTATACCTTTGATTTTTCGGAAATAAAAATAATCAATTAGTACTGCTGCCTGCATGGACAGAGAATTCAAGACAGCTCTACCAATGGACACTTTGGTCACATAAGGAGATCACATTTTTCAGTTCTTTGGCTGAATAAAAGCAGCAGTATTCTCCTCAGCCCCCAGCTTACCTTGTGTCAGCCTCATATTGGTGTTTAGTTTGTGGAATACAAGCATCTTTTTACAAAACAGCCCAATACCCCTTCTGACATCTGATGATTCCAGCAGCAAACCACAGCAGTGGTAATGCAGAGCACATAACTGGGTAGGAGCAAGGTCTGGAGGCATTTTGCTCTTGCAGTTAGTTGTCTCTCATTACCTTTCAGATAGATGTTTTTGATTAATCTGGGTTAGCAAAGTCAGCTCAGTATCTTTTGCAAATCAGTGGCAGCTCTAAATGTTTCCTAGAAAATATCTGTAGTTCCATGTAGACCACCAGGTAATTTTTAAGCTTTGGGACAAGCACCTTGGCATGTAGTTCACAGGAATACAAGGAGGTGCACAAATGAAGAAGCACAATTTGAAGGTAGTAGAGAGAAAAATCTGGTTTTGACATCACTACTTTATTTAGCTCTGTGATTCTTTCCTAAACTGCTACAATTTAGTCTTTGAAATTATGGGCCTCTACTGGTACCTTCAGCTGCTAACCAACCCACTGGATCAACGGCTTTGAATTGGAAATGTTTTGGACAGCCAAGTGTCAGTCCAAATAGGATGGACACTGTCGATCAGGAAGTTTTTGTTTCAATGGGAAGACCTTTCAAGGAAAAAAGTATTTCTGTTTTAGCTAAACAAAAAAAAAACCAAAAAAACAACCAAACAATCAGGTGCAGAGCTTATCACTACACTGCTGCTCTCATGCAAGAGATTTTAAACATTGAGTCATGGACAATTAACACAACCACATAATCTTAAATGATAATTTTTTCTCCTGTATGAAAATTTCTCCTAAATTCTGTCTTCCAAGTAATTGTTAGGGTAGGAAGGATGGAAAGCTCACTCTGTAGATTTTATTTGCACTTGCATTTTTTATTTGCAATTAAATTGCAGTTTTTATTTGCATATTGGATGTGCATAGTAGGGAAAATAAATTCTAGGGGTAAATAGTTTAAAAGTCACGTAAGTTTCCATCTGAAGGTCACTGACTGGTGGTGGCAATGTTACATTCTTTTCTGCCCTTATTTCTGATTAAGAAAAGCTGAGATGAGGAGAATTTTGGCTCCTTGAGCTCAGAAGTTGGGTGGAATGCACAGCATTCTAACTGGACATCTTGAACTCTAATTCAGTGTAAGTTACTAACAGTCAGAAATTAAAAGTGAATTCTCCGTGGTTTAGCTGAAAAAAACCCCTCCATTCATGAAAGTTCTGTCCCTTGCTTTTTGAATGTACTATATTGAGTAACTGTATGTGCAGTTACAGACCGTGTGAGTTAGGACTCTTGTTCCTTGCACTGATCTTCTGAGCAGATAGAAGCATTATTAATTAAAATACTAGTGTAAGAATAGACTCATGTCTTCACAGATAAATAAGTACTCATTAGCATTGTTTGCAGGATGATATCTAAGACAAAGGACATTTCTATCACAGGAATCTTCTTCTCAATGTAAAATGTTTCTCCTTGTCTTCTTTGGTCTGCTTCACCAACATATAGAAATAGGACATTTCTTTCCCTATCCATTTGTTTTTGAATACATAAAAGAGAATTCAGAAGGCTGAAGGAAGCCCAAATGTATTTATTTTCATGTATTTTAGTTGTGTTTAATTTTGGAGCACAGTGCTTGCCTCACATGGTAGAAGAGCTGCATACAGCTGTCTCCAAAGGAACATTTCTATGCCATGTGCACTTTGGTTTGGAGTTCACAGGGGAGGAGTCCATTACACAGTCACTACATCTGCCATATTTTTCACTGAATAATCCTTTTCAGCTCCCAGTTTCAGACAGCATTAGATATTTGGAAGATGTGATCCTTAAGCTTTGGACTTTATTTGTTTGAGGAGGCAGGTGGTTTTTCAGACAGAGTCCTTTGAATTTTGGTTTGAATAGATGCTGCTTTCACAAACCCTCTACAATGTGCAGTTGGAAGGACTTGTACCATGCTTTGTTGCATTGCATTAAAATAGCACTTGAAATTTTCTATGGGTTTCTGTGATAGCAAGAAAAACTGATTTACTAACATTTGCAGTCTAAACTCCTCCTGTGGCAGCTTTTTTCCTTTCACCTTCTGCTATCAGAACTTTATCAAGAGCACTAATTTGTCACAATAGGATATCATGGCTAGCATCTCTTCCAATTCATCAGAACCCTTTTGCAAGTCTCTGTTTCTATTGGAAAAGCAACCAGAAACACACAGCTGATTCAGTAAATGCTTTTCACCCTCATCATGCAGACAGCTTTAGGGAGATGATGGATCTGCCTGGCTGGTTGGCCAATGACAAGCATACTGTATACAGGAATGGGAGAATTTACACTCAGGGAAGTTCAGAGAAATGGTCTGTTCCTTCTCAAATTTATTGTCTCATCTTCCATGAATACACATGTATGTGCTTGGTATTTGAATGGAGGTAACCTTCTCTCATTCATTACATTTAGCCCCCTGTCATACAAGAGGGCTGAGCTAAGTTAAGGCACATGGACAAAGGGCAGTCAGAGATGATTTTAGTCACTGGCGTTCTGTAGTTCTCATGGTATGGCAATGCAGGTAGGGCCTCATGCCACTTGTGCAATAAAGCAGTGAATGGATTGCTTGAACAAATTAGATACAGTCATTATTGTTCCTGGCAATGAGATTTTGGAGTTTTGAGTGAAAGTAAGGAAGAAGAGAGAAGAAGTTACTCCTGTTAGGATGTGACACTCTGGAATTAGTAATGAAATGTCACAACCCAAGGGTTTATGCTATAACTGTATCCATTCTGTTTGTACCTTGCAGTGAGCCACCTTTATGGATTTGGACTGATGGATGCTGAGGCAATGGTGACAGAAGCAGAAAAGTGGACAACAGTGCCTCCACAGCATGTGTGTGTGGAAAATACAGATCGGCAAATCAAGTAATACCCGCTACCAAAACTCTTGCTGGCATAAACTTTTGGAAAGAAATTGGGTATAATATACCCTCCCTTGCATTGTGTATAATATATCATTTTTAAAGCTGTACCACAGATTCTGTCACATTTATGGTCGTAGTGCATGGGAATAGGCCCTAGTTTAAAGAACATTGCAGAAGGTGAAGGTGTGAAACAGGCCAGACTGGGTAATGTTGGATTTTGATGCATCAAAGATGATGCATGAAAGAAGAAGGTTTGGTTGAGTGCATTTCTGTCGCCTTTCCAAGAAGAGTACAGACTTACCAGTCCAGGATGTAACAGGCAAATATGCTTTTGATAATGTATGATGTTGTCTCTTTCCAATAGTCTTAGCAGAGAGTTTAGTTCAGAGGCCAAACAAGATTAAACTGTTTTTCACTAAGATAGAGTCTCTATAGAACCAGGCTTGAGAGCAATTCTGTTATGTGCACTCCATGGATATAGAGACAGCATCAAGCATTAGGGACACTTCCAAAGCATTAAAAATATTGTTTGATAATTATATTTGACAGGCTTGATCCATAACTGGTATATTCTGCAAGGATGTCACGCCAATTTAAACCAGCTGAGTCAGATGCCTTTTGGTACAGTTAACATGTAATACTTTCTGTTACGTAAATGAGGACCAGTTATGCCAGGCATTTCCTGGGGTTTAGCAACCAGCTGTGATCCCATGACAATCTCAGCAATTCTCAGCTTGCCACTAATCCACAATAATGCTTTGTCCCAAAGGCTTATTCCTATTTTACCTTGTGTATGTGCTTAACAGAAACCCAGGCAGTTGCCATTAGCCATTATCTGCAGTGAAATAATTACCCTGTACTGGTGTTTTCAGCTAGGAAATACATGTCAAAACTAATGATTATAGGGTACTGACTTCTCAGTTGTCCAACACTGTCATTCTCTACTAAGCAAAAAAGATGGGGTTGTGTATTTTACACAAAAAGTGAGAAATGCTGATGTTGTTTGCTGTGCTTCTGTTATAGAACAATACGACCTGACAGCATTGTCCGTTCAATTTACAAAGCCACTGGCTGTTCAGATAATCCTAACCACCACGTGATCTACTTGGAGCATGTTGTTGTGCGTATCACTATTACTCACCCTCGACGTGGAGACTTGGCAATTTACCTAACCTCTCCTTCTGGAACTAGGTCACAGCTCTTGGCCAACAGGTATAGTATGACAGCCCAATTTCAGTACAGTCCACATGTAGAGCCTGCATTGAGATGTCAGTGTCAGCAAAGAGCAGTCAAGCTGTTACAGCAGGGTTGTTAGAAGACACAGGCTAATTGCTTTTTCTTAGAGAGATGGGCAGAAGTACAAATGACAATCTCAGTAGAAGACCAGCGTTAAAACCAAGATAAAGATTAGGCAATTTCAGTAGTTCTTGTGTGGCTCACCATTTATTAGATGGCTGGAAAATATGAAGAAAACAGACTCAGTGTTCATAAGGAAGCTGAATCAAAATGTTTCTACATATGGCCACTTATTTTTAGATTTTTCTCTTTTTTTATTCTTCTTTCTTTATAGAAATGAAAATCAGATAGAATAGTGAATGGCCTGGTTTCCAGACTGGTTTTCATCCATACTTCTGCAGACAGAAATGCTGATTATCTAGCTCTGGGGAATTGCATGTCCTCCTGCATCTCAGTGATAGAAGGACTTGCATTTCCTCTTGAAGCAAAGAGCTGGTTTTGGAGACAGATGGAGCTCAAATGGACTTGGATCTGAAAAGTGTGAATGCACATTTTTATTAGAAATTATGTTAAATAAAAAGAAAAGGTAAACTGAAAATACTCTTCAAGCTGTAGACAGTAATTCACCAAACAGAGAAAGTTGTCCTGCAAGTTTGGGGTCCTCTAGAATATCTCCTGTGTTCCATTGTGAGTGCTGTCATAGGTTGCTGATAAAGCACATAAGCACACCTATTTGTATCTTCTTGCTGCACTACTGCACTGAACAAAGAATTTATCCTCTGCTAGCCAGTGCAAGACAAGTTTCTCATATTAGTTATGAAACAGGCTTTTGTTTTTTTGTTGAAGAAATCCTTTAGTTTTCTCTTGCATTTTCATGCAGTAGTTCTTCCTCGGTTCAATATGAAAAAACCTGAAAGTCATCCAACTAGGTATCCAAACAAAACAATCTTGTGTAAACCCAGTGGTCTTAGCACAGCTAACTTTTGGCTCTGGGCTTTCATGTGTTGCAGCTAACTCACAGCAAATGGGAAATACATTCCAATATTCATGGTTCACCTCTGATGGTGATTGGAGTGTGGAATAGGTACAAAATTCAATTCAATCTTTGTAAAGTGTCTTTTACGCTTTTACAAAGTGTCTTTGTAACCTCTGCACCTTAGAAGTTGTTATTCTCTGTATGTGCAGTAGAGAAAGGGAATACTAATATGCATTATAAAATATGGGGATGTTCAGCTCTTTCTTATCTGATAATATCAGAAGACTAAACAGAAAACAAAGAAACCTGAAAGGCCTTTTCATGTTATGTCACTTCCCAGAAAACAAATTATTCATGACAGAGCTCATAGAGTCTCACCTGAAATTCACTTTCCATGCATACTTCAGAAATACACTGACTTGCTATCACATTGAGCTGAGGGCCTACTAAACAACTCTGGGCTACTAGTATTAGGGATAAATGTATATTGCAAATTCTAGGTGGGAAATACCTAGAGCCTTCATGAACCCTTTCTTAGGGTAGAGTGAGGGATATGAAGACAATACTTTCTGAAAGGGTGTTTCAAGGGTCACTTTATTTGGCCTTGCTTTAAGAAGTCATACAGTTTAGAGTTAGTAATTTCTTGAAATTAGGAGTATGCCATGTGTTGTTGATGTATATGTTTTAGCATCATGTTAAAAAATTAAACTTGAAATAGGATGGTTGTTATTCTGTAGTATGAAAACTTAGTTATGAGGCATTTGATTTTCAAAGTATCAATAATACTGAGTATCAGTGAATAATACATTCAACTGTAAGCATGCCTGCAGAGATACATTGGCAGCAAATAGTCTGTTTTTTCTGCTATAGGCAAAGGGCCCAGAGGTGCTGTTATACATTGCCACTACCTGACTGAGATGTTTTTCTCAGACATACAAGACTTTTTAATGCACATGTACAGGATTAATAGAAGCAATACCAGCTGTTTTTACTGAAACCAGGGAAAACCACATTGCTTTACAGTTTAAACTCATGTGGGTTTAATTTGAAGTTTGCTTGGTAAAATGTTTTTAAGTGCAAAAGGTATATTTTACATGTGCACTTTTCCACCAATTCTGAAAGAAAAGTCATTGTGTGTAATTTCTGGTGCATTGACAAGTAGGTCCCTCAAGGCAATATTTGGCCTTTTTTCTGCATATTTTATCCTTAATGTTGGCATCCCCTAAAATGACTTCAGTAAGAAAACTTGTTAGTCAGAGACGATGTGAATTCCTTTGCAGGCATTTGGTGGATAACACTGTCACTGGTTTAAGCCTTATGTGCATTCTTCAAAATCTACATTACAGGGAACATCTGCTTTGTTGTTTGGAAAGTACTGAACATGATTACATTGGATGCGCTGCAGCAGAGGAAAATAGAGGCTGGAAGAGTATTGGCTGGTGTGAGGATGAGGCTAGAGTTAAGTCCAAAGGGGAACAGTATCCCCTTTTCAAAAACAATTGGCCAGTGGATTTGGCAGCCTGGGTTTCTGAGTGTTTTTTGAGACATACCAAGGTCAGTTCTCACAAACATTGAGTACAGGCTGTAGAGAGAAGCTACATACAAAGGGAGTGGGAGAAGCAAACTTAGGGCTCATTTGTCTGTCCCACTGAAGTCATGGCTTATTTAATTCTTGCCCTTTAAATTTAATGCAGCTGTTGCCACTTGAACTGCGTAACTGAAATACTTCAGCCACATGGTGGCAACTTTCCAGGCCACTAGCTTCTTAAGCTTATATGGCCCTGGTGTTAATAATACTTCTCTTCAGTAACAAAAGAATGTATTTTCATGGCCATATTTTTCCTACCATGAAACCTTAGACAATCAGTAAATTTTAATAATATCCTCCTGCAGAACTCCTAGACCAAAACCAAGTTATTCATATCTAATCTTACTCAGTTATTTCCTTCATAAAATGCTTTGGTGATCTGAACCAGAGGAAAACTTTCTTAATAGTCATGCATCTTTTTTGCAGCTTAAATGTTAAACTTTAGCATTAAATTAAACTAACATGTATCCTAACATGATGAAACATAAGGGCTAATCTTCATGCTGAGTCCCACTGAAAAGGTCTCTGAGGTGGTAGTAATTTAAGTCCACTGTGAGCTAACAATATTCCTAGCTTCTACTGTGTCTAGAAGGTGAAACAGTTCTTGGAAAACTATTTCTCCCAACTCATACTCGCTATGTTTTGTTTCATTCATGTTAGCTATATCTTTGATTATTTTTTTTCTTTTTTTTTAACTTTGGGGGATTGATGAATAGATATCCCACTACCGAGCAGCTGGCTGACCAGTGGAGTGTGTGGAGCTCCTCAGCCTGACATGTCTGCTAGTAAGGAGGATGTGTGTAGTTCCTGGGGACAAGCTCTCCTCTTTTAAAGATGGTGATTGCCATACTAGCCACTGTTTCAGGCTGGCAGGCATGGTGCACCCTTGTTCATGTTACTCCAAACAACTTTATCATGATAGTTCAGAGATATCCATTGTTTCATGATACTAATTATGATAACCAGATGTAACATGGAAAAGAAAGTGTGCATGCAGATACTTTAAATATGTTTTCTTTAGCTCCACATCCAGAAATTTTAAGTGATCTTTGACATGTAGGTGGAAAGCTTCTGAAATCCTAGTGTGTTCTCTGATCTTTTTTTTTTTCCCCGAATACTTCAGTGCAGATGGGCAGTAGGATCTGGCTGAAGCTTTGTTTAAGTCAGTTTGAGTTGTCTGCAGTTTCTCAGGGTCTACATCTCACAGGGAGCTGTGATTTGACCCTGTGGAGAAGAGCTGCTTTAAGGGGAAAGTTAACCAAAGCTCTTTCAGATATGCAGCTTGGGAAGGACCACTTGCCCATAAGGGTGCCAATTTGTGTGCTGGAGCACATCATAACAAGACTGCTGCTGTTGGAGAAGAAAATTCCTCTCTCTTGCCAGCTTCTCCACTGCATCCACAGCCAATAGCTAGTGCAAGGTTTCCAGGCTCTTAAAGCATTGAGTTCAGTATACAACCATTACTGTCAGTCAGGTGCAGCTGCACCCTCTCAGCTGAAACAAACAATCTTGAAACTGAAGAAAAAGGCTCCTTTTGTGTGTTTGGTTTTTACTGTTCATGATGGGTGATGCTGGTGTGGCTAAACAAATCTTTCACTGCCTTTTCTCACATGGAATTCAAAATTGAAACAAATGCTTCCAAGCATTTTAGGAATTTAAAGATTCTTTGCTGAAAAGCTGACACAATTGTTTGCTGGGTTTTTTTAATGCTGTTAGAAAGTGGCTAATTGCTTTCCTCTGGCAAAATTTGGATAACAGGTTAATATTTCTGCTTTAAGTTATGTTCTTGAAGAAAAAGATGATGCAATTTTTAGGCTGAAGTGGTGGCAGTGGAAGAGACCATTGTATATTTTAATAAGCATTTTATTCTACGCTGTGTAACATATATGCTTATCTAGACATACATATGGTATGTGATGAGTATGGCACAAAACTCCTCAGAAAGAGAAGAGCAATCTTCTGTTAATGTAAAGCTATTCATTGTAAGCAGCAGCTTATAATTGTATAGTCAATCATGCAGTCACATCCACTCCATGTTGAATGTTCTGTTTCTAGGAAAGGTCCCCTGAGTAATTGAGTAACAGAACTGGCATTCTTTGTGCTTGTGTTAGCAAATAAGTTTTGAAAATTCAGATGTTGTTAACAATTTTGGTGTTTGAAAGCATGTTACATTCATGGGTACAGGTGTAGGATCACAGTCATAAAAAAGTACCAGATTATTCTAGTAACCTTGTTTAAGTATTTTAGTCTATAATAATCTGTAATAGTCAATTAGCATCAGACCATGTCCTAAATTTTATTAATCTGAGATAAACTGTGTCATAAGTGTGTCTTTGATAGAAATTCTGACAAATTAAATTCTGGGTTGGCTGCATGCTTCTTAAAAGATCCTATGCATTTCTTTCTGGATGAGAAATGTACAGCTCAACATTCGATCATTTCATTCATTTATTTAACACAACTTAAAGTGCAATCACTGCAATGCCTCATGGGTTCTTTGATTTGAGAGTTTTGTGCATAAACAAAGCAAAGCAAAAGTACTTGGACCATTTTGGATGTCCAAAATACATACAGACTCAGAATCAGTATGTTTCTACTTTGTTTTTCACTATTCTTTTGAACTGTCTGTAGCTTTTTGACTTATTTGTAGAAACTTTTGTGGAAACACAGTTTGTACATTGAAAGATTCCAGTTTAGACCTTGTATTTTAAAATTCAAATCTTTCCCAAAGAAGTATTCTTTTAAGAAAATAGCACATTTTCTCAGAAATAATATTACCAGATTTTCCCCATTTCCATGGATGGAAGCTTACAGTTTCAGTCACAACATATTTTAGGTAACAGTTTTTAAAAACACATTATGTGGGATTTTTGTCTCTTCCACCCAAAATTATTTAAGATAAATATTTAAATGGAAATCCAACAATAATTCATAATTTCAAAACAAGACACATGTAGTTTTATATAAAAAGCACTATGGGAAATATCAGACTAATTACAGTAAAAATAAAGAGAAACTCATGTTTCTAATGTATATGAATAGGAGCTCAGTGAATACAAAACTTATAATTGCACAGTACTTGTATAATAATATATAATTTAGTTGCTACAATGGCAAAGATAAATACTGGTGCCTTGTTGAATTTAAAGCATGTTTAGAAAGTAATACATTGGCTATCAGAAAACAGCAGTATGACAATTTGAGGAACAGTTGGAAATAATCTACGTTAAATTGAGCATACTTGCGTGCAAATTCTTGTTAATGGAACAGGCTCTCCAGGGAAGCAGTCACAGAACCAAGCCTGACAGAGTCAAGAGTTGTTTGTACAGTGCTCTCAGAGACATGGTGTAATTCTTGGTGTAATTCCTGTCCTTCATAGCACCAGGAGTTGGATTTTGGTGATCCTTACCAACTCAAGATACTCTTATGATTCTGTGATTTTATGTTTGAAATGAGAGCACAAAAATCAGATTTGGGCTGAGCTCTCTAAAGTGCACCAGTCATGTAGGTCCAAACAGTTTCCATTGCAAGGACACAGAGTCCCTGACCCATGCCTGTGACTGACCAAAGCTTCCAGCAAGAACTATGGCATTGCATTCCTAGCCACTGTGGCAGGTTTTAACAGGAATGTATCTACACAGGTATCCTGTTTTCCTGTTTGCTGAACTTTGCAACCTTTTGAGAATAAAGCTTGAAATTAGCTTAGAAAAGAGCAGATTCACAGGACTTTAAATATAACACTTCTGTTGCCTAATGCTAGGTTTTTCTCTGTTTTATGGAAAAGCATTTTTAATTAATTAGATTTTCTACTGCAGACATTCTTGTCTTTTAAAAATATTTAGTCACAGCTATTACCAGTGGAGTTTTCACACATAAAGACCATGTATAAATTGACATACATACATATCTGGATGTGCATATACACACAAATATATAAAATTGCATACATGTCAATATATAGATACATATATATTTTTTAAAGTTGAGCCATGTGACCTTATTGGAGGGAGCAGTCCTACTTTGAGTGCTCTTCTCAGCAATAGTTTTGGGGTACCAAGCAACACACTGTGAACACTAAATAAAAGTGCAAATTCTCTTGTGTCTAATCTCCTGGCAGGAAGGGTCCTCCTTCCCCTTCTCACAGGGTATCACAATCACATTGCAATATCTGAAATGGGTCCCCCTATACTATAAATTATCATAATCCAGGCCTAAGTTCTAATGTCTTCACTCACAACCTAAATAATTAAATTATGGTTATGGTATCAGATGCCATTAGTCTCTCAGTTTTACCCAAACTGTATTCTGTGAAGTGTCTGAAGAGAGTGATGACTTGGTTTTTCCAGGATTGAGGCCATTGTCTCAGTTACTTCCTCACAAGAAGTGATGTATTGAAGCACAATTGTTTCAAATTTAATCATTTTTATTCAGTTTAAACCCCTTCTAACTATTCCAATCTGAAGCAAAAAATTAATGTTACTGAAATTTTCCAACTTACAACTTAGTTGTATTTACATCATGCTGTTAAAGCTATGAAATTTTGTATTATATGCAGTTTTTCCAAGACTCACAAATCCTCTAAAATAGTATTAGCAATTATGGTATGTTTACAATGAATTTGCTTGCCATTTTCTTTTTCATTATAAAAACATGATGGTATGTAAAGACTCTCTTCCATCAAGCAGCAAGGAACTGTTGAATGTGCTTGAAATGCAAGTGAGAAAACCATAATGAAGGATGTTATGTGAAGGTACAGGTGAACAAACTGGCTGATTAGTAAATTATTCAATAGTTTGCACACTTGCATAGCTCCCCAGGAAAGTAAAGTTTGCCTTGAAATAATGTCATCATTTGTTTTAGGCTATTTGATCATTCCATGGAAGGATTCAAAAACTGGGAGTTTATGACTACTCACTGCTGGAGTGAAAAAGCAGCAGGTGATTGGATCTTGGAAATTTGTGACACTCCATCTCAGCTGAGAAATTTCAAGACTCCAGGTAGGACTCTAACATTTATTTGGGCTGTGTGAATTCTGAAAAGTGCTTGCTGTTTTCCACCTTTTATTTACAGCTGGAACATCTCACTGGTTTTAGTGTGAAGCTGGAAAGAGCATTATTCTAAGTTCAATTTATCAATGCACTCTTCATTTGTACTGTTATTTACCTTTTAAGATACATGGTTCAACTTTTATTCTGAACTTATTTCTGTCATTTTTTAGAATATTTTCTCTCAAAAAAATTTAACATATAGATCAGCCTCAATCACTTGTTAATAAAATTGAATGAGAATTTTAATTCTTTATTTTCACTCTGCTTTAGCTGTGTCATGTTCTGATAACCAGTCTCAACTCTTAAAAAAAGGTTCTTTGTCCAGCCACAGATCTATTGTCTTATTGGCTGACTCACTAGTCTGCATAACCTGATTTTAGTTTTTAGGCTTAGCAAACCAGCAGTCATAAGCCAAAATTTGAAAAGCTTTTACACAATATGTGGTTGATAAGTCCCTAATGGAGACCAAGATAAAGTATGATTTTCAAAATTTCTGAGCAGAAAATATTTTCCAGGCTCTGGTAACCTACATCATGGCCAGTGTTATTTAAATGTTAGCTGTTAAATGTGGCTAACTTTAAGTGCAGCATTTTGAAAATCTTTATTATCTTCCCCTAGAGCTCTGAAAGGAAACACCAACACTGGCAGTGTTTTAAATTTCACTTTATCACCACTGATCGCTGTCCACTCATGAAAGGTTCTTAACCAAATGATGTTAAATGCACCACTAAAGGAAAAGCAAAGTTTCCAGTACACTAAAATGGGGTACTGACTAAGTGTGTTTGGAAAAGTTACCTTAGAGTATAAGCAAAACTAATCAGGAATTCAAGAGGAGATTTTGTGTTTGTGGTTTTTTTTAAATTTTCAGTGCTTTAGAATTTGATAGATGGGAGGTATTAAGAATCAAATAAGTAATTTAATTTTATTCAGGTTACTGAAAAGACACAAAAATCAAGTATTCTACTTGTTATTCCTGACACATCCAGTAACATCTCTGGTGTGAAGGACAAGTTAGGGTAGCTCTTCCCTTTGCATGGTCTAGAACCCATTGGTTCACCCAGCAGGTGTGAAGGACAACCACCAAGCAACACATTTCAGCTGTTTCCCTCTTCTCTTCCCTGGCAGACACTTTGCACTAAAAAAGAGGCAGCATGGAGCCATTTTGCAAACTTTTGATGTGGGCAATTCTCCATCTATATTGTACAGTCCTTTTACACCACCAGGGCAGTCTCAAAGTGGCCTGCTACATTTCCAGCTTTACACTGCAAGGCTGGTTCCTGCACACTCCTGCACACTACAACTGCATATATACTTGTATAGGTTTATTGATTTCAATACATTATATATATATATACTCTCTCAGTGCTACAGTAGCTAATCTAATGGAACTGATTTCCTTTCCACCATCAGAACTAATGCCTAAAGATGCAACTGAGGAAGAAAAGGCACAGTGGGGCTAGGGGATTTGAAGAAAATAGGTCTGAAAACTAAGGGGTGGATCTATGAAGGAATCCTGCTGAAGAGCTTATCCTCTACTTTATTTTAACCACAATGTGAAACACTGCTTGAGACTAGTTTGGTTTTTATGTGCATTTGGTTTTCACAAGGTGCAGTGTGGTTGTGAATTTGGATCCTGGTTCATTGTATACTGTCTAGTAATGTATCCCCCATCTTTCTAGAGAAGTGGTTGCCCTCTGATGAAAGCTGTCCAGTAACTCTTCTGTTCAAAAAGATTTGGAAGTACCTGCCATATGTTAGTGGTGGATAAATTCAGCTGTTTGGGCATATCGGGATTAGTCTCTGCACTGAAGAGAACATGAAGTAAACAAAAGGTGCTTAAACATAATTTATGCCTGGTGCCTCTCCAGTTCATGGTGCCTCTCCAGTTTATCACCATATCCTGCAGTTTATCACACTGATATCATCATCATGCCTGTTTCCTGTTTGTGTTCTGTGCATGTGTTTGCTCAGCTCTTGAAAGGTCTTATAATTAAGAATTGCCATTTTTCCGTAAATTAAAAAGAAAGACCCAACATGTCATCATATCCCTGCATTGGCAAGGTAATACCACATCTGTTACCTGACAAGAAACTAAGAGTCCAGTTCATAAAAGTAGTGCATGTGATTTCTACATTTAACTCTGTAGAGTTTATGGAGGTGGATGTATATTTGCTCTGAAACATTGTGATATATGCTTTCTTCTATAGATACAAAGTGGGGTGTTTGTTAAACATCCTAAATGCAAGCAGTGGAAGGAATATTCTAGCCAGACTAAATGATGGAATCAGCCAAAAGTGGGGAAAGAAAGATTTTGCCTTAAATGTACATAATTTTTAAATTCACTATAAAGGTGTACATGTAGTATATATACTTAGTTATTGAAATAGTTTCATTGTGCAAATTAAACCCACCTTGAGGCAGTCTTCATTTATTTGCTGGCAAGTCACATGAATTTTTCTCTTCCTTATTTACTGAACCATTCTTAAAAGGCTGCTGATCTCCTGACATCTACATTGCTCCACTTGCTGCCCTTTTGCATTATTATATATATCCAGCATAACAATTCTTCCTGCAGTGATCTTGTATATGTGTAAAATCCAAATGCAATATGCTTTGTCTTAGGAGCATCTTTACCTGTGATTATTTGTAGTGAGTTCTTGAAAATACTCTTGCTGGTGTTCTGGGAGCTTTGGCTCATAAAAAATGAGGATAAAAAGATCTGAATAACTTAGCAAAACATACTTTTTAAAAATTGCATCCAATGTATTATGGCTTGTATGTGTAGAAGTGGTTTAAAACAAAAAAAAAAAAGGCAGAGACTGGACATGAAGAAGCTCTGTCTTTGAAAGTTGTAGAGGTGATTGCATATCTGGTTAAAATTTATCTCCCTTTTTTAAAAAGAAAAGTGCCATCAAGGACACGGTTGGATCAGTCTAAGGAACATTGAGATGTAGCTTGATTCCCACATCTTTAGAGGAAGAAAATAGATTATTTGGGTCTCTTTAATCCCATGGATCTTTAAGAGCTACATATCTGTGGGTAGGAAAAGACAAATTGAAAACGAAGTGTATCCAGTTTCACAGCCAAGGTAATTAGCCAATAGTTAGGCAGCAGGTCTGGTAGATTGATCAGCAGTTAATTTTTAAAATCAAGACCAAATGTCTCTTTGGAGGAAGTAATAATTCAGATGTGGAAGGTTGAATGGTACTGTGTGACACAATTGCCACATGATATAGTCTCTGGTTTGTAGTTTCTACTCAAAAGCTTGAGCGTAGAGCAGTGAAGATTTCATATGAAGTGTAGAAATTTTTGTCTCAGAAAGATTAAATTGGACTGGCAAGATACATAGAGATAACAGAGATTGCTATCTTCAGCTCTAGTATAAACTATTTAAAAGAATTTGTTTATGATCTGTCAGGTAGTGCACTTGCCTCTTGTTGCTTACTGCTAGAAATATGCATGTGCAAGCAGAGAGACACTTATCTTTGTCATGTGGAGGCTACCAGATGACACTGGGGAAAATACAGAAAAACACTTGTAAAGGTCAAATTAATTTGATTACACTGATTGAAAAAAGTGCAAGTGAACAATCTTTCAAGTTATTGAGTATCATTAAAATGAGAGAAGAGGAAATTGCTTGAATTCAATTTTACAGGATGTATACTACATTATTTTCTTGGGAAGCGTCATACCTGGATTACATTTCTCATTAAATAATTCTCCTTATGAGGAGTCTTAACCACAGAACAGCCTCTAAAACAAGGTCATTCAAATTCTCCCTGCTTCTCTGATTTCTCTTTGTTCTAATGAAAATTTGGCATTTACAACTAGCTATTCTAGCACAGATACACATAACCAAGATGATGGTTGACACCAAACTTAGGTTGCAGTATCAAGTTACCTTTTCAAGCAGGGATGTGGTTTTCAAGCATCTTTGTTTTAGGCATTATTTAAAGCCTGAGTGCTTTTGTTCTTTCTCCAAATTTATTCACCTGGTAGCATAGTGAGAACCTCTTTATGTTCTGACAGCATGAATTGATGACTTGATACACCTTTATCACTTTATTCTTCCCCAAAAAACTTATGAAGAAGTCAGATAATGCTTCAGGTGGCTGGACAATTTTTTTCTGTCTTCACTCAAATATTAAGAGAATAAAATATTAGTGATGATTGCAGACAGTACAGTGGTATATCTGCCAATTAACTGGCACAAATAAATTAGAAATTATTCTGGTTTGAGGGGGACTCTGATGTTCTTTCATGGAGATTTTAGAGAAGGTGTTTCTTGTCCATGAAGTTGTGTCCTAAAATTCAATGAAAGGTACTCTTATGTAACCTCTTTCTTAAGTCAGAATTCTGAATGGAGCTAATTAGGTAAATTAATTAATAATAATTAATAAGAAATTAATTATTTGAGCTGCCAAGCCCAATTAATAATTACTATGCAATTAATAGTGTTCTGAGGGGGAAGTCAAATCCAGAGCAAAACCACCTTTTGCAGTACCATGTACATATTCCAAATAACTGTATGCCCAGATGTTTTGTCTGTTCTTTATATTGTTTGGCCCATGGTGCAAACCTTTGCTAGACCTACAAGAGATTGGAGTGCAATCAAAATACAATGTAAATGTCTGATTGAAGAAAATATGCTTTCTAAGCTTACATTAAACCAACTGTTGCACTTACTTGACAAGCAGTGTCTTCCATACCTACTCATAACAACTTGCTTAAAGTGACATGTTTTTGCAAGACACAGAGAAGAGAAGTAGTTCTGAAAACAGTTTTATAATACTTAATTCCAGGCAAATTGAAAGAGTGGTCCTTAGTACTCTATGGAACATCCATCCAGCCTTACTCACCAAGAAATGATTTTTCCAAAGTGGAAAGAGTGCGCTCTAGTCCAGTTGAAGACCCTACAGAAGATTACACAACAGATGACTATTCAGGTGTGTACATTCACTTACTCTGTTTGTGCATTTACTGAACCCTTAATGGCTTTAAGGATGACCTGAGAATCTGCATATGTAAAATGTTCAGTGAACATTTTCACCAAAGATGAGAAGTGTTTGTTTTGTAGTTGAAAATTAGGTGTTTGAGTTTGCCTGCATAGAGTTAGATATTTTTAAGGTACACTTAACATGCTATGAAGAATGCACTGTTTTACATATAAGTATATAAAGCTATATATACTTATGCATATATATATATGAGAAGAACATTATCTTCTACATCTGTGTTCCCTGATCCTTGTAGAAGTTTTTCAACCTTAGAGCTAGATTTTTAACACTGCAAAATAAGTCAAGATGGAAGTTTCTTACATGTAATCCACCATTAGCAGTACCATGTGATGAATCTGAAGTATATCTCTGGCCAGCAAAAAGGAGGACAAAGTTCAATTTAGTATTTTCTGTTATTCCATTCTCCTTTCGTAGCATGTCAGTCGCAGTCTCTATTTTAGATGGACAGCTATGGAACTCCTTGTTTTGGCAGGTAATGAAACACTGCTATCTCTGCTGTAAAGGTCATTATCTTCTTAAGTTTTTAAATAAGGCAAACCCAGCACATTTCATTCAGGAGAAAGCGGTGATGCTGAAAGTTTTAACTTCACTCACATTCACTGTTCACTTGCACAAAGACAAAACTTGATGCTTCTCCCATGGCAAGAAGGATCTATTTGAAAATTATAAGAGCAAATTCATAAAATATCTTAAGTTGGAACAGATCCACAAGCATTATTATCAAGCCTAGCATGAGTGCAGGTGAGATGGAAGACTTGGGAATCAGTGAGTACTAACTCAGATTTCTGTAACATGTAGCAGCAGAAAACATCAGGGCACTGGTGTCTGGTTCATTGGGTCATGGTGGCCACTTGGACCAGTTGATACCTACTCAGGAACCAGAGTAGCCACTGAGTATGATATTCATCTTTTATGTTGTCCTTCTTTTTGTATGTTATTTTGTTAATCACTCCTAATAATGAATTACAGAAGTCTTTGCACATTTCCAAATGAAACGAGGATGCCTTACTTGTTTAAAAAGCTTGCCTTTTCTTCTGAATTTTAAAATTCAAATCAAGCAGGTATTTATGAAACCTCCCTGTCCAGCCATCAAGGAGCCACTCTGGCAGTCATACTCTCAACACCTGAGCTAGGACCAAGGCCCCTTCACAGCTACACCCCCCACACTCACATAATCAGACCTCACTAGCTCTACTCCAGTTTTCCTATAGCAGTCTCAGACTTCCCAATCCTTAATCTTAAACTAATCTTGGTGCATAACTGAATTTAAAAATAACAGCTTGAGCTGAGTGCTTCTGTGGAGAGACCCTGCACAAGGGAAACCTTGGGCTTTTATATCCTTACAGTTTAAGTGCATGAAAATCTTGGGGTCTTTGGTTCTTGCTGTGTCTCTACATGTTCAGTCACCTGACTGGTGACACAGGTCCCCGTGTTGTTTTTTATGCAAAAGGTCTGCACAGCCTCTTGCCTGGAGTTTCTGCCACCCAGATCTCAGTCTTGAGCTCACAGTGCAGGTAACAAACTCAGCTAGGTCTAATACTCAACACAGGGAAACAGAGTAATTTCATACTGCAATGAAATATTTTGTTTTAAGGTGTTCCTTAAAAGAGGAGGTTTAATCCCTTTCCTGCTCTGCATTCTGTTTTTATTACAGGTCCATGCAATGCAGAATGCAGTAAAGTAGGGTGTGATGGGCCAGGACCAGATCATTGCACTGACTGTCTGCATTATTACTACAAATCTAAAAACAACACAAGGTAAGAGAAAGAGAAAAAAGCAAACTTTACTTCATAGATTTCTTACATATATCATAACTTTCTTCTTCTCTTCATTGCAGTCATGGATAATTCATTTTCCCCTGATTTTGAGAAATTTTCTTTGGAGTTAAAAAAAAAAAACCCAAAGCCCTAGCTAATCAGGATTTAAAATGCAGCTTTGAAAAACCCTTCTCTGATTATATCCCTACCACTTTCTTTTCCTTTTTTTTTCCATAATAAGCTTTCTCTGTATATATATATATATATATGTATTTCTAGACTCTCACAGCTACTACAGAGGACGTGATTAAGTGAACAAGATAGGAAGATTTTACTGAAAAAATTATGCAGTAGACTGTCTGACAAGACATTTTTTGGTGAGATAGCATATGTAGGGACACAAATGCAAGAGAGTTCAGCTTGATGCAGTGCTTTGAAGGGTTGTATGTTAGTAGACACGTGGTCATTAGAAAAGCAGCAATGCTGAGGAATATTTCTGCTTTGCAGTCGTGGTCCAGGAATGTGGTGGCAGGTTATTTCATTAACAATTCTGCCTTCTCTTCCCTGCTGTCTGCAGGATCTGTGTTTCGACCTGCCCACCTGGTCACTACAATGCAGACAAGAAACGATGTAAAAAATGCTCACCCAATTGTGAAACCTGTGTTGGAGGCCATAATGACCAGTGCATGACCTGTAAATCTGGCTACTACCTGAATGAAGTAACCAATAGCTGTATTACCACCTGCCCTGATGGGTTTTACCTGGATAAGAGTTAGTATTGCTTGTTGGTTTTGTGTTGTGGGCTACACAGTGTGATCTGGGGAGGTTGCTGGAATGCTCATGAGCAGGACAAGTGTATGTTGCTCTCTTATCCTATTCCTTTTATTAAATTGTTGCCAGGTGTGATCAAGAATGTTCTGATTCATCTTCCTTTATTTTAAAAAGCCTACTTATTTTAGGCTGTCTTTTCAGCTGGAGTAACAGTGGCAGAACCAGGGCAGTTCCAGAGCAAGTCAGAAGGACAGAGATGGTTATCACTGCTTGGGAGAGGCACAGACAGCACCCACTGTGACCATGGCTCCCCATTCAGCCAGATTATACAGCACCAGAAGTGAGAGCTGAGACACTGGCCGTGGCCAATGAGCCAGAGCTCTAGTTAAAACAGGCTCTTCAGATGTAACATGGTTACAAATAATGGTTCTGACAGACCTAAGCACGTCCAGAGTGGTGTGACTTCCCAAGAGCAGTAAGCCTCAGCCATGATAGGTACCTGCATTCAGCTTCCTGTGATTGCCAAGGAGATTGTCCATGTTTAATTCCCCATTTTGGCTAATAAAAATACTTAAATGTTCCAATATGCTTAAAACTACAGTGACTTTTGTTATCTTTAGACACTTCTTAGAAGTGAAATATGTTCTCAGGAGCCTTGTTCATCTGCTTTCTCCAGCATGAAGCTGTGTGTTTGTTTTTGAGAATTAGTAAAAACAGATCCTACTTTAATTTTTTCATGTTAACTTGTGAGAACTACAGTAAAGAGAACTCTTTTCCATACAAATTAAGATGGATAAAGGAAAATCTGGCATTAAATAGGGAAATAAAATTTTCTTCTCTGAAGGGTATATGTCACTGCATAGAAAAGGCATAAAGAGAGCAGGGCTAAAGAGAGAGAGACATTTCTTAAAGAAGGGATCTCTAGAGATAAAAAGACAGTTGTTAAATAATTTATGTATTTGCTATGTTAACAGCAGATCTGTTTATGCAGATGTGTCTTTTAGCACCAAATCAGGAAGACAGGACAGACTGCTTGCATGAAAAGGGTAGGATTGCAGGACAGTCTCCAGAACACATGGCAATCATTAGTGCATATCACTGCTATATGAGAAGGTGACTTAAGGCCATATTATAAATAGTGAATGTGAATTTTAAGTGTTTATGAAAAAATGTAATGACATTAAAACATATTTTTCTCAGGGTGCAGCTATAACTTCAAATGTATGGAAATATTGTAAACCATTCAATATTTAATGGAAAAAGCTAATGATGGGCAGAATTTCACTGTTTTAGTCTAGCTTGATGTTGATGTCAAACTAGAAAGCAGTAAGTCATGCAGTAATATATTCCTACAATTTTATCAAACAAAACGGACCAAGCTTTTGTGGGCTACTTTCTCTTTTTTCTCTTGTAGATAAAATTGTTTGTCGAAAGTGTAGTGAAAACTGCAAGACCTGTGTTGAATTCCAAACCTGCACAGAATGCAGACATGGCCTAAGGTAAGGAAATTATGTATGTCTTTAAGCATAGTGTCTGAAGAGGTAGACAAGGCTGTAGATGCACAATGAAGAGCATCAGATAGCTGTTTAACCTTGCATGGCTCTCATTTCATCTGTTTAGTCTGTAATAGTGATCCTGTGTGCCAGTTTGGCTGACAACAGATTTTTCATTTGAGGTAATGGCCACATTTGTGTGGAAAGCTGGCTTCTTCAATTTTTGACCTACAGTGTGTCAGGATAATTCCAGAAGTAGAGCTAATGTATCATATTACTCTTTCTGATTCATTCATGTGTTAGTTAGAAATTATTTTGTTATCTTTCATTTCTTCATGTATCCACTCATTCACTTACCTCAAGTACCTGAGGCTCAATTCTATTACAGGACAGTGATCATATATTTTAAACAGCAGGGAAATTATTTCCTCAGAGAGGAACTTAATTATTCTTAAAAATTATATGTAAAACATACAAAGCAGCAGTACACACTCCAAGCTCTTTTATAAAGAATAACCTTTTGATATGAGTAGCAAGAGTCAAAAATCTTATATTCATGACAGACTATATGCTGGCTTAGTGCCACAAAAAATATGAATATCTGTAGGTGTTCTTTTGAATACAAGGATTGTGTTGTGGTTTAACACTGAGGTTTCATGTGCCATCAAAGTGCATTTTCATCTCTTAGTAATAGCTGAACATTTGCTTCTAGAACATCAGTAGCTGGATTCCTTTATTGAAATTGAAATATTTTAAAAAAATTTGAAACCTAAGCTTCATGTTTTCTTGTGCAATTTTAGCAAATGGAGTGTCATCTTAGGTAACATTTTTTAAAAATGTGTGGGTATAGCAAATAAATGGAGCCTTTCAGAACATGTATTTCATATTCCACAGTTGTTCCATACTTTCTGCATTTTCTTGGCAGAGTTATCAGTGAGCAAGGCCTTACTTGAGTGGGTGGGTCTTGAGAAACTTGGATTCCAAATTTACTCCATTACTGGCCCATTAAATAAACTTTGACAAATTATTTTGCCATCTATAATAACATGATAATGCTATGCCCATTGTAAAGTTCTTTGAGATGTGTCATTGAGGAAAAACAAGGGAAAAGCAGGGGTTGTGAAGTTTTGTTGAATTACTAGTTTGTTTTCTAAACTGGGACTGAATACACTCTTGAAAATTTTCAGAACAACCTGGCTGTTGCTGATTCTGATCTGTGAAAACATGATTAGCACTCAGAGTGGGCAACCCCAGAGCTGATGACCATTTTTAGAGAAAGTGTTAAATTGGATGAATCCTGAGGTTCCACAGAGGGTGGTAAACATGCCAGAGAAGTCCTGGTTTAAAAAAATAATTTCAAATCAACAAACAGACAAGACCCACACCCCCAACAAACTGCTATAGGCACCATTGAACATGAAAGCAATAAACAGCTATGTTAAGGAATACATGAAAATGTGACTCTTTATGCTGTTTCTTTTCCTCTGTTACTTACATTTTTGTGCTCTCTCAAAAGTGCCTGCAGGCAGAATACCTCCATCTGTAATTTCAGCAAATCTCACAAGCCCCACAGAACTGGCATTCAGTTCACAAGTATCTTAAGATTTTTTTAATGCTGACCCTGTGCCAAATTCCTCATGAATAATTGCATTTTATATGCCTGAGTTTTTAATGCTTCTTGTCATTGTTAATTTCTTGTCTGTCCCCTATTACTTGGTAGCATTTACAAAGAGTTTGTAAACAGCTTCTGTATTTCACCATGGGCAAAACTGCTTTGTATTCCCTCTGTAAGTTGGTGGTGTCTCTAAATTTATGGAATTTGGCCAGTGAAGGAAGCAAATGAGTTGTAATATATGGGTTGCTCTTTGAAAGAGAATGACTGGATTGGGCACAATCTTTTTGTGCTCTGCTGCCATTACCTGTCCTGTGCTTTTTTTTTCCTTTTTACAACAGTTTGCATGGCAGCAGATGTGCTGTCCACTGTGAAGAAGGGAAATTCCATAATGGCAGAGAATGTGAACCCTGCCACCGTTCCTGTGCAACCTGTGCAGGTACCCACTGACATTTGTCTGCATCATTCTCATTACTGTATGATTTTACCTCTGATTTTATTCCACTATATCACAGTTATAGTATAATGTGATTGTTTACATGTGAATCCTTCATTCTTTTAGTAGCTTTTAATTGCATTTTAAGCTTGGCAAGCTTCTTTCAGATAGCATAGAAATCTAGGTTTTTAATTGAAAGAGTTCATATATTCTTCCTTTTTTTTTTTTTCTTTTTTTTTTTCAATTTATTTATTATTTTAGTAGAACTTACTACAGTTTCCAGTAATGCCTTCCATTTTCTTCCAGGGATGGAATAATGGCTGTAGATTCTGTGGGAGCTTTAGAACTGCAGTCATTTATTTCACAAAAAGATTCACTGAAATGTTGTAATTGTTTATTTTAACAATGTACCTTCTAACAATTTCTCTTTGGACTAAGGTGCTGGAATAGATGCCTGTATAAACTGCACACAGGGTTACTTTATGGAAGATGGAAGATGTGTGCAGTCCTGTAGTAGTGGTTATTACCTTGATCACTCCACTGAAAGTGGATACAAAAGCTGCAAAAGGTATGATCCCTGGCTGATATATCTGGTATTTGGCAGTGTATTAGCAGTTACTGAGTTGGAAATGATCATACTTATGAGAAGATAAAAGATTATTGACTTCAAAACATACACAAAATACTTAATGCTAAGTAATGAAGGAAAATATCATCTTTGTTGTTGTTGATATTATTATTATTATTATTACTATTATTACTATTATTATTATATGATTTCTATTCATACAGGTCCTATAATTTTTTTTTGTATTTGTGTGTGATCTTCACTTTAAAACAGCTTGTAGTGAGTACATTTGCATAGAGGTGTAAAATTTATAAATCTGATAGAGGATCTGTCCTTCTTAATAGCAAACAAAAATAATCAAACTACATTTTTTTTTCATTGTAAGTTAATTACTATTTATAAAGAGCATTTCAGTTCTTCCACTGCATATTCATAAACAGCACAGGTATATTCTAAGCTACTGTCCAGAATATCTTACCTGACTCAAGTGTACAAATGGCTGGATAAATCTTGGGCAAAGTAGTGCTGTGCAAAGAACATTTTTTCTATTCCATACTTTGTTGAACAAATACCATTTGTTGCCCTTTGGAATCATTTATTACTGACTCAGATCCGAGTTCAGGGCAGGAGGGGAATCACTGTGTGTTTCAGTGGATTCCACATAAAAAGACAATCAGTACTAAAGGTGAGGGAGTGAGATGGATGATGAAGGGACTGGTCAGTCATTTCTGCCCTGGAGCTTTAGTTCATGCCTTTCTGGCACATGTATGCACCACCAGCTTGATTCTTTACTGGTTATTTATTCATAGTTCCAATCCACTAGAATAATGCAGCTGTGGAGTAAAAACTCTGGAATAGAAGCTGATGGAAAGAAGCAGGAGTGAGTTGCAGAAGTAGTGAAGTAGTATCATAATCAGTAGTAGTAGTATTATAGTACCTTGTACCTCTAGAAAGAACAAACAAGCCCTTTGCAATACAGAAGAGGTCTCCTCTGAAGTCTTGCATTTGGTGAGGCCAGAAGACCAAGTGCTGCCATTGTCTTCCAGGTGTGATGCCAGCTGTTTGGACTGCAGTGGCCAAGGAGACAGGAACTGTACCAGCTGCCCAAATGGCTATAACCTGGACACTGGTGTCTGTGTCATTGGAACAGTGTGCAAGGATGGTGAGTGCAAGTCTCTGAAAAATCCATTTTACCATTGACAGCTCCTTCTTTTATCTGTATTGGGTTGGGTTTACCTGCTTTTCTTCTTAAGTAAAGTCTACATTACTTTTTAAATTGCTCAGGTGTATGAAAAGCAGAAATTTACATTTGCTTGTGCTGGCAAGTTTTGTCACATCCACTTTACCTGAATTTTCCTAAAGTAATTTTATCCTTTGCCAACAACCTACTTTTCCTTCCTTAGCACTTGTTCAAAAGCCATTGCTTTCAACAGATTTTTATATGAGGACCCTAGAATTCTATTAATAGAGCTACATTTATCTATGTTACCACTTTAAACTGTGAAAATGCTGGTAAGTAAAAAATTATTTAAAACACCCACAGGATTTTCTTGACATATGTGAAAAAAGTAGTGACAAAAAAAAGGATTCTGAAATACAGACCCTACAATTTAGGATGGAGATTTGAACTTTCTCCAAATCCACTATGCAACCAAGATAGCCTTCTTATTGCACATGATTGGCTTAATTATTCACTAATATTAATTCCTTTTAAATGTCACAATTACAGAAACACTTAGATAACACTGTGCTTCCCTAAAAATGTTACCATGTGAATTACTTTTAAATAGAGCCCAACAAGTGCAATCCAACTGGAAAATATCAGAACAAAGTCTGGGAAGAAACCTGACATCAGATATAGTAAAAGCTAACAGTGACTCTTGGGTCCATCTTATTTCCACTGGATTTACTAAGAGTTAAAGAAGACTTAAAATAGAAAAGAGCACAGGTTTGAGTCTTATTTCTGTGGACCTTTGCACTTCTTGTTGAAATATAGGCTTCCAAACTTTGAAAACTGTCATGTTCATTGTAAAGTTACATTGCAGATATTGGTAAACTAGTGATGAGCCCTCTTCTGTCTGGACATTGGAAGAGTTACTGTCTAAAGCAAGTGCAGAAGAGGACAGATATAGATAGACAAATTAAGTGTAATGCTAATATGGTATTGCAATTGATTTCTGCAATGCAAATGTTTGAGATACCAATTTGGTCTTTAATGAATAAATCCATCTTCATTGGTGAAGCCTCAGCCACATACACCAAGGTTCCTGAGGGTGAGGATGTCCCATCTCAGTAGTGTCACCCACATTCTTCCAAAAGCAGTTCTCATGGAAAGACAGCACGTGGATGTGCAAGTCTCCAGGCAGTTGCAATGTGTTCTCAGCAGTCTAGGCTAGCATGGAAAGGCCAGGAGGGTTTGGGCTTTTTTATTTTTTTTTTTCTGTTAATTTATGAAAGCAGAGATGGTCTCATTTCAATGCCTTACAGTCAGCTCACTCTACAGGATTTGCATTTCTGTTGAGAATGTTTTATTCTTTTTCTGTGGTTTGATTGTTTTATTCTTTTCATTCATAAAAATTGAGTGCAATTTCCTTTGCTGTGAATATCACTGTGTTCTAATTATTCTCTTTCTAATCTTTTTTTCCTTTTCATAAATGGATACCAATCATTCCCTGTTGGACCACACAATATCTCTTCCTGAAAAAAAAAAAAAAAAAAAATCCTGTTGACTGAAATTCCTCTTGATGGACCAAATTTCCTACTTGCTACCTGCTCCTGAATGGTCTCTTCAACCAAATCTGCATGTCTGACCAATTAAACCTTCCTCCATTGTACACGCCGTGCTCTCCAAACCTTCAACCTCCCCTCCTTCTCTTGCTGCTACCCTCTGGAAGCCACGGAAGAGTCCTGGGCCGAGGGAGGATTCTGTATGCTGGTGAAAAAGAACAATCTCTGCCAGAGGAAAGTGCTTCAGCAGTTGTGTTGCAGAACATGTAAACAAAAGGGGTGAACTGGCACCTCCCAGCATTCTCCTCCTCCTGTAGACTTACAGATTAATCCGTATTACTGAAAAAGGAAAAAAAAAAACAAAAAAACAAAAAAAACCAAAAAAAAAACAAAAAGAAAAGAAAAAGAAAGCAAGCCACCTTCTTTCTCCCTCTCCCCCCTCTTTGTCTGGGGAGATGGTGAACTGTTTGTTGGAACTTAAATGGAAAAACTACAACACGCCTACCTTTCATAACTGGGTGTCTAGAGCTGAGCATCCAGGATCACAGAGTCAGTATTGTGTGACCAAAGCATTTGATGCCAAAATTAACATTTAACTCTTGATTTGATTTCCTGTCAACCTTAGGATTATTCCTGTTTTTTGAAGGTTCTTTTTCTTCCCTTCTTTCCTGCTTCTTTCCACTTCAAGATGTTTAAAGAGTGTTTCAAAAATACAACACAAGTTTACATGGATTAAAACTAAACAATACAAAAAAAATTGCATTAGTCTTTTTTTGTGCTGTATGTATTGACAGGGGGAACTTGAGTTCCTGAGGGGATCAGAAACATCATTAGTGCAGGACTAAGTTCTGCCCCTTTTGTAACACTATTTTTAAAAATGGAAAGCAAACATTTCTGCACACATTTCTTTCTTACTTCCTCTGCTGTATGCTATTTTTTGTATCACATTCTTTATGTATATATGTTTGCCCAAAATGTGGTTTTGGTCATATAGATTACATTTTTAGACAGGTGGCTTATTAACAGATATGCTAGGATTTTTATTTTATTTTTTTAAATTGTCAAAGCTATTTCAAATAAACATAAGAAACCCATTGTTCCTGTAGTGGACAAATTTAGAATATACTACTTCTCTTGATCTGCATAAGTGAGAGTAATGTATATGCTCAGAAGTTGGAAAACATTGCTAACATGTAAGAAGTATTCATAAATTATTGTTGTCTTGTAATGTTCATTTAAAAAGGGGATATTATCATACAGATATGTGGAACTATTTCATAGTGCCCATATGTAAATGCCAGTGTGACTATATACGACAGGATGTGTTTACAGGACTGGATTTATAATTGTGCCAAATACACCTCTAGGAAAAATTGCATATAGGGCAATAAATCAGTGGTTCTCTTGGAGCCGTGATGGGCCTGAATCTGCTTTTAACTGCTCACAATAGAAATTCCAGCAGGAATAGTCCTGCTAACTCAAATGGAGTTACCTCACTGCAAAATAGTCCTGAGTAATAAGAGAAGTGGCCCCAGCCTCACTCTTTTTCTACCCAGGCACATGCCAGTAAAAATTTCTGTTTAATTTGTCTTCATCAGTTTCATTCAGCATACTATTCAAAAAACAGCCATTTCACAGAAAATGGAAAATTGAACTTCAAAGATACTGTTTACTGGGGATAATACTTAAAACATGCAAAGTGTCTTTCTCAGTTAGCTTTCCAGGACATGCAAACAAAATGGATTTCAGCTGTTCAAGCACGTAAATCCTGGAAAGTAAAGGGGATCAAAAATTACTGTGGATGTCAAACAGACTAATTCAAACCTTTAGAGCTACTGTCCTCTTTAGCAGAGAGCAGATAAATTATTTCAGCCTGGTTCAGTATGACAGAGTGCAGTCAAGCTCCTTTGGTGCCCATTACAAATTTCCTGATAAACATTCAAATTTGTGTAAGTTTAACTACTAGTCTGTTACTGCCTCATTTCTCAGTATAACGTGTTTAAATAGAACATAATGCTTTCAAAGTTTAAGTTAATATTATATATGTTATATATAAATATATATTCACTATTGAGATTTAATTATGTAATGGATTGTAAAGAATCTGTTTGGATACTTACAAATGTCTCTAACACTATAATAGAGAAGAAATTAATAACTTTGTTTTCTTTAAGAAAAACTGACATTGTTTTAACAAAATCCATTTTTACTGAAAAAAATACTGTACATGTGTAAAATGTTCAGTTGGTATTTGTAAAATAGGGTAGTTCTGTTGTAATTGATACTGGCCAAAATCAATGTTATTCCATATTTTATTTTTTCTATTAAATTAACCTAAATTCCTGTTCTTTTGGTCTGGAAAAACATGTTGATCCATATGTTAAACATCTTTGTTGAAGGGCATAGGTACCTCTGTGGTATAGAGCACTTAGATACCTGGGTGTTTAATTTTATTACAGACTTCTTCTAGTTCAAGTGATGGAGTTGATGATTGCAGAAATACCTGTTTTACCTGGAGATCACCTTTTGTGTAGTAACAGTACAGCCATATCTGCACCCCAGTGTAACAATGTTGACTTCCTCTGACCTGTAAGGGTTTGTGATGGGTGTAATCTGTTACATGTTCAGGATTAAAAAGCAAGTTTTGTAACTACCTATTGGCTCAGGCAGTTAAGAAGGAAGTTTCATCTTTGCAGTCATGTAAAGTCCCAGAGGCTCAGTGGAGAGCAAACCAGCAGTTTTCCCAAGGGCTCATATGTTCAGATTTTTAAGCACATTTGAGGCCATGTAAAGAATTTCCGGCAAGAAAAAACCCACCACTTTTTGGCCTCAGACATCTTGTTGTCACTGACCTGGTTTAGCATGGTTTCAAAACAAGGAGTTAGTCATCATTCCCAGAGTTTCCCTGTCAGTCCCCAGAATCATGCATATGTGGGATGGCACATTCTGAGCAGTGGTTTGGTGAGACCACACCTGGAAAAAGGGTTGCTTACAGTGTTCTGTGAAGAACTGCTTGTTTCAGCTCCCACCTCACCTCTGTCTTCCAGCTGAGCAGACAAGTAAGGATGAATCTGTGTTTTAGGCAGAAAACCAGAGTTTTAGGTGTCAACTCAGACTCTTTGATCATCTTTGTTTGTTACACTCAATAGCTATTGTCAGAGATATGCAAAATTTGTAAGCAGCCTATAGCTAGTACTTGTTCAAGAGGATCACTGCAGCAACAGGATTGCAATTAAAGGAAGGTAATTTGTTCCCAGCTGCAGGGTTTCTTACTTTACTGCCCCTCCCTCTCTGATTCAATGAGTGGTTTGGTGTGTTTAGTATTTGACACTGTTAATGACACTCAGAAAGGATACAGACCATTTCAGAAAGAGCAAAAGCTACTAAGTATGAACAAAATAATAATTTTCCCTATGTCAGGGAAGACTGTGTATGTCATCAGTTTAGATCTGTTCATTGACTTCATTTTATTTATACTGCGAGTCAAAAATCCATGACAAATTGAAGATGTCATTATTAGAACATGATATTTCCCAGTTCATGTTGGTCTAGGAGAACCCTTGATTTAAATGCAAACTGGACACGTCTAAACCCTTTCTTCACTAAAAGTCCCAAAGTTTTTGAATAAAGACAACTGTGGTCAAAAAAAACTGCAAAAAGAAGTAGCCATACATGCTAAAAGAAGTTTACCATGCCTCAGACCTGTGGAACATCCTGCAGGAGCCTGTTGTGTGGGGGTGTCACATTTCCTTTTCTGCAATGGAATTCCAGCCTTGTTCCCTTTTTAGCTGCAGCTCTTCCCCTCAGCCACACTCCAGTGCTGTAGGATCCAGAAGAGGTCAGTGGAAATGTTCTGCTTCTGACCAGCAGCTCCTGAGACATTTGTCCCAGCCCTGCCTGCCCACGCACACCTGTACCCCCTGGCACTCTGTGCCTCTTGTGGGGAGGCTTTGCAGTCTGCCCCTCTCTGAAGCACTCTGTTCTCCAGTAAAGATTTCCCTGTGAGACCTTACAGACAACCCCAGTCTCCACTGTGATTGCAGCTTTCCAATGTCAGGTCAAATTCCTTGCCACTGAATCTGTTGTTTAGAAACAGGATGCTGCTTGTGCCACGTTGTCAGGTCATCAGAGGTTTGGCAGAGGCAGGAGTGGATCTGTCTGCAGAAGAATAGAGCTATCTACAGCAATTCACCCATCACAGGTTACAACTCTTGATGACCAAGTTAATTCTCTTCATAGCCATCTGTCACTTTTTAATGAATATGTTTAATTAACTGGTTGTAAGAAGGCCCATTATAAATTCAAGATTCCTGTAAAGACTTTTAAGAGATTGCTTGTATGAGTCAAAGCTTTTAGTCTGCAGTGCAACTCACTGAACAATAACTTGTCTATGATCAATTGCTACTTTTTATATTTATATTGGATATGCCATTGTGCTGTCATTGGTACAGAATGAACCAAGAAAAGTTTTGCCATTAGATGTTTGTGGGAGATATTTTAAGGAAGCATTAAAAAAAGCTTTACAGCATGCAAATAAAAACCCTAGTCAAGTTTTCATCAAAAGGAAGCTGATGCACAACAACTTGCATGACCTTTTTCAGAATGGGGATTTTCAATAAGTGAAAAAAAAAGATATTTTTGATGAGCATTTCCTTTACTAGGGAAAAAACGAAAACATATCAGTTTAACATAATTTTAATTACGTGCCTTACTTAACCTAATTTGTGAGATTTCTATTTTTTATTGAAATAGATAATTATCTGATTATTTACTACCACCTGTCATGATGCTCTTTGGGGCTTACATCCTCCTCATTAGTAAGAATTAAAGAGTTGTGAGTGTAGTGTCCCTAAGAACAAACTAAGGCTCTGAGCCTTAGTATAGCACTCAACCAGTGGAAGTGTAATCAATACCCACATTCCCATCACTGCATCCACACCAGTGAGCAGAGAGGATTTGGACCTATCAAAGGCCTAGGACATTCCCTGATCTTTCAGAACACAGTGGTGTGTAGTCTTATTAGGAAAAATGTTCTGAAATCCTCACATAAAGCCAGACTGCAATAATGTTCACCTGCTGTGCAAATATGCCACATAACACCACAGAGTTCATGTTTAATACCTGACCTATGCTTGAAATTATCCAAAAGTACTTCCTTTCTGGATTAAAAAGCAGTGTTTGCACACAAAAACAGAGACAATTTTCACTTCTAGAATGGGAATTGTAGTCAATGGAAAATATATTATGGGGAGGAAACTCTGAGTATTTTAGAAAAATAATTTCAGTAAGTAGCAAATGCAGACTGTGCTGCACCAAAGGCTGGTCTTTGTTGAGCTTTGGCAGCAAATGCTGCATGAGCAGGTGATGTGTTTGCTGCCAAAGATGACCAGAAAAGCTTAATAGAATGGCCCTTGTACAATCATCTATTGGTTTTTCTGAGTGTTAGAGGGATGGATTTGTTGAAGGTCTTCTGGGAAACCAGCAACACTTTTCAAAAAGAAACCACTCAGCCATCAGGAAACACAGTAGAGAGCAATGAGGTGATTAAGTGCCCATTTTTCCAATCAGCCTGAGCACTGAGGGGCAGTGAGCACTTGTTTACCCGAGGAGAATTAATGGCTCTATCATGCAAATTCAACAGTAACACTGGATGCTTACTGGAGCATGACTAATATGATTTAATTATAATTCCAATAATACTGCATAACTTTTCCATTCACAATTGTCCTTGGCCTGCCCACTGCCCTCCTCCTGATGCCTGCAGATGTCCTTGAGATGTGGGTTGGGAGGGAATTCTGATTGCCAGTCTCCACGGATCAGGTGCTGTCAGCTGTCCTGCTCATGACTATGCTAATGAGCCATTCTGGGCAATGCCACTGGATAAAAATACAAAAATAACTCAAATATTCATTCCCAAAAAAAGTACCCCCTTTTCTAATTGCAAGAGCAAGGCCATACCAAAATGGAGTTGTGTAAATTTTGGTCTTGTGTCTGTCTTTAGCACAGCCTCTCTGAACACTCTAGAGGCTGAAAAGAGGATCCAAGATTATTTCCTGCTGCTAAACGGTGTCACAAAGCCTCTCTAAAGCCATATCTGAATTAGAAGAGCTGTATTATTAACATGGAATATGTCACTGTTAAAGAGCATGTACTCTGTAGTTATAAAAAAAATAACCCAGAGGTGCTAATAGCACAGACCAGGAACCAGGGAAGATTTCAGACAAGGGAAGATCACCAGTGTGAGGGTATTGAGGAGGCTGAACAGTTACAGAGGGGAATAAAATTTAGGCTTTTATACCACTCATTAAAAGATTTCATTTGATCTGCTTCTTGCTTCTGAGGACGCACTTGTATCTTTATGGAAGGTTTCTTTCAGGCTTTAATATGTCTTCATGTCTGCAAATTAAACAGAATCTGCATTTGTTTAATGGTGCAAATCTATGTTGTCACGTCTTGGGACAATAGTTGGCCTGTTAAAATCTGCCCAGTTATCAGCAAATGCTCATATCCTGATAGGGTTGAAGATGTCCAGTATGAACAGCCTGTGCAGGAGTTTTGTTAGTTTAAGATGGATGATACCACTGAATTACTGCCCCAAAACATCCATCTCTTCCCACTTCAGGTTTATGTTTGGTCAAATCAGACTGCAGAAATCCTGCAGTGGTCAGGGAAGGCTCTGTGTATATTCCTGGCTTTATAACAGAGGAGAGAAACAGATTGTTGTTACCTTGGTTGCCTCTGAGGTCTGTTCTGCTCCAGCACTGAAAGATTCTATCTTTAATGTACTCCATGTGCTAATAACATCACTTTACTCAAAGCATGCTACAATTGGGTTTTTTATTTCACAAGCAGCTACCTAGCTTTCCAAAGCAGTACTATCAGCAGCATAAAATAATTTTCAGTCAGGTTCAGGTGTTTCTGTTCCACTGCCCTTTAGAAGATTCTCAGCTGCTGATTTTTATGAAGAATGGGAAGCTTGGGAACATGAAACAGGAAAATTTCTAGTTGGAAATCTCAAGAAATGTAGAGGTTGAGTGTATTTTTTTCCATTGTGAGTCCCAGTTTTTGAGAGTGCTGTAATATTTCTCCCTCCTTCAACAAGTGAGAAGGGTACAAACCAGAGCTTTATTGATATAGATCCACAGAGATTGTTCCATTTCCCTCCCCCCTTTCTTGTGGGTCTGTAAAATTTCAGGCTACAGGTGAGCAGCAAAACACCTTGCCAGGCTCTTACACAGAGAAGGGGAGAAACCATGAATACAGCCAGCTAATGCCTCCAGGCATCCACATAATTAGTATAAATGGAGTTCTAAATCAAATTATTTAAATGACTAAAATTTAATAGGAATGGAGATTTAAAGGTGATTAAAAGAAAAAAAAAAAAAGTCTTTCTGGGGGCTGTTTATGCCCACCTGAAGCTCTGGCTCTTCAGTGGGTTTCTAACAATAATTGTATTAATATTATGTAGAAATGGGAGGAGAAGTACACATTGTAAAGAGGGGGAGAAATCCCTTTGTGTTAGAAATAAATAAGGCATCTTTGGCTGCAGGGAAAAGCATAGAGGGCCATGTAGGACAGTGGAGTCTGATAAAGGCAATTTCCTCACTCCTGACTGCCATGATTACAGCTAGCCTGGGTCTCTCTGTGTAATCTCACCTAATCCTGCAACAAAGGGGCCTTTCCTCCTAAAATCATTATATCACACTCAGCTATTTGGGAAGAGATGCTCAATGCTTTTCAGGGTTCTGCTTTGCCCCCTCAGCACAAGGGGGAGATTTGGTGACTTAAGAATCAATATACTATTTTCAGCCTTCTCATTTGTCTCTGCCTAGAGCACTTCTGCAAAGAAGACTTCCCATCACCTCAAATCCTAATACCCGGAAGTTTTGTCACTTCTGCACACCTGAAAAGGGAGACAGAAATTTGGACATTGTGTAATTAGCAGGAGACTGAAAACTGAAGTCAGACAAATAATTGGAAACCAGATGCAAATTTTGTTCAACTGTCAGATCTGAGGGTAAAGGAATGTCTTCATCTTGAAAATGTTGCAACATAGACATTATGGCAAGATGTCTTTCAAGGGGTAATCTATCAAATACTGAGAGTTTAGGCTAAGCAAAAGAATAACTTTAAAAAGAGTCTCCAGGGCGAATTTTCATGGGTTTTTAAATGCAAGTTAGTTTTAGTTTACTTGAGCTTTATGAATTAGTGCGTTTTCAGAGAACTCAAGGACCTGATCCCACAGGCCAGACAAAATAAAATGTATCTCAGCCAAGCACGAGGAGAAGCAGAGATCTCCCTAAGACCAACTCATTTCAGTTCTTGCAGATAATGGATGAAAAGCAATTCTGAGCAGTTTTTGTTTATTTGCTTTGTCAAACCTTTATAAGCCATAAGATTATATACAAAGAACCCAAGTATGAAATCCATATCCAGATTTCTGTGAAAGCAAACAAGCAAAATGAAGGAAATAAGGTATTTTTTTTCTATTGATTTTAAGGCAAAACCACTGCAGCAATGTTGTAGACAGTAAAGAATATTTTTAAATTAGACATTTTATATTAGATTATATAAAAAGTGGGGAAGTGACATGTGCCTTGCAGTGGCTAAGTCTCATGGAGGGAAAAGAGAAAAGGATTTATGTCAGCCAGCACAAAGTGCATCCCTCCATGCATGACTGACAAGGATATTCACACCCTCACCCAACTGATCTCCTGAAATATCATGTACTGCCCATGAATGGCACAGGTTTTGGACAGCAAGAGAGGAAGTGACAAGATAAAGGTGCACTTGGTACTGTTATGCAAAAACACAGAATCACTTGGGAACTAAACAAGTGCTCCAGACTGGGACTCAGGAGAGACAGGTTCTAGTTTGTTATTAAAAACTGATTTGATTCTATTATTGCAACTCAGGTTTCTACCTCCTTAAGGGGAGGAATAGTTCTTACCTCACTTAAAAAGCATCTGGTAGGAACTGAATGTTAAGTACAGGGATTTTGTATTCAGTTGAAGGCACAATTTGAAACCTGACGTAGACAAATATGGAGTTAAACATTTTCAGCTAGGGACACAAAAATTATACATTAAAATCTTCCTATTATGAGGAACCAAGTCTGTTAACATATCACTATTGCTACAATATCTCCACTTTCCATTTTTTTACCAATGTGACAAATGTTTTTAAACAAGGTAACAAGATAGCAGAACTCGCATGATGATGAAGGATAAATAGGAGATGATCCAGGAAACTGATGATCACTGATTGAAAGCTGAGTGAACACACATTGCTGAGAGTGTTCCTCCATTGAGTATGTCAGATAAAGATTTCCAATACAGAAAGGAGGAAAAGGATTGAGGCTTTGGCAGCCTGTATTTATCTAGTGAGGTTTGTAAAGAAATACATTGTTCACAAAGAATTCTGGCAGATGGCTGAGCTGCCCTGTGAAATAGTTTAAAAGTTTTTTTGAATTTCAGTGTTAACTCTTTGAATATTCACAAAAAACTATATTGTTAGCATGTCAGAGATATAGTTCTATATGTCATTTGCAATTCAGAGGGCCAAATATGTAAGTGTTTTCTGGTGCATATTCTTACAATTCATTAAAATGTATTAATTCATAGTATTCATTTAAATGCTTCAGTTCAGTGCCACAGAACTGGGCTTCCTGACATTATTCCAAACATAGCTGAAGTGAATTACACCACTTCCAGTGAAAGGCATAACACAGAAATAACTACAACCTTTAAAAACTAAGTGTTTCTGCTGGTTTGGATGCACAGCTGAGGTGTATGAATTAGTAGCTTAGGCCCAGTGGACAGACACACAGGATAAGCACACGGGTTGTGTAGGCAAATAAAGTAAAGGAGAAACAGAAAAGTTTTCTAATACCTATCACAAAACAGCATCAGAGAAGCAATCATGTAATGAAATCACCCTGACAGACTTCCCAGGGATGTAAACTCAATAAAATAACACACTCAATCAGACCTGCAATGACAAGTCTTTTCAGATTTTTCGTGGTTGTATTATTGTCCAAATATATGTGTCTGTGTATCTATGTATACATCTATATGTATGTATAGATACATCTCAAATTTGTCCTAGTTTCAGCTGGGACAAAGTTAATTTTTGGTGCTATCTGGGAAGAGGGCATGGCCAGACCCTTATGTTGTTGGATACCATCTCACATCACTTTGGAGGGTGAGCACAGGGTCTTGCTCTCTCCTTCCAGCAGCAAGAGAAAGGGTGGAGGGGGGAAAAGCCCAGTATTGTTTTACTTTCCATGTAAATAATTTCAACCTTTTGTTATTAATACTGTAGCTGTTCCTATTTCATTATCTCGTTGCTGTTTCCAGTAAATTGTTCATATGTGATTTTCACATTTTTGTGACTCTTATTTTCAGCTCCATCCACAGAGAGGAAAGGGGGAGGGGTAAAGAGTGAGGGAAGGGAATAAAAGGACTGGCATCTGGTTTAGGTGAGTCTCAGTGAGGGACTGCCATTCCCAAACCATGACAAAATTATACATTCAAATCTCATCATTTGAGAATGTGGGATTCCATGTTACATCCTCTGGATGCATATCCAAAAGGCTCAAGAGGCTTATATTAACCAAATCTGTCAATTGCCTGAAGGCCACATTATTTTTTTCTAGAAGGTGAAAATTATAAATATTTGGTATTACAATAGGTATGCACCAATACAACAATGTTATCTGAGTAATATCTAGAAAAATTTAGGATCCCACTGGATAATATGTGTAACAGCTTTTCTAGTGTTTTTAGCTGTAGTCCTATAAAGCAATTACTCATAAAAGATGCAGTGTTACAGGTCAGAAATGCTGCACCAGTTCCACAGAATTAGCCAGTTTACACAGTTTAAGGTTTGGCCTTTTGGGGCATGCAAGGGGTTATATAAATGTCTGGAAATAGACACATAGATATATAGAGATGCAGATACAGATGTATACAAATTGCTCTTTGGACAAGGAGAACTATAAAAATGTATGAACTTGTACACACTCAAAGACTTTTGTTTCCCTGATCCCATCAGAAGACTTTTCATTTTTTCCTAGTCTGAACTTCTTCCCAGCTAGCCCTGAGTCTCTGAGGAGCATTGTCTTCATGGTTTATGTGGTTCCATCATTGGCTTTTGGCCCATCTTTTACTTTTTCCCTCTCTTTAGAAGACATGCAAATCATTACAAAGCACACATTACATCTCTGCCTGCATTTTGGGTACCCCAGGATTCACCCAGAGCTGGCTAGAAGTTCCAGCCAGTTTGCCTTTATTCCTGTTCACATCCCCTTAGATGTGTAAGTCCTGTCCTAGCTCATATGTCATATCAGAGTTTTCAGCTATTACAAAAAAAAAAATTAATATGTAAAAACACAACTGTTAAAAACACAACAGAGAACATAATTTGCAGTATTTTAGAAATTTTTTCCTCCCTACATTGTTTTAAATGGATATAAGTGGTTACTTTGCTCTTCAAATGTAAGGAACTTATTGCAAGTGAAAGCCAAACCCAAGTCATTCCATATTTGTGTTTTGATTCCTAAAGTTCACTATATTTGCCAGATCTGGATTTTCCAGCCACGGTGCAAATGGAAAGAGTTGCTTGATATTGGAGTATCTATAGAAACTGCAGTTTTTATGTATTATATAGGACTTTTTTGCCCAACCTCTTCCATTATTCAAGAATGAAGGAACAGCCAATTCCTTAAATATATAGACTCAGTTATAATAAATTTTCCCAGAACAAGCTGACATAAAAGACCCAATCTTGAGCTTTATAAAACTGTGCAATAAATCAATTTACTGTCTCCACATGATACTGCACACAAATAAAGTATTCATACTACTTACCAAATCTCTGCCCTGAGAGCAATTAACCATGCAGCTCACCAGTTTGGACCAGTGCTTTAATTATTAATATAATTAATCAGTTTCAAGGTAGAAATCCATATAATATATTTTTTTTTCAAGTCCAAATGTGCACTTTTGCACCAAGTTTCAATTCAGCCAAAATGAAAGCCTGGGTCTTTTAGGTAGGGAGTCTTTCATCAGCAGCCCAGGAGGGGGACAAAATATTCTCAAGCTGGAGGTTTGGGAAGCACCACCAGGTCTCTGTCTGATGGAAACTTGCTCAAGTCCATCTCCTCATGTGACATATCCACACCCATGACAGCAAACCCTCTATGCTGCAGCTTGCAGTCGAGTTCAAAAGATATTACATCATCAATACTCCTCAGTAGCACTAAAAAGAAAAGAAACATTAATAAGCAAGAAAACAAACAAACAGCTCTGGTTATCCTGGTTCTCCAAGAGAGTCAGTGGATGCCACAGGGAAATCTGCTCATTTCAGTAATTAAAAATAGATCAAATTCCTCTTCATCATTATGTTTTTCAACCTGAGAAGTTTGGTATTTTTTTTTCTTCCTTTTTTTTTTTTTTTGTTTTTTTTTTTTTTTAATTGTGAGAAGATTGATCTGAAATAAACCATTTTTTTTCTACCAGGAGAATATCTTGATGATTCCCAAGAATGCCAGTTGTGTGATATATCCTGTCAGAAATGCATTGGACCTGAGTCAGACAATTGCATCAGCTGCCCACCCACAAGGTAATTGTCTCCTAGCACAGTGCAGTGCAAAGATCTCACATCATCATCTGAGAAGAGGCTGTATTGTGTTTAGCAGAGACTATGGAAGAAGTGTCTAGGGCAAAAAAATCCAGGGGACATGAGAAAAAAAATTTTATGTAAAGAAACAAAATGGCTGGCTACCAGCAGCTCATGTTTAGCAGCATAATTCCCACAGATAAAGAAAAATTCATTCTTATGTGTAAAATAGACTTTCTTTCATTGTCATCCTTTCTAAATCATGACTGCTGGAATCACAGCTGACAATTCCACAGCAAGAATCTGGGGCATCTGCAGCTCTACCCAGCTATGAGGATTGGCTCAAGAATGAGCATGGATGCTGGCTAATTTTGGGAGATATTCATAGCACCTCACTGAGGTGTCATGGGTTGGTTCAATATTTATAACCTGCCATGAGGATTGAACAGGACTAGAAAGACACTTTTCCACAGGAGTTTGCAAATCAGAGGTTTTTGTTTGTCATGTCACCCCTGCTCCAGAAGACAACTGGTTTTTTACACCTCCTACTCACAGCTGTATTCTCTCACAAATAACTCTGGTTGACAATAATCTGCACAGGATTGTGTTGTAGCCAGCTGATTTCCACTGGCATGAAAACAGGATCAGATCCTCTACAGCAAGGAAAGAAAATCCCTCAGCAACTTTGCAGTTTGCCCTGAAAATATCTATTACAAGACTATGCCAATGAAAGACATCCCAGGACTCTGGAGTCCTAACAAATCCATGAGTGAGGAAGCATTATTAAATTCTGCTACATCAGAAATGAGAGCAGAGGAAACCTGGGAAGAATTTTGGATTGTGGAGTGGATTTTTCCCATTCACAATGGCATTTTAGTTAGATTGTCAGTTCCTCCCTTGCAATTTACATTGTGAGCTTTACATGCAGATATTAACAAACAGAGGAACCAAGTTATTGTGCTGGACCACCAAGGTGTTCCAGTAATGAGGTCTCAGGAAGCTTTTGGGAGGATGCTACTCTAACCACCATGATTAATTCTTTAAAAATTCTGAATTTTGGTATCTAAGGTTTCAAAAATCTTTCTGAGACCCTTCTTTGCATTATGAAAACTGGTAGAAAAAGTCATATTAAGCAGAGCAGTCTATAGTAAAAGAAATGATAATACAGAGGAACCTTGCCCAGAGGCAAGAGTTTCTTATGAAAATCCAGGGTTAATTTATTTTAATAATAGAATCACTCTAATATCATTTGATAAATGAAAATTATGCTACCTGAGGGGGTTTTTTTTGCTGTTGTTTTTGGGTTTTTGTAAAGAAAAAAATTATATCGCATATTTTTTTTATCCAGACTAACAGATTATCACCAAATTCCTTGTCCATCTGTTTACAGTTCGAGCCAAAGTTAGTGACAACATCTGACCAGGTGTTTCCCATTAGGGCAACATAACAAAGAGCAAGAAAAACACGCTTTAGCACTGTGAGAGCTGCTTGTAAGGATGGATATCATTAGACTTAGCACACTCAGTAATATTTGCATGCCATATAAACATAATGCAGCTACCTCCAGTACCCCTGTCATATTTCTCCTTTTCTTTCAGAACACATCTGAAAATGGTCATAGCAAGTGAAATTTGTTGGGGAGTATTGCAGATATTCTCTAATGCCATTGGCTGGTTCTAAAACATGCACTGTCTTAATATAATGGAAAGGCTTTTGTTGTCTAGGTGTATTCAAAGTCTGTACTAAGTGCCAAAATTGCATTCAGCTTCTCTAAAACTGAATCCCAAGTCCTCAGTTAGCAAAGTGGTCAAAGTAGATAAGTATTGAGGATTACAGCCTTTCTTTTCCTATTTTCTTAGGAGGGAAAACACTATCAAAATCTAGCTAACTGGTTTTATTTTCTTTTAGTAGTCTGTGAACAATGCATGAATTGATGCATTTCTATTTTTCTCCCAAGCAGATTAAAACATTAAGCAACACTGAAAAATGGACCATAGATTTTCATCACATAAAAGGATTCTTCAGCAAATGTTTAATTACCCAGCAAAAGGAGATAATTTAGCAGCCAGGCTCCTATGTACTTGTAGATAGATGTATGCCCTGATTCCAGCCAGGATGGAGTTAATTTTTGCAGTAGACAGGAGGGGCATGGCTGGGGCTGGGAAGGTATTCTGTGCCACCTGATCTTATTTCCAGGAGTGGGGGAAGGGGTCTCTTCACAGTCATGGAAATGGTCAAGTGCTGCCATGAGAACCATTCTACTTCTGTACACTTTGCTATTGATATTCTTGCTGTTGCTCTTCATTTCCTTTTTTACCTTTTGTGCCTCCAATTCTCCTCCCCATCCCACCTCCGGGACAGGGATGGGAGACTGAGTAAGAAGCATGTGGTTTGGAGTTTTGGTGGGAGCACTAAATTGACTAATTCCATTGCTAAACCCTTGTTTGGCACCCAGGGTTGGGGTAACACAGACCTGAGGATTCCTGTAATTTGTGGGTGTGGTACCTGTCCCTGTGTGTGCCTCCATAAATGCTCTATATGCTCCTCACAATGTGTTGCTTCAGAGCAGGGAGGAGGATCAGGATTGCTCTCTTGCTGTAGTAAGATCAAAGGAAGTGAGGTTTTCTGGGATGTGCATCTAATGTTGCTCTTCATCTCAGGCACTACTTTTGGGAATCCACTGATAATCGTACCCATCACACCTGCTCTGTGACAGAGTGGAGTGGATGATTTTCCCCATCTTTTCACCCCCCTTTTCTCCTTCTGACAGCTTGTGAGAAATTCACTTTGGATGTTGAGTGCATGTTCTTATTGCTGTGTCTGGTATGTCTCCTTGGTATGGTCTACACCACCCTTGGGGTCAAGAAAGAGATTTCCAGGAAGATCATTCAAGGGTCTGCTCTGAGTGTGGGAAGATTTGAGTGGCATAGAATATGGGAGAATATGGCACTGTTTGGGGGGAAGTTCTCTGTTCCAATGGTTTGGAAGTTCTCCCCTGAACGACTACAGGACAGTAAGACAGTGACAGAATATTTGCAAGGAAAATGCTGTGGCAACTCCAGAGAACAACAGCTTACTGCAGTGTGCCCTGGCTAGTCTTACTGGACACAGATGAACACTGGACAGTGCTCCCAGGGAAAGGAGGAGGAAATCACAACATATCAGAAATATGTGAAGCAGAGGAGCAGTGCATGCAGGTAGCAGCTGCCCCTATACTATATAGAAGTAGAAATCCAAGACCAATTCAGTTTGCTTCACAAGGAATGAAGAGGAAGCAGGACCTTGTGGAAAGATTATCTAAGACTTTGGGCAGATTTGAAAGTATCAAGAAAGTTAGAGAGTCCCATGTTCCACCAATACAGACCAGAGTCTCTGCTACTGGGAGCAAGTGCCCCACTGCATGGAAGAGACAGCACACAAAGAAGGCAACCTGTGTTTTTGCCTTTGACTGCAGAGAAGACATGAGGAAATGGGATGGAAAACCCACCTCTGCCCTGGCAGCATGGGTACCTGAGCTGAGAGGACAAGCAGCCATCACAGGAGATTCTTCGAGGATAAATGCAGCTCCAGTTTCCACTGGACAAGTACTCAGGCAGAACAGGAGAACTGATGTTATTTCAAATCCTCTTGAAGTTTTCCAGTTCATATTTACAAGACTGCAACAAGTACCACGAGCAGAGCTGGAGAGGCCCTGCCTCCAGCCAGGTGGAGGAAAGGCACAATCAGATCTATTGGACTGTGTGGATCCAATGGCTTGGCACATCAGACACACAAGAACCTCAGTTTTTAGTTGACACAAGTGCACAATGTTCCCTGATGCTGTCAAGATATTTGGGGGCAGAATCCATCTCTGTTTCTGAGGTGACAGGGGGAACTGGACACTGACTGTACTGGAAGCTGAAGTGACCCTGACTGGGAAAGAATGGCAAAAACACCCCATTGTCCCAGAGCCCTGTGCTTCCTTGGCAGAGACTGCCTCAGGAGAGGGTATTTCAAGGATCCAGAAGGGCATTGTTGGGCTTTTGGGAGAGCTGCTGTGGAGACAGAGGGAGCTGGACAGCTGAACACCTTGCCTGGTCTCTCAGAGGACCCTTCTGCTGTGGGGCTGCTGAGGGTAGAATAAAAACATCACTAGCACAGCAGTGCATGGATAACACCATGGCAAGACTCTGTGACCCCCATCAGTGAGATGAGTCCTGAACTGAGAGACCCCGTGAGTGGCCAGCAAGACTCTCTCACTGTTTAGTTGTGCACATGGCCAGTGTGTAAATCCAATGGAGACTGACTGTGGACCATGGTGGCCTGAAGGGAGTCACAGCACCACTGAATGCTGTGCCAGACATGGTGGAGCTTCAGTGTGAACTGGAGTCCAAGGATCAATACTGAAAATGTGTTTTTCTCCTTTCCTTCAGCAGCAGAGTGCAGGCCACTCTTGGCTGGAGGGATGTGCAGCACAGCTGGAGCTGCCTGCCCCAAGGGTGGAAACACAGCCCCACTCTGCCATGGACTGACCCAAACTGCAGTGCAAAAGGCAGAGACTCCACAACACTTGCAACACGTTGATAGCATGATTGTGTGGGGAAACACAGCAGAAAACTTAGAAAACTGAGAGAAGATACTTCAGATCTTCCCAAAGGTTTTTCCATAAAACAAACTAAGGTGAAGGGAAGTCCCAAGAAATTCAGTTTTTGGAAGAAAAATGGCAAGAAGTCATTGTCAGGTTCGAATTGATGTGGCCAACAAAAAAGCAGCTATATCCACACCAAACAGCAAGAAAATGAGCTTTCCCTAAGTGCTGTGGGCTTTTGGAGTATTCACATTCCAGATTAGTCAGATTGTAAATCCTCTCTATCATGCAACAGGAAAGAAGAATGACTTTTAGAGGGGTCTTGAACAGTTTTTGAGCAAACTAAACAGGAGATTGTTTATGCAGTAGCCCCTGAGCCAGTCAGGACAGGAGAGGTTGAAAAAAATGTGCTGCATACTCAGCCAGGGAGATTTGAGTGTCTGGCAAACAGCTTCAGGGGAGAGTGGAGGAGAACCACTGGGGTTCTGGAACACAAGGGACCTGAAGCCTGCCCAGGTGGAAAGGGCATGCTGAGTGCTTCTCTTAAGGGTTTGGCTGTTTCAGAAGGGGCTGGTGCTGAAGCACAGCTCCTCTCAGCACTGTCAGCAGAGGGCTGGATATTCAGGGAGAAAATCCCTTCCACACATCATCCATGATGCTGCTTGGAATAAATGGGCTGGACAGGTCAGATAGTGAAAATGGAAAGCTACTCTAGGGAGTTCTACACAGCAAGTCACAGAAGATATTGAGGTGGACCCTGTTGAATTGCAGAGCTGGAAGCCATCCAGCTTTAGATATCATTGAATGAGAGAAATGGCCAGCTCTCTCCCTACCTTTACACTGGCTCAGTGAACTTCAGCAAACTGCCCATGGAGGTGGCTGAAACAATGGAAAAAGACTGGTTGGCAGCACAGCCAAAAAGTAAAGGCCATGTGGTTAATTAATACCCAAGGCTCTGACAGTGGAGGTCATCCTGCCCAAAGAAAACCCCATGCACTGTAGAAGGGGATAAAGTCTCTGTGGTACACATGAGGAATGTTATGGAAGTCAGGTTGAATTAGTCCTGCCTCAAGCAAAGGTAACCCCATCCATGGGACCTGGTGGGTAAAGCAGAGAGCCAGAGAAACATGATGCATTACTCAAGAATATTTGATTTTTTTTGTGTGTAAGAACAGCCTGCAGTGCTGAATTGTTTAATATTTGTTGCTGAATGACACTACATACACACAGAGTATTCCATAACTAGCACAGACAGTGAGTACAGTCAGTTCCAGGTACACCAGCTGACAGCACACCAGCCCTCCTGCCCTGGAAGATGCCTTGGCTGGGTAGAACCCATTGTTTTGGACTAAATGAATTTAACAGGCACCTTGGAGGGACAGCCATTGACTGTGGAAATTGCACCTGTGCTCGTGTGTGTGCACAGCACAGGCGTGGTCCACAACTGGATCCTGCACCTGTAGGATCTGGGCAGGACACAGCTGGCACAGAGATGAGCCAGGTCCTGTTTCCAGCCAGCACAGGGTCAGTTTCTGCAGTGGTCAGGGCAGGCAGGGCTGTTGGGAGTTATTCTGTCCCTCTGCACAGTTAGTTCCAGGGCTGTGGGAGCCTTTCCATGTTCATGGTTTGGTGCAGTCAGGGGTTGTCAGGAGCTCCCTGCAACACAGCTGTGAGCACTGGCATGAGCACTGTTCAGCTGTTGTGCACTTTGTAATTGATCTTGTTGCTGCTACTGATCATATTCTTATTTCTTTGCAGTTTCCAGTAAGTTGTTCTTGTCTCAGCCTGTGATCTTTCTCTTTTGTACATCCAATTCTCCTCTCCGTCCCCAGCAGAGGAGAGGGAGGGAGGACAGGCAATTGAGCATGGTTTGGAGTGTTTCAGTGGGAAAACTAAATGGTAAATACCATTCCTAAGTCATGGCAACATGTAGGTCTAAAAACAGAGCTCCAAAAGGCCAAAATTCAGATAGATATTTGACTTCATGTACAAGGTCATATTACTGAAGCCACAGTACTTTTTAAAGACAGTCTTTAAAGTAAAACAAATTCCTTCATAAAGACCAAATTTTGCTTTCCCTTTAGCAGACACATGGGACCATGGTCAGAGATTGTGATACAAGGAATCTAGGCAAGGGATCAAAAGGTGATTTTTCTCACAAAACTGTTTAAGCGAAAAACCGTCTTTGAACTCTAAGAATCATGTTCAAAACACTTTTCATACAGTAAATACTATAAATAACATCAGGAAAACCAACTCTTGAAGTTCAAAGGCTTGCAAATAGAATGAGAGAACAATTGTTTGAGTTTTCTTTAGATTTAAAGAACATGTAGACCTAAATTTGTAATTATGCCTCTGTCTTCTTTTAAAGATTCTTTGATGATGGCTGCTGTGTTGAGCAATGCCCCAGAGGAAAGTTTGAATTTGCACAGCAGTGTCACTTGTGCCATCACACCTGCCTGGACTGCAGTGGAAGTGAGCCTAACAAATGCACCTCTTGTGGAACAGGTAAGTCACATTTCCTTTTGCCAGGTTTTTCCCTTCCCTTGGCCTCCAAATCCCCTTTTCCCTCAGCTCTCAGGGCCAGTTGTTAGATTCAATAAAATGAGTAGTGCTTTTACCACCAACATGCATCACAATCTTCTTGTGACTCTGAAGGGAATTAGAACTCAATTTTTTTATTTTTAAAGTACAAGAAAACAACTGTCAACTTACTGCATTTCCCTTGGTGTTTTTTCAATAGGAGCTATGTTAACAGAAACAGAAACAAGGGGGGAAAACCCAAACAAACAACAAACAAACAAACCAAACCAAACCAAACCAAACCAAAACAAAACAAACAAACAAACAAAAAGCACACACCAAAAAAAAAAAAAAAAAAAAAAAAAAAAAAAAAAAAAAAAAGGACAGAAAACCTGCATAGCCTGCTTCTGGAAAAGAAGTGTGGTGGGTTCCACTGGAGATTGCTGTGACCCTGCAGCTGAGCAGACAGGATTTGCAAGGAGAAGCTTATCACCAACACACATTTTTGTAGATCTTAGGCTGAGAGGAAGGCTAAAGCAGACAATTAGGTGGAAATTCCAAAAAGCCACTATTCTCCTTTTGAAATTCTGCTTTAAAAGTTAACTCCAATTGTCTCTTTAACATTTGATGAGCAAAAACATGAGGCCATTACCTGCAAGTATGTGCAACTAGTCTGAATTGTCCTTGAAAATGAGTATTTAAGATGTAATTTGTAATAAAGAGCAATTTTTATGAGCTGTCTTCTGATGGCTCACAGTGGTATTTGCAACCTTTTCATTTTAGCAGCTGCCTCCATTTCAGTTCTAATCAACAATGGCACAGATTTTATTTATTAGTAAGTGTCTGGACTACAAGCAAGCACTAGCATGGCTGCATTAATTAGTCATACTGATGATGAGATTGACTTTCTCATTTTAGGAAATGTGACTCAGTAGATGAAGTTTTCAAATGATACTTCAGGTGTAATGAGAGCAAGTTTGCATAATTGCTCCCCAAAGTCTCTCCCATATGGAGGACAGCAAGATATATTTCTGGATTTCTGTGAATTGAGACATTAAGACACTTCTGAGACTCACATTTAATTTTCTCAGGAAAATTAAAGATTTGTGCATGAAAAGCAAAATAAATAAAATTTAACTTCTGCTGTGGTGCAGTATAATTGCCTACTATAGCTGCTTTCTCTGCATTTTCAAAACTAAATTCTGGTAAGCAAATTCTTAAGTTAAGGCAATGATATGCATTTAGCACAGTTATATGTGTAATTTATACTGTAGGGTGACTGATTAGAAAACTCCCCATGTTGCACATGGCACATTAAGTTACTTGTGTTTTCACAGGCTTGGCTCAGGAGGATTTGGAGCAGGGGACCTCTCAGTTCATTAGAGAATGTGTTTTAATAGCTAATAGCTGCACATCTGCTATTTAAATTAAAATCTAGATGAGCCCACTAAGATGAGGATCACAGTTTAATCTTCTAGGGACACAGGTTGAGTCTTTCCAAAGGTGAAGGGGGCCACTGCTTTCCTAATAATTTACATTTGCATGTACAACGCATTACAAACACTTGCAAGAGGACTCAGTCATGGAAAAATCTTGATATTTTTGTTTTTTATTAGACTGATGGATTTAAAGAGCAATTGTTCACTAGCATGACATTTTATATGCCCTAAATCTCCACTGGAACTTCATAAAGCTCCTCCTTGCACCCCAAATGCCCTTTATGGCTGACAACTTTTTCCCATTTGTTTGCCACACAGACAGCAGAGGGGTGGAACGTTTCCTGTACCATGGGGAGTGCAGAGACCACTGTCCTCCAGGCCACCACCACCTGGAGCACACCTGTGTGCCCTGCCCTGGCCACTGTGAGGTGTGCCTCAACTCCAGCCACTGCAAAAGGTGCTTCAGAGGCTACTACCTCACTGAAAATGTCTGTCAGAAGCATAGCTGTGGAGAAGGTAAGCCTTCAGTAGGGGATAACAAATATTCTATTCAATTTGTTACAGAAATCTGTTTAAGAGTATTAAAAAATGTTTTGAAATACACAGTCACACCTGACCCTGAGGTGCTTGATTTCCAGCTCTGATCCTCTCCTAGCATCATGTTATTGTAAAGAGAATTTTCCTCAAATTGAGTGGGTTATGCAGAAACAAATGAGAAAACAACTTTCCATGAGTTTTTCTCCTTTATTGCTTTGAATCAAGTTTATTTATAGGAACTTTTTCTGAGTCCTTCCAAATGTTGCATTGTATAGAATTAACCCAAAACTGATGATTTGAAAAACACAGGTGGAGTGGAATATCCTGACTCTGAAGACTGTGTACCATGTTCAGAGGGATGCCAGAACTGCAAACAGGGTAAATATTCCCTTAATCAACCTTATTGTTATTCTTGAGGTAGGGAAAATTTAGTTCCCTTCACTCTTGTCATTAGCTTAAGTGCATGCTGCTGAGCAATTAGTCATTGGTGCAGGTGGCTTCTTCACCAAGTAGATTATATTCCATACTATATTTATTTTTGAAATAATTTTCTAGAATTTATATTCCCCATATATAAGAATAACTTAGATATTAATTTAGCTATTAAAATTTACAGCAGCTTGAATGCCACACTCAGGCTGAAAGTTTTAGTGACTTTCTGAAGCTATTAAGCCATTATCAGACACAGAATTTTACAGTAATGTCCAAATTTTCTATGCCTCAAAACAGATCACCACCATGTGCTTCCCCTTCAAAGATATAGGTGTAAGAAGAATCTTAAAATTTCATTTAAGGGCAAGTTACTGCTAACATCAATGCTACTGCCCTGAAAAATCCCAGTAATGCATTTCATGGTTGGTGCAGGCTAACCCACTCATCTGTGCACAGTTCCTTGTGAAAAACACAAGAAAGGAAATACCCTGAGCTGAAAATGCAACCAGCAGTGTTAAACAAAAAGAGGGGTTTGAGATTCAGGTGGAATCTCAGCTTCCACACCACAAAGCTCTTGCCATGTGGCTGCTGCAGCCTCCCTGCAGCTTCAGGGGTTGTCCTCCTGCCAAAATATCCAGGGAAAGTGAGACTGCCCACAGGAACCCAGCAAGCAAGGTGTGTGCAGCCATGGCTGAAGTATTACAGCCCCACAGGAGTCTGAAAGGTGGGCTGTGGCACTTGCCTCCAGGCAAGCAGGGATTCTGCTTTGTTGTGTTCCAGAGGTGAAAACCCTGGATGTGAAAATACGCTCTCTGCATTAAAAAAATGCACCTTTCACATTCAGGGCTGCCATCCATGGCTGGGACACTTTCTGGATTTGAGTTACCAGCTCTGCAAAATTTAGGACTGCACAGTCTTGGCATGCCATTGTCTGCTACAAACTCCAAACTCTGAACCACAACTCTCTGTCCAGCTCTTGCAGTGGCTAAATCACAGCGAGGATTTTTATCACATTTTTCATTCCTTCTTTCTGCCAGTGTTCCAACCCAATGTGTGATACCATAAAAAACATCCTGTGATGCTGGTGACCAGCCATTCTGTGTGAATTCAGTCAGGCCTGAGGCTTTCCTCTCTGGCTGCAGCATCCCTGTCAATACTGTGGCATGAGGAGATGGTTTTAACATGAATGCAACTGCACCGTGGCCTCCTTTTGTATGGTGTGATATCCAAATTTATGGCAGCTGCCTGCTTGGTTGAGGGGATGATAAATTAAGGGAAAGTGTATGTTTCAATATCTATCTTTATTGGTGCTACAGATGTTACTTCCCCGTGCTAATATTTTCTATGTTTTTTACAATGACTGTGAGTTCAAATTACTGATTTTTCTTCTGAAACTCTGTAGTGGCAATTGGTGTTTTGAATTAGGGAGAAATGTAGTATGTATGAACAGCAACATTTTTTTAAAAACAGTAATTTCTAGTGACTCAGAAGATTTTCTTTGTTATGAACTTAGCAAGTGTGAATAAGGAGACTGGAAGGTTGTTGATGGTCAGCTGGCATACAGAAAAAGGGGCTGCATTAATTTGCCTTTTTCCTGGGAGGATCACTGTCTCCTAAATATGAATCATCCATAACATTCACTGCACACTTTCAACTCTTGAACTCAAAGTTCTGATTTAAAAGAGGGCTTTTTATGGGCTTCAAGGATCAACAGAATGGATGCAGGTAAAACAGAGACTGAATTAGTTTTCACTGCTGTGTAAAGTCAGAAGTATTAAGATGCCAGAGTTTATTTACAGGCATTATATTAAGGAAACCCATTGGTGCTCAGGATGCATATATTACTGAGAGGCAGATATGGGTTTACTGGTAGTTCTACTTGGAAAAGAAGAACAGTGGTGGCCTCAAAGCACAGTCCCAAGCAGATTTTTCAAACTATAATATGTTCTTGAAGGCTTCAACTGCAGGCTTCAACTTAAAATAAGTTGGGTAGTTATGGTAGATGCCTCTATCTATCTATACTATATAGTAGATATTTTACTCTTAACATTCAGTGAGTTTTCAGGTATATCAACAACTTCATTCATAGATAAGTACAATAACAACTTTCTCATATCAAATCAGAATGCTGATGTATTTAGAAACTTCCGCAAAAAAAACCCCTAAAAACAAAAACTTTATGCCCATCTCCTACAAGAAGTTCATTCTTTTGCAGGCTCTAGAGAAATTACACTGCCAAAAAAGTAACTAACTTAAAATACTAAAATTTCAAGGTGAGAAAATAAGGAATATGCTACACATCTTCACACAGAGTGGAACACCCCATATACACAGTCTTTCTACAGACTGCCTTTTAAAATTAAGTGGATACTGGAGGGTCTTCCAGTCTCTTTGTCCTATCTTCCCTTTAACATAATTGAATAATTTATTCTAAGAACAGTAAAGAACTCTTGTTTTTAGGAGGGATACATAATGATGCTAAGATAATTGAATTGCCTGTTTTTCTACTAGCCTGAAAGAGTTTTGCTCAAAAAATCTTTTTCACAAGACACCAAATGACAGATTAAACCACCACCTGCAGTCTTGGGAAATGTTGTCCTGCTTTGCAGAGACAGGAAAATTAATAAGATTTGCTTCCTTCTAGCATGATGCCATGTGCCAGCAGAATAGAGCAAGCCTGCATGGGCAGTCTCTCTTTTTGATCTACATCCAGATTAAGACAGAGGCATCATAATTTATAATGCTTTGCATCCCGTATCAGGCATTTCAGAGAAAAAAAGTAAAACCCACACAGTAAGTAACCCTGCAGGTTGTGAGGATACTGAAGTAGATAGTGTTTGTAAGGCCTTCTGGAATCCTCAGGGAATGTGGTTAAATCTGTTTGGTTCCCTCCAAGTTTGGAATGGATTTTGTTTTAAGGCACCAGTGTGGCAATACACTGAAAGTCTAAGAGCAAAGACAGGAAATGAGAGAGAGACTTAATCAATGACAGGTAAATCTATATAGTAAAACTACAAATTATGCTTTCTTTTAAATTCAGGTAATTATTTCTTTCTGTTCCCTTCATTAATTCAGAGGCCACTCATATTTTAAGGATGTAAAGAATCTTTAATGGTCATAGGTGCCATTCTGCCTGCAGACACTGGCAAGTCCTGGAATAAGCTGATGGGAACATTGCCTTAGAAAGTGCAAATCCCCAGCAAACCTGCAGCTCTGTGTACACAGTTCCCAAGCAATGGCTGTGCACATTGGTGTTCTCTTTGTCCTGCCCTGCTCTGGGTGCATTTGGCTCTGCTGGAAGCCACAGGAGCAGAATTGGCATCCTTATGCACACTTCCATGAGCCCTGGAAGGCAGACTCTGGCACAAGCCAAGGCTGGAGGGTGACCTCAGCACTGATGTAAAACTCTAAATTCTTAAAAACTTGAATGCATGCCCATTTCTGTGCTAGCAAACACAAACACAATACTGGGCAGAAAATGTCTAATAAAGTGTGCTGGATGCATCTTGAGTCCACACAGCCAAGATTATCTTTATGATATCTCATACCTTTGGTATCTCAGACCTGAGTCTGCTTTTCAGAGCAGCAATGAATGTTGCTCCCTCTGATGCAGAAAGTTGGGAACTGCAGGTCTGTGTTACCTTTGACCATCAGGTTTTGATTAAATTTTAATGTCTTTTTTGTCTGGTGGGTGCCAGTAAACATCGTGAAGTCTACAAAATTAAATCCAGTTTCCTCAACAAAAGCAAGTTTTTGAAAGACAAAGTCCTGCTGCAAAAAATATTAGGAAGAGGATTTTCTTTATATGATTGCAGCATTTAATTTTCAGCTCCCAATGTAAGTTTATTTACTCACATATTTAGATATCTGCAGGATAGCTTTCATATTTTCTCCAGATTTTGAAACCATAATGAATTTCAGACACCTTCTTCAAAGTCAAATTTACCTTTTTAGAGAGCTTGTGGCTATAAGCCAACACTCCAAACAAGAGGGGAAAAAATAAGGTAAAACTGTAGATTCTGAACCACTTAAAGTAATTATTCGAAGAGAATTTCAGAGTCAATAAAATGCAAGAACATAAAATTCTTTGCTCCTATTTCTTATGTTTAAAATACAACTTGTGGGTTCTCTTCCACTCACCTCACCCAACTCATGAAAGTAAAAATCTTATTTTATGAATAGTTCTTATGGGCCCCTACAGAATACCTCATCTCCATGCAGCAAAATACAATATATACCAACTTTTGATCCATCCAAATTTCTACAGTGAGCACCATAACATGACTTTTCAACCTTTGCACTAGGTTTTTTTACAAAGGCTTACACTGAGAGTAAAGTACTCCTCAGTAGGGTGCAGAGTGAAAAAATGTTCAGCAAAGTTATAGCTTTATATATATATAACTATATATATAACTATATATATATATATATAACTATATATATAACTATTTATATATATACATATAGTTATACATATTTATAGATTTTTAAAATATATATAGATTTTCTCTTTCAAAGATGCCTTACAAAAGAAATTAATACTGAGAAAACCCAAGGAGCCATTCCCTGGGAATAAAGTCCTGCCAAAGAGGCATTTAGGCCCAAATGTGGATTTAGCCTCTTTGATTTGGCAAGCTTGAGCCACTCTCAAAGGTCATCCAGAACCCAACTATTTAATTTGGTTGGGGTTACAAGGTCTAAGTGAAAAACATAAAGCTGTAAAGCTGAAAGTGAGGATAAATCATACACAAATAATCAACAAGATTATACAAAGTGGAATGGAGGAACATAGAGTTTACAGGGCAGTGGGAGTGAGAAGAAAAGTATTTAGAGAAGATTTAAGGAAGTGTGAGGCAGCTGAAAGAGCAGCACTGTGAACAGACCCAGGCTTACAGATGAAGATTTATCATTACATGATAAATGAGTGAAAACTGTTCTGGTTCTCACAGCAACCTAAGAAAGAGAAAGGAAAACTTCATTTCTTCAAACCATCTGTGAGGATTAATAGCTCTTGGCTTTTAAGACAAAATTGTGATAAACACAGCTTTTTTATCTCAGAGTAAATCTTCCGCAAGAGGTTAGTCTTGCAGGAGGAGTTTTAGATTTGCAGATAATAAGATTTTCTACAAGCTTCTGTGGTGATAACATGCAATCTGTGCAGAAAAATAATAGCCAGAAGTTTTGGAACTGTTCTCTGATTTTCAGTCCTGATGTTTCAGCATAGGCAGAACAATACATTAGAGCATGTTGTCTTCCTTTGAGTGTAGGTAAAAGAGAATTTCCTTGCACATTGAAGATACAAGGCAGGTATTGAAAATCTTTCTTTCTTTCAATTTTTTTCTTTTTCTGAGAAAGAAAAAACTACTTCCTGTGTAAAATCCAGGCTTGGAAAAGATCACTGGAAAAGCTTAAGATATGGGACCAAACCTTGAGTTCTGCAAGCACAGAATATTCCAGATTTTAGTTTAAAGTTCTCCAGAGAAACAGGAGCATGGAAGAAAACTAATGGATCAGTCCAGAAATTTACCTGTCTCAGAAGCCACCAACCAAACATACTTCTAAAATTACACATACACACAGAGCATGTATTTCTACTCTTTCAACAATTTGCAGTTCAGGAGCTTCATTAATCAAAACAGTCAAGAAATGCTAACTGCTGAATCTTACTGGTGGAATTACTGAAGAAAATGATTATTAAAACAAATATAATCTAAACCACCAGCAGACCACCCCTTCTTTTCTGGGAAGTTTTCTGCCTCCTTGGGGCCCAAATTAAGGATGTCACAAAAAAAAAGGAGAGGTTAATAGAGCCTTCAAAATACTGCCTACAATTGCTTTCACAGGGATTGCAGTGATATTTCAAGAAGAAGCTCAAGATTAAGGAAGAGATTTCAGGACACTGGAGGGACTGAGCAACAGATCCTATGTTTTGCTTACAATTACCCCATGGAGCTGAGAGAGCTGGAATTCTTTAGCCTGGAGAAAAGGATGCTCAGGGGGAGCTTCTGAACTCTCTGCAGCTGCATGAAGGGAAAGGGGTTGTAGCCAGAAGAGGCTGACCTTCTCTCAGCCAACAAGCAACGAGAAGATGAGTTTTTTGTCTGCACATGGGAAGGTTTAGATTGGATATTTGGAGGAATTTCTTCACAGAAACATGGTTAGACCTAATGGAGCTCCCAGGGAGGTGGTAGAGTCACTGTCCCTGGAATTGTTTGTGGAAAGACTGGATATGTGCCATGGACAAATTGACAGGGTGTTTGGTCAAATTTGAACTCTCTGATCTCAGGGGTCTTGTCCAAACTAATTGATTCCAGGATTCCTTGATTCCAGAGAGAAGGTAGTGTTCTCTGCAGCTCTCCCTGTAATGAAAAGCACAGTCTCACAGTATTTTTCCGGACAAAACTTCCAGCACACAGCTGGGTAAACACATCATGGGATGGGTGAGCAGCTGGCTCAGGGTCAGGCACAAGGGGTGACAGTGATGGGGTGACATCAGACTGTGACCTGCCACCAGTGGGGCTCCACAGGGCTCATTCTTGGCCCTGTGCTCTTCAGCATCTTCATCAACAGCCTGGATGCAGGGCTGGAAAGGATACTGAGCAAGTTTGTAGATGATACAAAATGGGGAGGAGATGTTGAATGGGTCGAGGGGAGGTTCCTCAGAGACACCTCAGCAAATTGGGCAATCCCCAGCCACATAAAGCTCAACAAGGGAAAGTTCTCCACTGGTGCAGTCCCCCCTTGAGGACTGTGTGCAGTTTGGGAACCACAATATAAAAAGGCATTAGGCTGTTAAAGAGCATCCAAAGCAGGGTCACAAGGCAGGTGAAGGATCTGGAGGGGAGGCTTTATGAGGAGCAACTCAAGTCACTTGTTTTACTCAGGCTGAAAAAGAGGTGACTGAGGGCAGACCTGGCTGCAGTCCACAGGTTCTTCATGAGAGAGGAGAGCAGGGTCAGACATCAACCTCCTCCTCTCTGTGGTGACCAGCAGCCAGTGACAGTGCAAGGGAATGGCCTGAAGTTTTGCCAGGGAAGGTTTAGGTTGTATATTATCAGAAGGTTCTCCACCCAGAGGGTGTGGGGCACTGGAACAGGCTCCCAGGGCAGTGATCACAGCCTGCAGAGCTCAGCAGGTGCTTGCACAGCTCTGCTGGGCACATGGAGTGACCCCAGGGGTGGTGCTGGGAGGGCCAGGAGCTGGACACAATGATCCTCGTGGGTCCCTTCCAACTCAGAATGTTCTCTTTAAAAATACATTCACTCAGGTTGTTCTGTTTCCTTTCATTCCACTGCTTCTAGGGTATTTGTTTAAGGTGAAAGAAATAGCAGCTAGAAGATAATAGAGGAAAGATTCTAAAAAAATATTCTTCATCTTTGAAGTCAAATACATAATTTTAAGAGTTTTAAAAGTTGCATACTTACCCTGTTAATTCAACAAATATTTTTAATACAAAACTTAGTTTTCTGGTGGGAAAGTTTACCCAAAAGACTTGCACCACCACTTCTTCCACCATTACCCCTTCTTCAAATATAGAAACTGTATTGTCTATCCCAGGATTTTGAAATTTAAACTGATTTCTTAGATATGAAAAGTGTGCTTTTAGAGATGTCAAAAGCTTTTAACTTATCTTTGCAACAAATAAAGAAATAGGATGAAATTACTGTTTCAGTTTAGCTGCAGTCTCCTTTTAAAAGTTCATTTGTGCCAACCTGAGCCCCTGTAAAGTTCCTGCTTTTCAGATCATCACTTCCTAAGGACTTAGCTCCTTCCAGGTATGTGGTTTATGCTGAGGACAAAAAAGACACAGGTGACTATGAAAAGTACAGTCCAGGATCTGATTGTGGAAGATTAAATCTCCAAATAAATGTGAACAGAGATTCAGGGACAGTGATGTTCTTTTTATGGCTGTAATTGCTTTAGTGTAAGAAATATTAACATAAAATTGTTGGCATTCTGGTTTTTACTCTGAAAATAATTTACATAAGTTTATATCTTTATTTCAGATGATCCAAGAATCTGCATAACATGCATTCAAAACTATTATATGTAAGTATAGTTGTATATATATAACTCTTCATGACTACACAAAAATATGCACTTTACTACATTGATCTGTGCTGTGCATGTTGTGTCATCCTTTAAATTGCTTGTCTGTAAAACATCAAATGGAAAAAAGATTTGGGAAATGTTGGAAAACATTATATTTCCATTCTGTTCCAGCATTATGTTGGAAAATATAGACAATTATTCAGTATTGAGACCTGTTAAAACTTATGGACTGGTGGGACCTTTGCATATCCGAAGAGAGGAATATGGAATAAAAAGTGTCAAAAAGTTAAACAGTGCATGTGGATTTGGAACAAATTTTGTTTTAGTATGCTGTGTCTAGCTCTGGTATGTGAAGCTCCTAAGACTTATAAATGTATGGAGTTTGGGCAAAGGAATAAACAATTAATTAAAAGCTAAAATTAAATTGAGAAAAAAGAACATTACTACTTTTCAAATAGAGCAATTACAAATCTCTGTAAAATTTTAAAAAGAAAATATTGATTATGTTGACTCTATAAACAAAGGCACTGGATTATATGTTTTTACAAGCAATCAGCTCTTTACTACCATGATACAATAATTTTTAATGAAGTATATATTCAGGTTTCTTCCTACCTTTAAAAAAACTAAAAATAAATTAATCATACTTAGGAATCCTGAGATTAGAAAACATGACTTTGCTAGTTGAATAAACAGCATAACCCCAAACACACTTTGAATCCTCATTACAGGAATAATTTCTGTTCATTATATTAATCATTCTTAATCATTACATTCCTAGAAATACAAAGAAAACAAACTCAATGACCTTCAAAAGAAACTTACTAATGATCTCTGCTTTATCTGACAGGTACAAGCAGCATTGCTACAAACAGTGTCCAGAAAACACCTACAGAGATGAAAGCTCTTGGCAGTGCAGAGACTGTCCCAGCAGCTGTGACAGCTGTGGCAAGGATGGGTGTGACTCATGTCAGGAAGGATTTTACCTCTCAGGTAAACTAAGTACAAAGAGTAGCAAAATACACAAAACAATTTTGGACTTTTTCGTCAGAAAAGTACTCTGGATCCAAAATAAAATAAATAAGATAAGATAAGATAAGATAAGATAAGATAAGATAAGATAAGATAAGATAAGATAAGATAAGATAAGATCAAAATAAAATCCATAAATGTGTTCTATGGCAGGCAGTGGAGGCTGAAGGGATTTAGCTGAGTTTTTTTTTAGCACAATCAGGAATTTGCATCAATATAGGTGATTATGTTACCTGGCAGTGTAATTTGGTTCAAAGTGTGTAAATACTTAAATTTCAGCTCTTTCAGGCACATAAAAAAAAAAAATTATGATTCAGACTTCGTGAAAGAAAGGATTTTTAATTATAGAAAGACATTTAAATATTTCCTTACTATTTGCAAGTCCAGTTTTACTTTGACTTTTAACACACTGAAAAAAGCTCAGTTTAAACCACTAAATTCCTTACCAGAGTCACCCAACCCTAGGAATCCCCTGGCTTTTTAAAGGAGCCATAAACCAGGCATGTCTGGTCCAGACACAGTCCAAAAATGAATCACAGCAGTTCCTGAGATTATAGTATCCTCTTGCCCTGGCTGTTGGAAGTGTCCTGTTGTGGCATCACACTCATGGAAACTCTGTGGTCACAACCAGGGTGAGCTGTGGGACTATGAGTTTTTAAATTGAAATTAAACAATAAACAAAAAGCCATAAGTGCTGCAACTTCCAGAGGTTTTGATGAGGTATGCAAAACCTAAATCTGAACCAGATTTAAACCTGAGTTTAACTTTATATTCAGCAGAAACTGGAGATCCTATAAATTTGCATACACCTAAAATTTGCATAAATCTAAAAATCTTAGAGGCTTCTAGTCTATAATTATTTATTGAGACAGTATAATTGTTAGGACTCAACCACAAAACTTTTATTCATGCATGGATTCCCATTGGATTTGTATGTACTAATGTTTAATGTATTGATTAAAGTGATGTTCAAGGCAAATTTAAATGCAGATTGGTTTAAAGTTTGTGAAGTTTCTCATATGCAATACTGAACTGAATTTAGATTTGATGCTAAATTTATGGGTTTTGTCCTGGTTTGAAGGACAGGTGTTTGCCAATAAAGGCAAAAGCTTCTCTTTGAAATGGAGAATATAAACCCCCTCCCTCCAAATTATTATAATTTTGAAAGTAAGGGGGTCTCAGGCAAAGATATGGGAATTAGGAATAACAGTTCTTTACTAGGAAAATTAAAATAGAAATCAGTATTACACAGAACAATCCCAAAAACACTGACAGAGTCAGAATACAACCTGACAGCCCATCAGTCAGTCAGGGTGGTGGCACAGTCCCATTCAACGGTGGCTACAGTCCTCCTGCAGTGGCAGATGTGGTTCAGCTGGAGCAGTGCTCCTGTGGAAGGTGCAGTTTTCCTCTGAAGGTGCAGGGATGATGTGGAAAGGTCCAGCTTTCCTCAGGAATTCAGTGGAAAGCAGGTAACTTGCTGTCCAAAATCTCAGTTTTTATCTGGGTAGGAAAGGCTTGGCTCCTGCCCTGGCTGGAGCATCTCCCAGTGGGATGATGTAATTTTACCAGTCACACAGTGGGACTGAATGGGCCAGCAGCAGATGATATCTTCCTGGAGGGAGGATGGGCTGTGGGAAAGATAAAGATGATTGCCCCAGCTGGTTTAAAGATGGCCCATTAGCAGAGGATATGTGCCAGGAGATCAGGGTCACTGCCCCACCCAGCTCCAACAGATGGGTACCCATAGAAGAGACATGAATCAACATTCTATGAGTCAACAGATAGAATATTCATTTCTGGCCACATCCTGTATTGCAACCCAACACAGTTTTTATGGCTGGAAAACATTTAATGTGATACTGGGTTCTTTTCTTAAGCAATTTCTGCAGGAGGCAGAGGGATGCACAGGGGCCAGGGCTCTTCCAGGCTGTTTCTGTTGCAGGTGGCACCTGTGTGCACGAGTGTGGAGATGGCTTCTTCCCTGATGGCACCTCCAGAGAATGTGAGCCCTGCCACAGGAGCTGTGCAGCCTGTGCTGGGCACAGCTACAGGAGCTGCACTGCCTGCAGAAAAGGCTTCCAGCTCTCCCATGGGCAGTGCCTCAAACCAGGAAATTCTCTGCCATCTGGGAAGTTCTGGAGTCGTAAGTTGAAACAGATCTTGCAATCTTTTCTGTTCCTCTGAAGACTACTACAAAGTTTAGAAAGATCTTGCAGATTGCTTGAAAATGCACTTTTGTAATTTTGAAAATATATTGAGCAAACCCATTGGTTCCACAAACTGAAGTTCATTTTCCTGCAAATAGTATAACATCTTGTTTCAATGTAGGTGTTTCTTACCTATTTCATCTGAATAAAGATTAAAAATATAATTGACAAAAAAGATAAAATTGGAAAAAAGATAAAAGATGTAATCTAAGTAATCTATTAAGTTCCTTATCTAAACTAAACATGGGTGCCTTGTAGATAAGGTTTTAGACCAGCTTTGTGAGTATTTACTCCCCATAAGGGAAGTCACTCTAAGCTGGAGGAAATAGAAAATGAGATGTGCAACTACACCTGTGTGTGATTTCCTTCCTCTGTATAGATATTAACTGCTTTTTGAGAGACCAAATATGGGCTGTAGGGCTACATTCTGACATTCTGGCATGCTGGCCATTCCTACAATCTTCACAAAATAATCGCCTTTTTCTTGGTGGTCTCATCCATAGCATGAGGGAAACATCTCTATTCCAAGAAAGCTCCCAAAAATCCTAAAGCTATTTGAAATGAAAATGCCTTTATTTATAGATGTTCAGAGGGACACTGTAATAATTTAAAATATCATTTTCCTTCCTATCCATCTTCAAATGCGACTTAGTACTGTCACAACCTTCCTATTAAATTTTTTAAATAAAGAGGGCATATATGGATTATTTGTCATTCCCATTACATCAATATATAAGGAATAATTGAATGTTTATGATACAAAATGAAACTGTGCCATTGGGAAAAAAAAGGGGACTTTTAAACTTTATAATGGAAGTGTAGCAGAATCCATTATAAAGTTTAGGATCACTAGGAGTCTTTAAGAAGACATGAAAAGAATCTCACAGGGATGTTTGCTGAATGGAGCAAAAGATTACCAGCTGTATTTTTGAATCAAGTAAACAAATTCTTCTTGTTCTTGTATCTTCTCTTGAATCAAACACATCCAAGAACGACAGTCTTTAGATCAAATGATCTTGTATTAGAAACTAAAATGCAGTAATTAACACTTTTTGAAAAAATATTTCAATTAATTACCTGTCTGTTGGGGAAATGAGAAATGATAGATCAAAAGGAATAATCTTTTGTCACTTCAAAAAAATATCAGGGAGACAAAAAAAATAAGAATATTAATAGGAAGTTTAACTCCTTCATGCATTTCCTCGCGTTTAATCCGTAGAAGCAAGTTTGGGTTTTTTTCAATCAGTGCCAAGAAAAATGTGATGGAAAGATCACATCTGTAGACTGTTCTATCTATTGACTATCTCTTTCTCACATGGTTAAACACAGTGACTTCTTGTGAACTTCTTTCTTTTGAGCAGACAACTGACGCAGTTCTGCATAAATGAACATTCCTGTCCTGTGAAACTTCTTTCTCCCCATCTTTCATAACATTTTTCTTTCCTTCCAGTAGTAAGAGTACATCTGTCTTAGGGACATTTCAAACTGAGAGATGTGTCTCACTCAGAGCTGTGCTGGCTTGGCCATCAGTGACAGCTCCAGAGGCAGAGGATTCCTGCTGTCCCTGGTGGTGCCACCCAGGGAGCAGCAGGGAACACAGCTGGTGGCTGCACAGCTCCTCTTGGACTGTCACAATTATTTTCTTCATTATCTAGAGCTTTCTGAAAACCAATAAAATGTAGGGGATGCAGTCACTATCATTATCTATATAATTCTGTAGGATTAGTACAAGAATGGATAAAATAGAAACCTATCTCTGCTCCTTGAAATTTACTATCAGTGAGTATTCTGGCTCTCATACCTGTATAGAAAATGTCCCAGGGTTAAGAACAAATCATCCCTCTCCAACTTACTTAATTTAAGCCTATCTGTAGGTCCTCCTTCTCTTCCATATATCCAAAGATATCCAAAATATATACAGATATACAGAGAAAATAATTTTTTCTTCCTACTTAGGGGAAAAATCGTAGCATCTTTCCAAGTCTTTGACCAGCTACTCTGGAAAAATGTATCTGGCAATCTTTTATCCCACTTCATCTATTTTTTGGTTATTGGTTTTTTTTAAATTTTTTATGTACTCTTTGATTCTATCTAGAGTTATTTTTTCTTACCAAAATATGTAAGGACAAGGACCTTCCACCTCCCCTGTTTCCAAACTCATTTTCTAGGGGCAGCCTGTCACAAGCATGACAGGCATGGTCAAAGCAGCTTGTACAGGCTATAAGGGATATTATAACAGTTTCATTATTTTTCATCAGGCCTACATGTGGCTGTCACATCATCTCTGGCTGTTTATCAAGATAAGCTTCTTATGCATCCTCAGCATCCTCAACACATTGACCTTAGTGCAGCACCATGGTAGAGCTGCTTCTGATCTCCAGCAGCCTGAATTAAAGGACCTGGTTTGAAAATACAGATGATGATTAGTCCTACCACTTTGGGGCACTGAGCTGGGTCTGGGGAGGTGGGTATTAAATAAATGACCTTGCCAAGGGAGTGAAGGCAGGACAAGACAACTAGGAAGAAAGCCAAAATCTCTGCATCTAATAGTTTACATCAATTTTTACTCTGGTACTCTTCCATTTCCTCATTTTTCTTAGAAATGTACTAATTAAGAGTTGAGGTATTAGACTTTGAGGTTTATTAGAAACAATAGAACCATTTCTCTTTGGCTCTTCTAGCTACAGGAATTCAGAGGATTAGTGAGTATGTTGACATACCATGTGAACAATGTGACTTTTGGGGAATATTCTTGTTTTGCTGGTTCCAAGACCAACATAACTTAAAGGGCAGCACATCCAAACCTTCCATGGAGAAAACTCAGGGTCTTACTTCCTTTGCAAGTTGAAAGACTAGTCCATTCAGGTTAGAATTAAAACCATTGTGAATGTGGAATACACTTTAATTTTCTATCATGTTCAAGGTTTCACTTCCTTTTTCTATGTGATGATAAGTTGTAGACCTGTCCCACAGTATTTTAGGAGTAAACACTCCTGCATACAAAACCTTCTATTAAAAAAACCTATTTAAAATTTTATTTACTTTGCTGGTATATTCTGTTAAGCAAACTGCTCAATTGATATTAAAAATCCCTAAAAGGTCATATTCAGGTCTGAAATAATGCAACATAACTGTGTCTGTTTTTCAGGCTTTTAAAAAGACAGGACAAGCCAAAAAAGGGAGAAAGGAAAAAAAACCCCAAGAACTGGACTCTAGGATTCTAGCATGAAATATCTGTATTTTATCTCATGTACCAGATGACAAATTTGGAAGCCAGGAAACACACTAGTATAAGTTTAATTTAAGAAGTGAGTGCATGGCCCCTTTTAACTGGATCAGATATTTTGCAAATTACTATGAAGTCTTTTTTTGCCATACCACTAAGACGCTGCACCCTGAAAAATAGTCATTCCTTGGTTTAATATGCCACACTATAATGAAAATTTAAAATGGGAAAAAATAGGTATGGAATGATATCTATATATATAATCATATATATATATATAATAATATATAATATAATAATATTATATATAATATATAATGATGGAATATGTGTTTTCTTTACACACAGATAAATAGCAGTTCATTGTTTACTGTTACTGCCATCCCCAATAACAAGAGCAACCTTCAACAGGCAGCACTAACCAAATGCATCTTCCTTTTCCTAAATACAGAGCAAAATAAAATCAGGAAAAAAATGTACTGGTTGTGAGAAAACAATAATTCAGGCTTTAAAAGGACCTTAATGCAGCTCTGCATATATACATATAAAGGTTACAGATTATAGGATAGAAAAAAAAAGGAATGGGCTGTGCAGAAGACAGGAGAAAAATCAGAACTGGGGGGAAGGGGTCACACTCTTTTAAACATAAATATGTTATGGCACTTATAGGGCAGAATTACAGTGCCATGGGAAGAGGCAGAAGACCATTTTAATTACCATCCATATGAGAAAATTTCAGATTTCTAGAAGCAAGCATAAATGATCCATTATCAAATATGATCTTATGCATGATAATTTCATATTCTGGCTATTTGCATGTAAAATAATATAGTTGTTACAAGATAGCTAAACTGGGGAGTGTCATTTACTTCCCAGCACTCCTATAGATTCTTTAAATTTACAGTTCATGTAACCCTTCATGATGGGAGAGGTCTAGAATTTTATTACATATTTATTACATATGTTTATAATTTTCAATACATTTTGCTATATTTATATAATGCTATTTCTTCATGGAGACATGTAATCTGTTTTGGATTTTTTATTCATGATTGTATTAGTTTTGAAAGAACAGAATCAAAGGTAACAAACTAAGCCACACTTCAAAAGAATCACATACAAATCACATGTTACTACACAGGGTAAAAGCCAGATAGGTCACCTTCTGACAGGAATACCATCCCAGGAAGAAACAGCACTTCATTCCCTTCTGCATCCCTCACTGTAGAAATTGTACCACCATTATTCCAATAACAAAATATACAGTAAATATAAAATCCTTTCAGAAATTAACATCTAGGAGCTAAGAATATTACAAATGTACACAGAGACCTACTTGGAGAGCAACTAAACCTACAGAGTTTTAAATCCCTCTTTACTCATAGAAAAGCAGGAATATATGAGATTTAAACTGAAGGAAATAAACCATCTTTTACTGGTTTGAACAGCTCTGATTGCACTACCTGGCCCAAAGATCCATTCTCCAAAAGGAACAGGTGGAGAGAATAAGGTAGACTGCCAAAAGGAGATGAGAAACTAGGAAGAGCCCTTATAACACCGTTGTGGTTCTGAATGAAATTAAGGAGGGACTGTTAGGTAATTCAAATGCTTTTATACTTCAAGGCATGCTTCTTTATAATGGTCATATCTCAGCTCACATGTCCTTGGGGTTTGTAGAGGGTTTCAGCTTTTTATTTTTTAAATAAACTTCATATTTGCCAGAACAAGTGGTGAGCATGTGAAGAAGACCATAGTTGTTTCTGTGTGAACCCATGACTTTCACCCTGCTTATTTTTGAGGACTCATTTAATTTTTCTCTAAAAGCAGATTGAAAAATGTTCAGAGTTCAAAATAAGATGCATGAAGCAAAAATAAAGAAAATATAAGGATGTGTTAATTGGAAATAAAATTCCACTCATTTTTTCCTTAATTAATTTTGGGGTCACAATTAGCACCTTACAGTGATATGTTTCAAGAAAATCTGCCATTGTCACACTCATGATGCACAACCTTTTCCTCTTTTCTGGGAAAAGAGAATAGGGAAAAAAAATATTTCCCAGTCTTTCTGCACCCTTCCAGTTTTATAATACCTTGAATAGACTGAATGGACAAAAGCACTGTGGCATCTTCAAAGTTGCAGTAAAATTTAGCTCAAGAAATAATGAAATTCAGTTTTTCAGATTCTATAAAAGAATAAAAGAGACTTAGCTGGGTCAAAGATGTTATTCATTCTGATAAGGACACAAGAATAAAGATGGTCTTGACAGATTCTGAGCCAAGTTTAAAGAGAGGACTTTTGAAAATAAAAAATATATGTTGAATTTTTTTCTTTAAAGAATATAGGTTTAAGGATAAAAACAACTCAGTAGGTCTCCAAAGATCATTCACTTTGATACACACTCAAGCCCTTGAAGGGAAATCCAACAGCTTAAATCCTGTAATTTTCAAGCTTTGCATTTGCAATCAGTCCAAAGACCAAAGAAGTACCTGTTGCATGACCATTTCTTCAGATTTTTAAGGTTATTCGTTGGAAGTATCTTACATTTAAAGTGAAGGAAACTTACATTTAAGAAGTTCATATTTTTCTAAATGTTCGAGGTATTTCAGATTTTTAGTAAATGAAAGCCACAGTCACAAGCAAGACTCATTTTACCTGTCCAGATTTATTAAAAAAAAATTATAAATTTCTTCTGTCAATACTTTAATGGAGAAATTCCAATACTTTTATTTTATTTGACTATTGTTTCTGTTGTCAGCAGAATCCTAACCACTTTTGTGCATTTCTCTCTGGTGGCAATTAGTGACTATTAGCAAAACCAGGACATACTGCAAAAGGGAAACAGAAATAAAAACTAGCTCACAAAAAAAAAATCTTTATTTTACATTGTAAGGCATCAAACATGTAGAAAGAATGAGATCCTTTAAATATTCTTCAGCAATAGTTAGCAACTTCTTTGCTTAAATTCACCTGATCTTCAATCAAAAACAGCAAAAGAGATCTGCAAAAACAAAGCTATGATAATAGAAAACTTTTAACAGCCACTTTTTCTGGAATGTTTCTTATATTCTTACAGTCAACTTTAAGGACACTTCTTACTGTTTTGTTAAATATTGAAGAGTAATGAAAAACATAAAGCTAAGAAGCAGTGTCTCTAAAAAAAAGAGGATTCACACTGACAGGTCATGGAATAACACTCTCTATTAATGCCAAATCGTGACATCTTAAGGTCATGTCAGTGATAATTCAAAGCAATACACAGACAAGCTCTAACCCCCAGTAAAATGTTTGGCCTGCAGAGAACATGATTCTTACCCAACAGGCATCCCTGGGGGAGAAGACAGGTTCAGCCCATTGACTGATCCCTGCAGTTGTGATGGACTCTTCCCTGCCTTTTCCCCCATTGTAACTAAATTTTGTGCTATTTCTCTGTGTTTAGGTGCAGCTTGAGGGACTCTAGTCATGCATTCCTTTGTTACTGATTGGTGTAAAATTCACTTTGCTTTTAAAGATACAGCTGTATCTGGAGAAATTTTATGTTGTGCCAGCTGCCAAGAAAAGGAACAGAAAGCACAGGCTTTCATTATTCTGTACAAGTAGCATTCACAAGTAATCCCAGTAAAGAGTGACTAACCATGTCCTTGCTGAGCCACCTGCTGTTAAACACCCAGGCTGTGGTTTGCTGTGCTCTCCATGGATCCTTACATTGAGACTTTTTTACTTCAGGGAGTTTTTGAGGCTTCTTAGCTAATGGTAGTGTCAGATGTGGTTATTACATGTTATTATGGACCGTCCCCAGTCACATTAAATGTGGACCTAACTTCTCTCATTCATATTCTCTTATTCATACCTTTATTATTATCCTCATTTCTTCCCCTGTGGTATGGTATGCATACAGCACACTTTTCATCTGCTTAGTATAATGGCCATCATTTCTCTTTATGGGAAAGGTTTCATTTAAGTCTCCTACTCTTTTCCTTACTTCCATGGTTTTCATTCAAAATTTCTGTATTCTAAGCTATTTTGCCATAACAGTCAGAACCAAAGATTTTAGTGATATGTTACATTTTGCTCATCATTACTGTCATCAATCAACCTACAGAAATCATACATATTTAACTGGCAGGATGAGCTGGGTGTGCTAAATGAGGTGCATAGCTCAACCTGCAAGTAACTTTTGGTTCTGTCTTTATTTTCTATTTTCAGCAAAATCACAAGGCTTCTGTGTGTTGTCCATTGATCCATAATTACTTTTTCATTAGACATACATTGAGACATTGTTGTAATTTGCTGGTATCAAAACACAGAGCTGCATGCTGGGTATGTGGTCATATTGCATAGCAGAGTTTTTTCTGTTAGGTATGATGCTCCAATGTCCTTTATACCTGATGGCTCTGCAATGAGTAATCAAAATTTGCTTTTCCACAGCCCTAAGTACTCCCTTTGACACTCACTAGGCTCCCTTTTGGAGGGAAGCAGCAGGCAGTAGTAACTTTGGGGAGAAATAGGTTTTATTTTCAAACCCTGATAAATTAGGGACATGAGCAACCAGCAACTGTATGAATTTTAATTTAGGCAAGTGTTGGATTAGATTCTTGTACAGATTAAGGAACAAGAGGCTGAAGGGAAGTGCTGGGGAAAGAGACCTGGGTGCTCTGATCAATGGCAAGCTGAATGTGAGTGAACAGTGTGCCCTGGCAGCCAGGAGGTCCAAAAGGGTGTGCTGGGATGCTTTAGGCACAGCACAGAAAACTGGTCAGAGAGGGGATTGACCTGCTCTTCTCCACACTGAGGCAGCCTGAGTTTGAGAACTCTGTGCAGATTTGGGCACCACAATATGCAGAATACATTAAGCTATTAGAGAACATCCAAAGGTGGGCCATGAAGATGGTGAAGTGTCAGGAAGGGAAACTTGGCTTCCTTTGCAGGAAGAGACTGAGGTCATCTAGGTTTGCTCAGCTTATAGTAGAGGAGTCTTCATTGTGGTTTTCAACATTCTCACAAGGAGAAGTGGAGCAGCAAGTATGGATCACTTCACTCTTGTGATCAGTGACAAGACTCAAGAAAAAGGCATGAACCTTAATCAGGAGGTTTACACTGGACACCAGGAAAGATTCTTCACCTAGAGGGTGATTGAGTACTGGAAGGTGCTCTGCAGGAAAACAGACACAGCACCAAACCTGATGAAATCCAATAAACATTTGGACAACACTCTCAGCTTATGGGGTGTTCTGCATAGGGACAGGTGTTGGACTTTGATGGTAATGATGGTCCCCTCCAAGGCAACATATTCTATAATTATATGACTTCTGTCTCCTTCTGACTCAGAATCTTTAGGTTACAGGGTAATGGTATTCTACAACAATTTTGTTTAAAATTGTCCATGAAATACCTCATTAAACCAAGTCCCCAAATGTACATACTTTCTAGATTTCTCTGTTTGCAATCTAGTAGTATAACATACCTGTATTTGGGTTTGGAGAACTACACCGAAATTAAAATTGTTGGGAAAATTATAAAATCAATAACATTATTAATGTTTGCATTTGTGATGAGTAGTCCAGAGCAAAGCCTTAGTGAATGTGAGGAAAGCATTAATATTTTCCTTTAATACAACTTGTAACTTACCATTTCCAAAAGTTTAGATTTGCCAATTTCAGTATACTAATTTCTGCTGTGAGATAGGATTAGGAGCAAAAGCAAGGCAGGCCTAAAACTTAAGAGTGTAAAGAAAAACTTTATTAACAACATAAATAAATAATAAATTCAGAATAAAACCCCCAGACCACCCTCCACCCCTCTCCCACACTTTCTTCTCCTTCTTAATAACAACATAGTAACTTCAGTCATTTATCAACTTAAAAAATATTTCCCAGTTCACTCTAGGGAGAGGACTCTCCCCTTGTTCAGCCACAGGGATTTTTTTTCACAAGAAGAAAAAACAGTTCTTTCATGTCTTCACTTCTGATCTTCACAGCTTTCCCAAGGCTGTGGTTTATGGGCATGTTAAACTCATAAGGTATTTACTTTTAAGATCAAACTATTCAAAAAGTAGAAGTTCTCTTCATCTCTCTTCCTCTTTGTTCATACTTCACCCCCAGGAACAGAGATCCCCTTTTTCCCTCAAGGCAAAGGATTCCCAACACAGGTGCTTTTCTGAATGATCTATCAAATTGAACACACCAACCCCTCATGTCTTTCTTCACAGTTTATAGGAATTTTTAGTGTAGTGCAGTCCATCCCTATAGCTTTCAAAAGGATTTTCAGCCTAAATCCATGGCATCTCCTCATTCTCCTTCCATCTGGACAGTGACTCCTGCTTCACTGACTTTGGTGTATCCTCCCTGTTCTTTTCGCTCTCGTGGGAGATGGAAGGGATTGAAGGTCTTCAAGTCTCACCTGAGCACTGGAAGGGTAAAATCTCCTATGGAAGATGCAAAGACTGGGCCACACAGGCCCTGCAGTGGAGCCAGGCCCCATTACCTGCACTCCTGCTGGAAGAGAAAAGGGCCATTCCCAGGGATTTCTTGCTTCAAAATGTGAATTCACTGAGGCAGCCCAAATCCTCCAGTTGGTTTCCCATGCTGTCAACAACCAACTTAGCCTTAAATTGCTCCCATCAACTCAGAGACAGTTTTTAAGGAGAAAATTTCCATGGCTGCTCTTTTTTCTAAATGCCAATTAATGCAAAACCAGCACACCATTTAGGAGAGAGGAGTCAAGAACAATCATTAAGTTCTTCAACTTTATGAAATCCAAAAATTCACAGAGATGAATTTTCAAAACACCTTAGGAAAAGCCATACAAAGTGTCCCTTCTAAAGGGAGAAGAAATTAAGAAAACCAGATGGTAAAAAATGAACTTTTTTCCCTTTCATCTCAGATGGAAATAGAAAATTGCTGTCCTGTGACTCTTCATGTATGACCTGTGACAAATCTGCTGATGTGTGTACTTCATGTCCAGAAGGTAACATTTCAGCTTCCTTGGATAAGTTTGCAAGCAGCTGTTATATTTTGTATCCTACATGTTTCCAGAGAATATTTTTGTCAGTAGTCACTATAAAGTCCCTTAACAGCCTAAAGGGCAATCAGATAATCAACATCTGAATTCAAGCAACAGGGTGTGCCCTTGACAATATGAGTCAAAATTTTGTCAGGTTGATGGTGTTCCTTTTCTTTCCCTTCAATTAGAATTTGTAGATATGATACAGGAATTACTGAATTTCTTCAGTGTTTAGATAACCTGATGATTCCTTCAAACTGTCAGTGTCTGACCAAAATATTTTGGGAAATGTCTTAAAGGAAGCTTCTCTATTCATGCTTTAAAGAACCAAAGTTAAATTTTGAGAAGCTGAAAGTTTTTCTGTAGACATCAAAGGCAGGAGTCTTGTAAATGTATGTCTAATTGATGCCTTTACCCCCCTGGGTTGCTTTTCTGACAGGAAAATTTCTTATCCATGATAACTGTGTTTCTCCATGCCCTCCAAAATATTTTGGCAACGTTGCAAGTGGGAAGTGCGAGATGTGTGGGGATGGCTGTGAGTTGTGCTCTGACCAGTGGCACTGTCAGAAGTGCCAGGCTGAGCAGAAGCAGCTGCTCTTCCTCCACAAAGGCAGATGTTTACAGGAGTGCCCTGAGTAAGTAACCCACCTCTCTTATATCATCACTGATTTTTTCTTTGTACTCTTTCTTTTTTAAAGTTCAGAACCATGATACTTTTAAGGAAGATCTTAATGTTACACAAGCTACCAGAAACTAAGTTAAATGTGGTTTTCAGACTGCCTGAATAAGCAGTATTTTCTTTTGGTTAAAGAGAAAGCAAAAAAAAAAAAAAAACAAACAAAAGTGAAGGTAAGGCATTAAATCCTGTGAAAGATGGAACAGCTCTCAATGACTTTAATAGGAACATGGTACTTCATGGCAATTTATATAAAGGTTCTAGACAGTCTCCAGTTTGTTCCTTCCTCCAAGCAGTACAGAGCAGAGATATAAACTCAGACAGCGAGTATATTAGAGTCCTGATATGTAACTACAGCACTTAATGATGTGTGTCTCTCTTTGGCTTATGTTTATTTTTATGTATTTTTATATGTGGAATTTTAAAAGATTTGACTGCAATGGATATTAGATCAGACACGAGTGGGTCGGGTTCCCTCTTTTCTGTTTTTTTCATCAACATTCATCTTATGTCTATGTACATAAAACCAGTGCTCTGTAGGAAAAAAGCCTTGCTTGGTTAACATTTTTTCTTCAGAAAAATGTGAAGCTCCTGCTTTTCTTGCAATCTCTCTGCCACTGCCTTCCTGGTAACTTGTTGAATAAGTCAGTGAGGGACAGTGGAAGAGGTTTTCCTCATGAAATGTCACATCCAAGGTAGTTGCAATAAAGCCTACTCTAGTCCAGAAACAACTTCTAATATTAGAAACTGAGGCATAAAACCATTAATTGTGTTTTGGCATTAATACGTCTCTTGTCACTGCTAATTTCTCTGTTATCCTGCTCAGAGTCAGTATAACAAAATTAAAAATTTAATGTAGCACTGGTCATTTCTGATGTTATTATCCCCCATTTTTCCCAAATCCCAGACTGTAAATAATGGCTTCCCATCATTGAGCAAAATCCACAGGGTTTAAATTCCATTTTCAGACTCCGAGGCAAAGTTGTTGAGACACAATTAGTCTTCACTGGAAGAAAAAGTGAGACTCCTTATTAAGGGTGTTAACTTGGGTTTTGGTACATATTTTTAGGTGGTAAAAAGAAATAACAAGTTTGACTTACTGCACAATTAATTTTTGACAGAGGAATTTTGAAAGACTGGGCTAACAGACTAGTTTCAACATTGACACTAGAAAAGATGACAGAATGGTGAGAAGTAGTTGCAGGACCTTGACAAAAGTGGGAGGATAAAAAAAGATGAGAATAAGTGGCAGGCATAGCACTTCCTACCTTTTCTCTAACCTTGCTCCTAATGCATCTCCCCAGACTTTCTTTGGAAAGATCATGTCCAAGAAGGGAAGGAGAAGCACCCCTCTATAAGAAGTAACAAATTTGTTAATGTAAAGTACATATACTGGGAGTGCTTTCTGTCTCAACTTCTTCTTTAGTTTTCTTCAAATGCTCTGTGGATTATCTCAAAATGCTGACTTACCCATCCTTTAACCTTGTAACATTTTGGATTTGAGAGTGTAGACAGATTGAATTCAGCATCTCTTCTATGTATCTTCACTTGAAGCAGATTTTTTCTGTATTTATGTGTAGTACTCCTACATGTGGCTGTCCACACTTGCTCTCACACCACAGATACCAGTAAAATGTACTCCCTCTTTGCCATCTCTAGCCTGCTCTCACTAATGCAATGCATAATGTAAATATCTGACTTTTTGGGGTTTTTTTTTCAATCCCTGTCCTCATTCTTCCTAGAGCTTCACATTTTCACAGTCATCTCTTCTCTTTCTCCTCTATAGAGCCACTGAGGTTACCCTCATCTTTCTTTCCTTGATACCAGTATTACAGGTCAGCTCCACAAAACTAGAGATTGCATGTTTTCCCAAATGTCATATATCTTTCTATTTTATGTAAGAGGGAAATAAACACATAAAAGTTCAGCATAACTTAGACAGCAGGTACAAGAAGAAAGGAAAGCTCTTCACATAGCACTAACCACATACATTTTCTGCTTTCGGACACAGGGATGTTAAGTGGAAGATGGGCAAAAAATTGTGTGAGAAACATGTTTGATTTAGTGAAGTGTGTGTGCTGGGACAGTCTCTTTCATAGTTGTAATTCTCATAGCCTAGAGTGACCAGCAGCTTGTTGTGTTTTTTTCATTCCATAGGGGATATTTTAATGTTTCTGAGACTTGCAAGGAATGCAGTGGATCCTGTAAGACATGCATGGGAAATGCAACCCAATGCCTGTCTTGTAAAAGTCCTTTGCTTCTGGAGCACGGGAAATGTAAATCTACTTGTTCAGAGAAGCATTTTGCCTTTGAAGGAATCTGCAAACATTGCCCTGAAATGTGTCAGGAATGTATTCACGATGAAATATGCACAGGTATTACAAAGAACTGCTGTTGTATAGAATAAAATCCACCTGGATCTGGCTGGAGAGAGATTGACAGAAAACCAAATCCAAATTCAGTAATGTGCAAGAAAAGTGATATGCATATCATTGTTAATCACTAAAATAGATTATGTGAGACTAAATGATTAATCTATAAAAATTTCACATTATTAGCCTAGTCCTGTGGTTATTCAGAGATTCATACTGGTTTGATTTTTTTTTGATCTAGTGCATCCTACCTTAAAATCTGAGATACATGCACTAATGTGAAATACAGAATGTTTCTTTCTTGCTTAGTTGAACTTAACACCTCTTTACCATTTTTGCAAATATCACTCCTGTTAGAGAAAGAAATCCCTGTAGAAAAAGATATTAGGAAAGCCTTCAGTACTCAGATGAAGTCAAATGCCCCCCTCCTCCCTCTCCCCTGCCCAAATTCCCCCCCCCCCCCTGCCACACAATATTAAGGATAGTTAATATTGAGTGAGACATACTGGAAACATAAATATGGATTAAATAAAAAAACAACAATCAACCAACCAAACCATAAACAAACATATTACACCTAATACTCATAATTAAATAGCAACTTATTCACAGCTTTAGGCAAAGACAAACATCTAGGTCAATATATTCTAGCTAAACTCATATTTCAATAATAAACTTTAACCAAACTTCAGATACATTCATTCCTGATTTTGCAGGAAGTCCATAATGCAGAAAAATATCAGAAAAAATGGCATCTATAAATTCATGTCAAATGGCTCCATTAATATCAACAAAGCTCAGCAAGTGACTTTTTCACAGTTTCTTGCTGTAACACAGAAGATACCATCTGAGGGATGGGCCAATGTAGGTCTTCTGGAGGGGAAAGATTTGAACAAGGAAGTCCTCCCTTCTCAAGGTGTCCTGACGACTTCTGTAAATGACAGACAATCCAGCATTTAATGTTTCCTAGGAGTTACCTTCTCTCACACTTAGGTCAGAATTTGCTGCTGCTTTGCTCACCTTTGTTCTCCTGTCCCCTGTAGAGTGCATGGACGAGTTTTTCCTGCATGAGGGGGAGTGTGTGCAGGAATGCCCTCCACACTTCTACCCTGAAGACAAGCACTGCTTTCCCTGCCATGCTGACTGCAAGGACTGCAATGGGCCACATCCTGATGACTGCACAGCATGCACTTTCAGCTTGCTTGTCCTCCACAACGGCATGTGCTTTGAAGAGTGCCCTGAGGGGAGTTACTATGAGGCAGCCACCAAAGACTGCCAAGGTTGGCAGCTGTTGTTTCCCCAGAAGAGTGTTGAGACACAAGTTTAAAGTTCACCCCCTAACGTCCTTAACCAGTGTCTTGGAGCTGAAGAGGATAGCTAATGTAAAAAAAAAAAAAAAAAAATCAGGTTTATTGCAGAAATTGAAGAAAGCAGAGAGAGAGGTAGCTGGGATAAGTATGTTTATTATTACAGGCATCCACTGTGGTGAAATGCTTAGGATGCCTGCAGAATTGCTGAGAATTGCTGGAGACTATACACTGTTGCAAAAGCAGTGTTAATGCATAAGAAAACCTAAGGAACTACTTGCATAAGATTGAAAATTACTTTTCTCAGGCTTTCTCCCTGAGATTACAGCTGCTCCTTCAAAAATTAGAGCTGTAATAACACACAGACAAATCCAGAAATGGTGAAAATCCTACTGTTTGTCCTTTTCAGCATGCAACAGGACATGCCAGACTTGTTCTTCTTCCATTGCCTGCCAAACTTGCAGAAATGGATGGATATTGAACCATGATGGGCACTGTACATTACCTGGATACTGCCCTCCCACTGAGTACTACATTGAGGAAATTCAGAGCTGCAAATCTTGCCACAGGAAATGCTTCCAGTGCTCGGGACCCACTGAGCACCAGTGTCTGAGCTGCGCAAACAACCGATATCTTCTCAGTAAGTGTCTCTCTCCTGCCTCTAGATTTCATTCTACTCTGAAAGCATGGAAAAGACAAGTTTTTGTCTCATTTGCAAAGCATTTTGGCTGCATCAACTAATCTAAATAATATGAGGGCATGACAAGGAGTTAAATTGAGCAGGGGTAGTTTCTTCAGCAGGGCTATGTGGGAACTCTGAGAGGCAGGGCTTGCCACTCACGGGGCCTAATGCAGGATTTCTAAACAGCAACGAACTCTGTTTCATTTGCTTGGTATGTACTCTTCCTATTGTTTCCTACAAGGACTTTAAAAGAGAGCTATCATTGGGTTTGTTGTTGTTGTTGTTGCTGCTATTAATGTACCCGTAAAAGCACACATTTTCATGCTGGCTTGTTTAATCCCTGCAGCAAGAAACACTTAAGCATCTGTTCAAAGGGATCACTAAGTCAGCATCTACTGGGTGGCTAAGGTGCAAAATTACTTTCCTGACTTTGGAGGTAAAGAGTTGATTTGAGACTGTACAGTATCAAAAACAACTAGGAAAAAATTTAAAAATCCCCACACCAGAACATTTTTTTCTCTGCATATTCTTCTAAAATAAAACAAAAGTTTTAAAAAATCATTGGAGGGGAAAAAACATTAAATAATCCTTCATGCAGGGAAGATCTAGGAAACAGTGTAAATGAAAAGTGAATCTAAGCTTTTTGAGTCTAATTCTAATGCAGATTTTACATTCCTCTATTTCTGAGGTGCCTTGCATCAAATGTATCTTTTTATCAACACACTCAGCTGTTTTTCACCATAATAACTGGTAAAGTTGATGAACAAATGCAGATAAACATACTGGAACTGAGATAAAAATGCAAAAACCCTGAACCTGAAAGTATCTTTCTTGCCCAATTGCAACCCAAGCAGCAAAATATCAAGACAAATATGTAATAAGCACAAGCAACTTGTAATTTACTACTCTATTTGCTTTACACACTTGCAGCTAATTACAATGCTACTAACTTCTCATTCAGGATTCCTACTACAACGACTGAAATTTGAATGAAAAAAGTGGGACTTACCTGGCTTTAATTCCATAACATAAAGTAGAAGCACAAACAAGGCTAAAGACCAGTAAATGAATGTTATTAAATGTAAAATTTACCATCAGATTCATCATCTACACAGAATAAAACCAGATTTGATGCTTAGAGTGAAAATGAGGCAAAACAGCTATGCATATAAAAACTTGCCTTACTACTTCTTGATTATTCTAAGAAAAATCACATCTGCTGTTCCTTATTATACTACTTTACTTTTTACAAAGATAAAAATGTGCCTGTCCTAAAGAGCTTGCTAATATAAATAAAACAAAGAAATGAGGACTAATGAATTGATAAGTATTAAAAAATAATTACTGTACCCCAACACTGGGTTCTCTTGTTCTGACACACCATCTATCAGCACCTCCTGCTGATACAGTTTGCTCCAGTAGAGCTGCCTGAGGTTTTATAGTAGTGAATCCTGAGTATGGTGTTATTTTGCATTGTTGTCTCTGCAGACAGAACCTGTGTTGAAACCTGCCCAGATGGATATTATGCTGACAGCAGGGAGAGGCAATGTTCTGCATGCCACAGCACCTGTGACACTTGCACTGGAAAACACAGCTCACAGTGCCTTTCCTGCAAACTGGGTTGGTACAGACAAGGAAAAGGATGTGTAACCCAATGTCCAGCAGGGTAAGGCCCATGACCTTCTGCTAAGAGCTGTATCACAAGGAAAGCTTTGAGAAATTAGATCACTGCAGCATTCCACATCAGTGTGAAACAGAACTGAGCTCTGTTTCCAGCAGAAAATTTCCCTTATTTTCACAGTACACTAGTGGTGGAAAACCTCCCTTCACAGTAGAAAATTCCAAAATTTATGCCCAGATGGGAGCTGCTTAGAAGTGGTGTGGACATGTTTACACTCAGAGGATGCTCTTGGCTATCTCCATACAGAATAGTGTGAACCCAAACAAGCAATACTAAGTTATATGTCAGTCAGCCTGAGCACAGGCAGAAGAGCTTCCAGCCACCACTGTGCCCTCCACTTAACGTGAAGTCTGGATAAGGTTTTTTTTGCTTTGAGTTAATGCTTATAGTTGGTGATAACAAAAACAACCATTAAAACAACATTGAACTGAGCACTCATAATTCTAGAGAGAAACTTTATAATTAATCAATTTAAGTTCCATATGTGAATTCAGTGTTTTTTTGGGAAATACAAATTGAGAAAGTGAATCTATGACTTCAAGTCCATTTAATTTAAAATGGAGTTCAATGGATCACACTGGCTGTCCATCCCATTAAACTGGAAAACTCTAATGACTGTATCTCAGCAAAATCACCAAACCCTCCCTACTTCACAATTATATTGCAATTTAACTCAGTTTTTAGAAATTTTTGCTGTAAACACTATACAGAATTGTGCTTTGTTGATGAATTCCAATGGCCAAAAGAATTAAATTAATTTTATTTTAATTGAGATTACAAATGCCTGTGTTCATTTTAGTATAATTTTAATACATTTATAAAAAGCTAAGGATTAAACAAATTGGTTTTCCTCTCACTGCTGGCCTTTATGCAAAAGCTATGCCTATCTGATCTATTTCAGTTATTTTGCACAAAATTCCACTGGATCATGTGAGAGATGCCACAAGAATTGTAAGGAGTGTAAGGGGCCTCAACCCACAGACTGTCTTTCCTGTAATACACATTTCTATCTGTTGCACTCCACGAGCGAATGTGTCAGCTCCTGTCCTCACTACTACTATGAAAACAAGGACTACAACATCTGTGAGAGATGCCACTCTTCCTGTTTAACTTGTGAAGGTAAAAGTGTATGTTCTGCTTTGAGCAAAAAAAGAAGTCATCAAAACACATGGAATCTTGGCTCCAAGATCTGGGAACACTTCATGAAGATATTAACCACATACAGTGCTACCAATCTGTCTGTGATTTTAGCCACAGTGGGTGATGCAGACATCTCCCAGGGGCTGCTGAGCTTTTCCTGGCTCTTGGTGACTTGTCCCACTCACTGCTCCATTGATTCATTTCTATGCACTGATAATTGAGGTGAAAGCAAGTGTATGAATTCCTGTCAAGCTTTCTCCAGAACTGCTTCCAGCACAGAGCACAAAGAAAAAGACAGCAACTTAATAGGGAGGGCTAGGACTGAGTCACACATTGCCATGTCAGTGAATGGAAAAAAATGGACAACAGTAAGGAATTTTCCATCAGCCAGGCCTCACAAAAATGCTCATCATAAAAAATTGAGCTCACTTGCTTACATAGAAGGACCCCATTTTTCACATGAATATTAAGAATGACTGAAAAATACCTCGCTCTTTGAGCTGTCCCACTGTCTGCTGCTCCATGAAAACCAAGGAACTTAATTCCAACTACACATCTTTACAGCCTACAATGGGAAGAGGAAAGACCCATAAAGCATATCTTTAGGTTGAAAGGTGAATAGAAATCAAAAGCACAGTGATATTTGTTGCTTTTAATATAGTTATTTTTTAATATAGTTATTTCTCAACGTTAACTTTCAGAGACTGTCTATTTTGCTCTGTGAGGGACTGTTTTTGGTTTCTCAATTCTCCTAATTAAACCACTTCTGAATCAAAAAGCATTAATCCTCTTGGACCTATTTGGTGTCCTTTTTTTATTTGAACAACACTTTTTTACAATGTATTTTCACAATGTATTTTTATAACAGCATTACAAAAAGAAGCAGAAATATTTTTGTTTGGATTTGCGATAAAAATTATATGCATTTTAATGTATAGGCCACTTCCTCTGTTTTTCATCTTACTTGGCATAAATACTACGGGACATAATTTTTGTCATCATTACAAAGACAGAATTATGAAACATAAGGCAGTCTGAAATGCATCTGCATTACAGATATATCAGCAAAGACTATGGTGTCTCCTTGTCAAGAGTAGTAAGGAAAACCATGCATTGCATACTAATATAGAAGTTCTCTGTATTATAGAAGGTTACTTACTTCACCAGGCTTCTGCTAATGCCAGTTCCTTGCATTTTCATTTTCTTCCTTTCAGACAATGGCAGAAAATGTCTAGGTTCAGGGAAATGGATGGGTGCATCTTGACACTTAAGACAAACCCATCACCTCAGTGTTTCACAGAAATACTGCATGCAGAATCTGACACACAAGGTGCATATGATGCTCTGGTGGTACTTAGTGAATAAATTTTTTTCTTATGCAACTAAATAATTTATTTTTCCATGCAAACATAGACATCTCTTAATGCAGCATTGTTTGAAAACTGCTAGTTAACAGGACAAATAAGTATGGATTTTGTGAAGGACAGCATTGGTTCTCTACAATTTTACTTCAATGATCTGATCTTCCTGACATTTCCTGAATATGTCAGAGGTTCCCTGTACAACTGATTCTGAAATTATCTTTTCATGAATATCAAAACACATAAGAAATAAATTTTGTTTGCACAGAAAACCCCAGGACTAGGCACAAGCTTTTTCTAATACCAACCTCTTAATGTGAAACTCCTCAGTAATGATTGTTGCCACTGACAAACATCCTTTTCTTCATAGCAGTGGACAATATAATTTTTAAAGGAAGTTAGCTGACATTTCCTTTTGTAATATTGTCGTTTTCTTTGCCTGTCTAGGGAAGGAGGCATTCAGCTGTACATCTTGTGTATGGAGCTACAAATTATTAAATGGAATGTGCAACTCAGACTGTTTTGTAGGTGAATACAAAGTCCAGGAGACACCAGGACAAAAGGTACCTATTTGAAGGCTTTTTTTATACAATACAAACAACACATTGCACTTCTCTGAGCTTTTAATGGCACCTATCTTTAAATATGCTTACTTTTTTCCTCTTTTGGCAGGGGAAGCCTTGTCTCTCTTTCTGGGGTTCCCTTACAGTCAGCAAAGATATCAAAACTACATGAACAAATCAGTTATATTAATGATACAGTGTTTTTTCTTCCAGTATAACTGAGATTTCCTCTTGGATTTCTGGTGCCTTTTCTTTAATAAATCCTTCTGCATTTTTGATGGACAGCATTGCTGGCAGAAAACTCTAATATAAGGACAGGTTGAAGTTAACAGAGCTGTATATTTAGTTGAGCAGGACCACAATTAGGTTGGGTCTGTGCTGTAAGTCTGGGCACTCCACCTTCCAGATTTCCACACCAATTGCCTCCTAAAGATGTTTATTTGAGAAAATAGTAGCAAAGCATGCCTGGGATGCTAAAAACCCTGGAGTCTCTGACAGTCCTACTTCATAGCATTGAATCATAGCCTTATTTGAGGCTGGGGACCATGCAGGTCTGCAGGTCTTTGCAAAAGCTTTGACTCAAATTATGAACAGCAATGATCCAGCAGTCTTGCACAGGATCCTTCCATCTGCAAGTTTGGTGAAAGTTTATTGGAGTTTCCAGATCTTCACAGTGAACATATCCCATGGACAGGTACTGCGAACATTGGAAACACTGAAACAACTGATTTCAGAGCATTCTGCAAGGCAGGTGTGACCACAGTGCCCTCTGCTAGTCTATTCAGAGGTTCCCAGAAGCCTGGACTTTAGGAAGAGTATTAGAATGTAAGCTATTTCTGAAGGGAAAAAAAAAAAAAAAAAAAAAAAAAAAAAAAAAAAAAAAAAAAAAAGACACAATCTAAGAGAAATCTGTTTTGCAAAAAAATTTCCAACCACCTTGATTCCTTACTTCTGCTTCTTCCCTGGGTAGAGAGAAATTTCATACTATCAGATTTTCCCCAGAATATTTCATATAGCTTCTTCCATGTCAGTTACCTTTCTGGCCCAAAAAGCTTAAAAGTATGAGTACATTTTAACATACTGCCTAGCAAGGCAAGATCTCTAAGCTGTTGCAACAGCAGACCACTGAAAAATCAGAAAATAGGAAATTTTGAATTTGCTATTGTATTTTCACATTGACACTCCTGATGCCCAGAGGTTACAACCACAATGATGAATGACAGGACAGAACTGCCAGATCAGGTCCAAACCATGTTAAAATTAGAAGTATGCTGTGTGTTCTGTGTTTGAAGGAGAACCAACTCAAGTGTGAGAGATGTGACAGCTCATGCACTGAGTGCAAGGGACCTGGTCCTCTCAACTGCACAGTCTGTCCAGCCAGCATGCAGCTCTTCCTGCAGGAAAGCCGCTGCCTGCCCTGCTGCAGCAACACTGACCCAGCAGAAACCCCAGAGTGCTGTGACTGCAGTGAAACACAAGGTAGGACCATGCTGAAGAGCAGGAATAGTGATAAGTGTTTTATGGTTGATTATGCTGATATTATGCTGGCTGAAAACTGGACTGGAGTGAAAATGTGCTATTGGTGAACAGTGAGTTTCTACTGCTTCATCAAAAATAGGGAAGGTTTTACTCAAATAACAACCATTATGTCTGGAGATGGCAACTTCTAGCACTTACAGCTACTATGTTAAATGGTCTAGCATTTCATAAACTGACTGGTTTATAAATTAGCTTACTTCAATGAACAGACATCTGAATCATTGTATCCATGCCTCTGCTAGCTTTTCTGCTTCCTTCTCATTATTTCGAATCTAATAATGAAGAATAGATATCACAATAACCTTACTGACATCCTTACTGCTAAGAACAGCAAAAATACCATTGTGGTGCCAGAAAAGCTGGGTATTTTGTTGACTACTATTACTGCTCTGGACACACTGCACCAGATTTTTAAGACACATGCAAACACAAAAATGCAAGCTCATTTCATCCTTTTTTTTTCTGTTGTTCTGTTTCTTTTAATTGCTTTTGTAGATGACTGTGTATTACAGACAACTCTACCCCCTGGGCAAAAAAGCAAAACTACTTTGTTTGTTATCACTTGCATTTTACTTCTGCTTGTCATTGGAGCCATTGTATTCATCTGGAGAAAGGCACAAACCAAAACCCAGCCTGCCAATAAAGGACGGTATGAAAAGTTGACAAATCACTCCAAAGCCTTTCCTTCCTCTGTGAGCAACTACCACAAGAATCCCAGTTACCATGAGGATCAAGTGATTGAATACAGAGATAGAGATTATGAAGAAGATGATGATGAAGATGACATTGTATACATGGGAAAGGATGGCACAATTTACCACAAATTTAAATATGGACTTTTGGATGATGATGAGGAAGATGAGCTAGAATATGACGATGAAAGTTACTCATTTAGATAACTTTTTACTAATTAACTTATCTAACTAAATTAGTCCTACTCTGTTTTTCCTATGAAATTATAGCTGTTTAGTTAATATGTTCAGTTACTTGATAGCATTCTGACCTCCAAATTTTTTGCCGTTAGTTATTGCGAAAGAAGGATAATTTCTAGAAACATTTTTTTCTAAATAATTTTTTTCTAGGCTTTTAAGTAGCACTCCAGATATAATCTGGTTAAGAGACAAAGTTTCTATGCATTTGTGTGGAGAATAATCCTTTCCCAATATGTATTTGTGTAACTAACACAAACTTTTTCAGATCTTTTTGGAGAACCCTGCCAATCACTACTAGAAATGTGATAAGTAAGACAGGTGTGTCTACTTGATAAATGCCACTGGGAGAGGGTGCCAGCAGTTCACTAATTTGTAGAGTTACTCAGCAACTCATAACAGAATAGACAACTTGGAGGAATTTACTTAAGATTTTCCTCATAATCACCTGGTATTCCCTGAAGCAAACATGTTCCACTTCATATCTTTACAGCGTACTTTCCTGTGAATTTGTGTATCTATGACATGACGTTCTAAGACTTAGGATTGTGACTACTTCTCATAACTATATTTTATTCACAGTTCATATTAAATAGAACAAAAAAAAAAAAGCTTCTGATTAATCCTTACTGCAATGTTTGTCAAACAATCTTGCATTTTACAGATTAATTTCTTGGTTTACAACGAAGCGCAATATTGTCTACAGGCATGGCACACAGACACCCATCCTGCACCATGAGCAGGTGGTGTTTATATTGTAAATGGCTCAGGATGCTCAGACAATAGTAAAGGGGATATTTGCACTTTTCTGGTAATTTTTAATACTATTACAGAAATAAAACTTTATAATTCTAAAGAAAAGTATGGCTGTTTTTTGTGAAGAATAAATTCCTTTAACCATCTTGTAGATGATGTTATTCACCACATTTCATTAAATCTCAGAGTTTCTCTAGGTTTCCAGTAAGGATATGCTCTAAAAACACTAAGGTTATATATATAGACTTAATGTTTACATGAAATCGTGTAAAAATACCAGATTTTCATAGCTCAATGCCTCAGTGGAATTTTCAGTGTTACATATGCCTAAGGATCTCAGGATAGTTCCCTCTGAAAGGTTAAAGATGCTTTATGGAGTGGCTTTTTGCTTCCAATTTTAATTTTAACCTTCTAGTCATTGCACCTTCAGTAAGAGAAAGGAATTAATTAACTCACAAAATCTGAAACAAGTACATTTGTTCATCAAAATCTGCAAAGCAACATTTGACAGCAAGGTACTTCAGAAAAATAAATGTCATCTTTCTCTTTAAAATGTAAAAAAAGAGAAGAGGAAAAGAAGAGTGAAAAATCCATTTGAAAGATGCTACTGCTATCCTGGTTTTCTAAACTTGTTTAAATTAATAATTAACCATTTATTCTTGTTGCTAACGGCTCATAACACAACTGTGAGAATGTGCTTTGACAAATTTCCTCACATTTCAAAGGCTTATTTTTATCTATACCTGAACAATCTGAAACCAGAATGATAGATGTAATAATGTGCATTTTCTTTATGGGCTCACAGGTTATGAAATTATAGTATTATGAAATGGCCAGATGAACCTGGCAGGAGCAACAAATGATTTGGACCATGGTGCCATAGCCAGGACTTTGGTTACTCAGCCCTTTTGCTGAGTTTTCTGGTTTCCTGCTCTGGTTTCCTGGCAGCAATGGGGCCCATCTGACAAAGCAGGGTAAAAGCATCTTTGTTTAGTGACTTGCCAGACTCCTGAAGAGGGCTTTAAATTAGATTTGTTGGGGAAGGGTGCCTATCCATCCCAATCCATCCAGTCAAAAATCAACACCTATAAGGAATGCCCTGAACAGCATCAACATCCCCTGTAAAAGAAAATCACATTCAATATTTTCAAAAGTGTTAAGTTTGAAAATAGCACTCAAGGAGACACAAATTTAGGAGCCTGTATCCCTTTACAGCATTTACAACTAGAAATCCCTGCTCAGAGTCTACAAGGAGACTAAGAAAATAAAAGCACAAGAAAACAATTCTAGTCATATTTCTAAATAGACCTAATGGAAAACTGGTAAAACCAATGAAGGCAGTAAAAAAAAAAATTACAGAGAACACAACAGCACACAAAGGACATTCTGCTTTTCTGAATTATTTTATGCCTTCTATTAATCTACATTCTTTACACTTTTTCCTGAAATCAAGGCATCAAATTATTTTTTTAATATTTTCTAATCCTTTTAACCTATCATAACCAATTCTTAGCTCTGACTGCCATTGTCACAAACATTTATAAAGTTCTAATCCCCTGGAAAACACAAATCTTTCAAATTATTCCTCAAGAGTAACAGATACTAAAACTTTTCTAAATACCACACTAGCAAGTGCATCTTTCTGTTTTAAAAATTTCTTTCATCTTTCTACTTTGTGTTTTTGGAGGATACATATTCCATATTACAATCAGACTACAAGCCATGGCCCAGCAGAAGAATGATTTTACATGGTCTCCTGAACAACAACAAGCTCTCTCCTCTGTGAGTTGTCACATTCCTGGGGTTTCCTGAATTTTCAAGAAGCCTGTCCTTATGCACTGGGCTTCTCTGGACAGTCTGTGACACAAGACATGGTTGCAAGGCTTTTCCCTCTTTGTTCTTTCATTCCAGAAAGTACCACAAATGGCACTTTTGTGAACCTAACATTAGATAAGAGTGTTAAAAGCTTATCTCTTCAAAGAAAGCACTATACACAGAACTGACAAAATACAATTTTTCCTACATTTCAAACTTTCAGTCATTAAAAAGCACACACAAAAAATATATTCAGTTCACCATAATTTTATTTTACTTCATTTTGGACAATATACTACATTCTGTTCAGACCTCTGGAAAGTGACGGTGTTTCTTTATTTTTTTTTCTCTTGAACAAACTTTATTATGGGTATAAATACTTCCTCTAATTATGCAGCCCATATATTTTAAGTAATTTCAATAGTACCTGAACTCATTTTAATAAGAATTATAATGGCTACAGGGTTTCAAGAATTTTTAAGTTTCCATGGTAAATTGCTCATGAAATGAGTGTGTAGTGATCAGAAAGTATGTCTCATTTTAATGGTTATTTTTTACTGGCTTACTGCTACTACTGATCACTTAAGAACAGTTTCCAGAAAACAATTTATGTATGAAGTGTAATGTCATTCTGAACTTGCAATATAGCAGCAATGATGGTGACCAAGAATTAGCAAACCTAAGCACTGTTAACCTTAAGTGAAATAGTTGTTACCTAAATCTTACCTTCTTCCAAAACTACTCTTTTTTCAGGTCACTGTTAAAATGGGAAATAGTGTTTTTCTGTTAATTCTTCCTGCAAGCTTCTATTGTGTCTCCTCTGTGTACATTTTAGGTTTCAGTTCTCCACTCACTGATGGACATTAAAGCATTTACTTGCAGAATCTAACTGCATTCAAGCAGTTTTTATTTTGTGTTCTGCATATCACACTATCATTTTTCAGAGAACTGCTCTACTCTAGGTTTGGCAAGAGGGGGTTTTTTGGTTGTAATTTTTTTAAATTATGATGACCACCACAGATCAGTTTCCTCTTCACTTGCACATATGTTCAATTAGGAGCCTATGCATATTATGGAATTTTAAACACCAGGGAGTGGAAAGTACCAGATCCAGAAGCAAGACCTTTCAAGCCTGACCTTGTATACATGTGGAATCAGTCACATGTAACACAGGTATGCTGACATAGTTAAGTACTTGCATAAACCACATCTATGTTCAGAACTGTACTGGTTACCAACTTTTTGATTATATTTTAACTCCTATAGATTCCCTAAAGTGGAAGAATTTGACTTCAATCTAGACTTATAATACACATAACAAATTTCACTGTAACTGGTACTTCACTAAATGTTATAATCTTTGCTTTTCCTTACAAATGGAAGTTTCTATTGAGTTTGAAGGCTTAAAATATTCTGCATTTTTGCAATCAGCTAAATACTTCATACGCACAATTAGCATTTGCATATTACCCTTTCTATATACACTTACAGAACAGTAATATCTAAAAATCCAGTTTTGTTGTGCTGATTAGTTATATAAAATGCTCTTGGCTTACTGATACAAAGAAGTTACAGTTTGAATAGGTTATATAAGAAAATAATTCTAACACTTGAAATACAGCATAGTATTACAAATGAATTATGTTTTTATATCCTCATTGGTATGAAATCCCACTTGTCTGTATCTACTTACCAAGCCACTCGTCAATTGCATTCTCATACTTTTTTTGGTCCTTTAACCAGTCTTGATGCCACCTAAGGTTTGCAATAACACTTGAGTAATTGCGACCCAAACTTTCTTTCCAACTGATAAACTGTTGTTTGTTATACTCCTGAACAGAAGAAGAAACCTTTGGATAGTTAACTATGGAGCGAAGTACTTTGTCCAAAGAATGTACAGTTACTGGGAATTTTATGGCAACATTTGTAAGCTCATCTGGATCAGCAGTAAGGTCTGCAACAAACAAAAAGTCAGTTAGGATTCAATTTGCAAAAAAGTAAATAATTGAGTCAGTCAAAACATGAAAGTAGCATACCAAAGAGTTGGGGTTGTACGGAAGAGCCATCTGAGTATGTGATGTATTTCCACCTGCCAGTTCTCAGCATATACACAGAGGAATTCACATTGCACCCGTGGAACTCGCTCAGCACCCACGGGGGCCGAGGTCCTCTGGGTGATGCTTCACTCTCAGCTTTTTCACATAGCAGTGGTACAAGAGAATGTCCACTGAGGTTCTGTGGGACAGGAATTCTTGCTATATCTAAGAAAAGAGAGATAAAATCAAAATGTTCCTGCAGTTGTCATAATTTAAAAAGCCTAACAGTGTGTCTGAATGTTGATAATAAAATGTGCTCTCCTAATTATTATCCCAAAATACACAGTAAAAAATTCCTTAAGGAATTTCCCAAGGCAAGCTGCCCACCAGCTTGATCAAATGCATCACCTATGTATGACTCAACCTCTCACAGAAGTTTGTGAAAAGAGATCACAATAATCTCCTTTGATGGATGGTGCTGATTTATTCCTTAATCATGGTTGCAAACATTTCTCTTCTGCTCTGACTGCCTCAGGCAGGAGAAAAAGAATAACACAGCACAAAAGGACCCTAAAAGCTTCATAATCCAACATGTTGTAACCATTTATTTCTTGAATGACCATGGTGCTAAGCTTATCTATAGAATTCTTCATTAGTGAATAAAGAAATGTTTTATAAAAGGTGACCTTTATTATCACCCATATCTGGTAGGGACTTGAGGAACAGGGCCACTTGCTTCTCTGGCAGGATGGAGATAAAGATGATATTTGAGGTGCTATCAACATAGTGCATGTACAGAAAATACTAGATCACTCTGTAGCCTATAAATGGCTAAAAGTACAGTTTCATTCACTCATGCTCTCCAGGCAACTGCAGTGTACATCTGACACCTCCTAGACAGCAAGCTTTCCAGACTGGGTTGAAAAGAACACTTTTTTTCTGATTGGAAGCCTAAAAGATGACAGATAAAGCCTCAAATGATAACTTTAGCTGATATTTAATTCCAATCAGAATTGTCTCTTGCATGATTCATAACAGATAACTGTTCAAAAATTCCCTCTTAAAAATGAATTACATCTAAGTAATTTAAGTTTAGTTCTTTTTATTTCTCTGTCCAATATTGAGTATTGTCATATCTCAAGGTAAGAATAGATATCCATTATCATATGTTTATATACTTGCCCAGATCATTTGTATATTTCCTATTGTATATATTTGTATATACAAAGCTTTCATCACACCCCTTCCACATGACCCTTCATAAAAGACATTTCTTTGCTAAGTTAATAAACCTGTCCTCCTTTCAGGTTTAATCTCCTCTCCAGTTGCACTTACACTGTAATTTCTATAGTAAACTGCTGGGTTTGAAGACTAGCAAGGATTTTTCATATCTAAAATGGGTTTTATTCCCTTTTTTTAGTAACAAATAATCCTATATATAATCAGTCACTGCAATTAAGTGGATAACAGTAATACTAACAAGGAAGATCATAAATTTCTTTATTTTATTTTTTCCTCAATTTTTTACTTTTTCTATTAAGTCCATGTATATGACCAACAAATAGATTATCTCCTGCTGTGTTACTATATTGCCTGAAAGTGGAGACATCATTCTGCCCACGATACAAATGCAGAACAGTAATGGTTACAGAGAAAAAAATTGTTACCTGAAAATTACTTAACTCACCAAGCATAGTAGGATAGATATCCACAAGAGATACTACATTTGGTATTTGCTGCTGTTGTCTTACACCTGGCCCCATGACTAAAAGAGGAACATGGGAACTTCCCTCATACATGCTCATTTTATAGAACTGACGGTGCTCCATAGCAAGTTCTCCATGGTCTGCAGTGAATATAATGATTGTTTTTCCAAGAAGTCCAGTATCTCGCAGAGCTGAAATAATCTCACCTGCAACAACAAAAAGATACTAAAAAGGATACATTCAGAATACTTCTTCCAAGTATTTCCAAAGCAGCATGCAAATTTCAAAAAACCTTCCAAGACAGTGGAGAAAACTCTTCTCCTGTTGCACATACATTTGTGCAATGAATACACAACACATACTCCTCCTTTTTATGTATTGCTGTGCAACAAAGACAGGACCAAGATCAGTGAAGCTGGTATTTAAGCAAAGCACTTAGGCATCTTAAATATTAAAACTTTAGGATGATTTATGCCTAAACATACTCGTTAAAAGATGTTATAAAATTATGTGCAGTGGAGTTAATTTGCAATCCCTTCATTTCCTAAAGCTGTAAGGCTCCTTCTGAACTCTTTTCATTCATAAAATGAGGAAGAGCAGTCCTGTGTCTTTTAATTCACTTTACCAATCTAATATGCTTTATTGGTTTAGGACATATGCCTAAAAGATAAGCTTATTTAATCATTAATTTCACATCAGCATGCAAAAAAAATCTCACTTATTCATGGTCACTTTTCAAATCAAAAAATTAAATGCTGTAAATTATAACCAACTTGCATAGCAAATTTTATATCTGTAGATGTTACTGCAAACTCTAAAGAATTCTAAATGTACAACTAATTACTTCTTCAAAACTTTCAATAATATGCTTCTATGGGACATTCCAAATGTAACCTTATTGTTCAGCTGATGAGTAAAAGCTGTTATCCATTCTACACACTGGAAATCAGTCTCTAAGGAAAAATACTTACACCCTAAAATGTATCTGTTCTTCCAGCTCAGCTTTTACAGTCTATTCCCTTCACAATAACATTTCCATTACTTCAGTTAGCATTTAATCAAAGATATTTAGTTCCTCTTGTACATAGGTGTCCTGGATAAAGAGGAAAAGAGGAGTGGAGTTTCCAGCACTATTTAATGACATACTGCCTATGTCATGGAGAGGGCACAATGTTCAGCAGGAAACACCAAGGTATATTGAAGCTGATTCAGTCTTGCCTTGGTGGTGGAAAGGTGTGAACTGTTCCCTTAGCTGTTGCTGAAGTCACAGGAGGCCATAACTGTTTCTGAAACCCTGACCAGCTGTAACTATTGCTGGAGCAGCGGGAAGATTCCACAAGCTACTGCCATCATCAGTGCTCCTGCTGCTTCTGCCACCCTTGATACTGACAGGGCCAGCACTTTCAGCAGCAGGACCCTTTCTTTGGATTAGTTAGCTTCCAGGCTTTGTTTTGTCTCTGTTTTCCATTTGTTCTAGGCTGGGGGAAGGACAATAAACTGCAGAAACTTTTTTGCCTCACTGCTTTTGTTTTCCTGAGCTGCATGGTCCAGTATGGAGGGAATGGGGATGACAGGTGACATCTTGCCTTTGTCTGGGAAAAACACACTGGGTACTCTCTTTGGGGAGTGTTTTTGCCTTTTTTTTTTTGTTGTTGTTGTTAAGACCCTTCTTGGGGTAGAGCACTCTCCCTCTGTGTCCTCTTTTATGGATATTGTTGCTTTTTTGCAAGTTTTTCAGTAAAATTGTTGTTCCCACTTGTGGTCTCTCCTAGTATTTCCTGTGTTGTCAAAAGAGGATGGGGGAAGATGGGCAGCTTGTGTGGGGTAATTTTCCCATTGGGTTTTAAACTGGTGCAATGGGTCATGCAATATTTTGCTGCAGTCACTGTTTTTCTACAGAGCTTCTGACTGCTGGCTGTGATTACTTTTTAGAGTGCTCTCAATTCACCTAAAGGGCTATCCTGTCATTTATCATACAGACTGAATAAGTAACTTCCACAGTTTATTCCCAGATGTGAACTTTGGTGTTTTGTTTTCTATCTTTTCCCCCCAAACATCAGCCCTATCTGCATCTTCTTTAAAAAAAAAACCCATGTGTAATAAGACATTACCTACCCAGCATGGCATCTGTCTCTGCACACATAGCATAATAAAATGCTCTAATATTTCTCACTTCTTCTTTTGAAAACTGTCCTGTGCAATTCTTGGTGTATGATGAGTAATAGTCTACTGGATGCATCTCTGAAAGAGAAGACCACTTGGGTATTTTAATAGCTTCATAATTTACCTAAAAAATAAGAGGAAATTAACATTACTTTAGCAACTGAATAAAAAAAGTTTTTTAAACACAGATTTAATATTAAAAATTACAGCATAAATTCACAGTTTTCAATTTGTGACCCAGGAAACACTAGCTGCTTATTTGTTATGCTATGCAGCTACCTTCTCCATATTTCCCCACAGCTTCCACAGGTTAATTGCTTTTCAAAAACCTATGAAAATCAAATAGAAAATAGGGCCACAAATACGTGCTTTACCAACTGCTGTATATTTTTAAGAGAGATATCACAGAACATCTTCTAGAGTAGATACAGAAGACATGGAGTCTTCATAACTGTAGAGTAAATATAAACCTAGGGATGTAAAAGACTGGGTGTTATGTGGGACTAGAGAACAACATAGAAAATCATGTAGTGTGGGAAAGCCTTCAGGACAGTGATGACAAGTGTTGGCACCTTGATAAAAAGAACTGAATACATTAATCCAATTTTCTAATATTTTCTACATGTTTCTACATATGTCAATTCATTATAAAGAACTGTAAAATCAGTATGAAACTAAAAAGACAGTCTATTTGTATATTCAAACTAGGCATAGTCACATATATTGTCTGCTTCAGTACTAGCTTCAGAGTCTTGAAATTTGACATACACATTTAGGCTTGGCTGTCAAACTTGTAAATATTCCCTTAAATAAAAGGGAACTTGAGGCAATTTCCTCATATACTTTCACTTATCACTTGGAGGAAAAGCCCAACAGCTAAACAAGTTGATAAATCTGCAGGAGTTCAAGTGCCCACAGAAGTAAAACCTTTGTAACAGTTAAACAGACACACCAAAATGAAAGTTTCCTTAGGACCTATAGAAAACACACTACTAGAAAAAATAATGAAGATAAAATAATGCTGTTTGCAGTCATTTTCTTATTGCTCAAGGTCCTTGACTACATAAACTTACATTTTGGACTTTGAAAATCACATTTATTAGCTGCTTAAGATAACAGAGCAAAGAAGTGTCCCTCTCCATCTATTATTCTTTTCTACAGGACTTCAGCCCAGTTTTAAGTATTCACAAAGCCACAATCCCTTTTTCTGTCCATCATAATGTCCCGGGTAACCCAAAATGTTACTGTATTCCATATCTGCCTGTGCATTATGATTGTTATTGTGTCTTTACGACCCAAAGTATGGCTGGAACCAGAACTGCAGGGCAGTCAGGAGGTGCCAGTTCCTTTAAAAAGTCAAGAAACCCAAGCTGATTTCCTCTTCTGCAGAAGGAGGAGACTCCACTCCACAGAGTTGACAAGGGCTGGTTTCTAGACCTGCACCTGCAGCAACTCGGGAAAACTGCATTTAGCAAACAGAAACCGTATTTGCAGCGATCTCTGCAAACTCTACAGGCAGTGAAGCCTGATCAGGCCCCCGTGGGCCGGGACACCTTGTATCCCCGCAGTTTCCCCTGCTCCCTTCTCCAGCAGATCAGAAGGCAGAGTCCGGTGGGTGAAGCAGCGAGCAGCGGTTCTGACCCCACGTGTGCGGCATTGCCATCTGCCACTAGACCCTGGTAACTCCAGCCTTCCTAGCAGTTTGCTGTCACCCGTTCCCTTTGTTTCCTGGAGTGCATGGTCACCTGCAGGTGCCAGCTTGGAAAGAGTCTGACACCAGTTTGGGGTCTCTTTGCTCCCGTGGAGCTCCTGAGATTCAGCAAGTTTGTGTCCAATGATTAGTCACTGCTATTTTTTTGCATGTTGTTGTTTCACTTGTTAGTAAACTGTTAGTGTTTCACTTACATCTCTTAGTATTGGTTCCTTATTGGTGGAAAGGGATTGTTTGAAACTAAGGGGAAGAACTCACTTTTAGAGTGTCTACCTCTGTGAATCATCTTAAACCAAGACACGTAACCCATAACTAGGAAAGACACCACATACCCTGAAGAAATGACAGCTTGTACAAAATACAGAGCTTAACAACACAGGGTTTCACAAACATACCACGTTGATCCTCTGTTCTGTATTACAGCCCAAATAAACAGGACATTTAATTCAGTTCCTCATCTATGTGATCAAACTTCCTCATAAGATTACCGCTGTGATTTAAAAGACAGCTTCTTCCATGACCAAAAAAGAACTACATTGCAGAAGAACCAGCCAATGCTCAATAAATTGTAGCACGTGGCCCACACAATGATGTACACATAGTGATGGGAAGGGCCCCAGCAAACTCTGCAGTTAAGGTACTCTGACTGGATAAAATTCATCAAAGATGTTATAACTGACTCAAAAAAAAGTAGCTATGCCTCCCAAGACACAGCTAACCTAGCAATTAGCACCCAGCAACTTTTCCTTAATAAGCTAGATCCTGCTTTTTGTAAAAGAAAGTTTTTTTCCCCAAGCTCTTCCTCTCCCCACAAACTTCTCACCATTTCCACAAGAACCCATAACCCTCACTAACAGGAAAACATTCACATCTCTCAACCTTCATTTGTAAACTCACTTTTTTAAGTGTTTGTAATTTTGGTATGGTATACCTAGGTAAAGTGTTATAGCAGTTTTCTCATGGAAAAGGCCACAATTTATATCAACTGCATATACAGGAGTTTTTTGAAGCATAATGTCTTATCAGCCTAATTCTAGTCCTGCAGCTGCAGAAAATATTAATGACTTTCTGTTATTAAATCTATTGTAACATATTTATATTTTATGGTAGATAATGGCAACTGGGAACTATACAAGACAGAGAAAAAATATTTCTTCTTTGGATCGGAGTGCTATTCCTTAGCTTTACACATACAGACATAAGGACACTTTCTTGCACTTGAAAATCTACTGTAACACAAAATAAGTTAACAGAAAGGAAAACTTCTGTTGTGTCTTGTAGAAGATGTTACACTCCCTAAAGCATACCCCTGGGATGCCATCCCATTAAACAAAGAAACTCCTTCAAACGTAGCCACCCCTCCCCTACTGAAAACCACGTAATCTCTTAGGATTTCTATTGGCTCTTAAAGTTACAAGTTAATTGGTTCTTTTCTCACTTAGAGTTTTAAGATAATTGGTTAGTTTGTAAGTTGTAGTTTTTACTGAAACTGAAAGTTTTAGAAACTCAATCCTCTGGAAACCTATATAAAGTGTTATGTTATCTGATATAATTAGACCATTGCCAGCATCTCCCTTCGAGGACAATAAAGTTATCCTTGGAACTTTGCAGCACGATCTCAAGCCTTTGTTCTTCGCTGGTGAGTAGCTGAGGGCTCTGCACCCAGGGTTCAGAAGTACCTGGACTCAGGGCTGCAGGCCCCGGAGTTGGGAAACAACCAACTCTAAAAAGCTACAGTGTCTTATGTTTCTTTATGTTCTAGGTCCATACTGCAGAAAAAGTCAATCTTTCACTGTAAAACTCAAGCAAAATCATTACATGTAACATAATTTCTAACAAGTAAAACACAGAATATTCATAACAATCAACTTCAGATCATTACCTAAACTAATTTACAGCTATAATTTTTCTTAATGTGTTTCTAGCCACTGAACTCCATACTTCCTTACTGATTCAATTGCTACTGCTAACAAACATTTTCCTACAAGAGAGACAAATTTGTTGCTTCTATTGGCTTAGCCTTTCATCAGAAATCAAACATCTCATTCAAGTTCTCTACACTACCTTCACTACACTACTGTGTAATGAAATATCAGAATGGGGTCTATCTTAAAAAAATCAGGAATAAAATACTGTTTGTAATAGCAGTTCTTAATAAATTTATATTTAAATTTTATATTCACATACCTTTTCAAGCCAATAGGGAGATGTTAAAAATGTAGAGGATCCAAAATTTTCTCCCGCATAGGGTGATGGATATGGATGTGGTAAATTTAGTCCCAAGTATAGAATAAATGGTTGAGTAAAGTTAACTGCTTCTTCCTTTATCCAATTTACTGCTTTATCAGTATTCCTCCAATCTGTTTCCATCACTCTACGCTGCTTCCTATGACCTGTAAGTTTCACCATGGGTCTTCCTTCTTGTCGGAGCAGGAAGTTAACATCCCTAGTCCAAGCTTCCACACGGTTACTGAAAATACATACACAAGTCACATGCACAGGAGAGAATGTTCTCTTCACTTTTTCTCCAAGCAAAAAGCATCATGAATTCCTGAAGAACTTCCCCTATAGTTTCAGCTGCAATCTATTTCCAATTCCTGCATAAAGGAGAATTGTTATTCAATTGAACAATAACAATTGTGCATCTCAGATCTTCAGTCTTTCTGTCTCTGCCTTTGAATCTTTCTTATTTATTATCCATTTACATCAGAATGGCTCTTCTTACATCTACAAAATAATAGCACTCCATCTTGAGGACCCTTCTCCACATTTTGGCACAGATTCACACACTATTTATTTGTAAACTGGGCCTGAGATTTTTATTTGAAAGAATCTAGTGCCTTGCTTGGTGAAGCTGCCTTGAGAAACCACATTCTGAGTGTGGATTGTTAGGATTAATAATTAATATGATTACCTCCTATTAATTAAACACACCTTAGACAAAAATCTGTAAGAATTGGTTCTCTTGTGTACAAATGCTACCAAACTAATAACAGAAAAGGGTGTAAAGAAAGGAAGGAGGGAAAAATGGCAACATTTTAATGATAAAATACTTTGGAACAGATTTTCTAATATTATCTCTCTAATACACTAGAAAATCTGATCTGCAAATGTCTTGGTTTCTTTGCTAGAGTGAATGACGGTTGGCATTGGTAAGAGGCAGACTATTGAAGACCTTGACTAATCTTCATCTTGTTCATGGCAATTTTAATATAACCAACAAAATTCCAAAGGAAAGTATAAAATTGTTCAGTTTGATCCCATGCTTTTATCAAAACACAGCATTATTACTGTTTAAAGAGCATCTAACCAGTTTTAGCCCAAATGGAATTTTACCAGTGCACTTTAATTTCCAGAAAAGTTATTCAGAATTACTTGTAACAATTCTTTTTATTGTTTTGACCTCTTCTTTAGGCTTACACTTTCAATGTAAACAGGCTTAAAAATTTACTTAGAACAGATAGAGGTATCTGGTTTACAGAGAAAGCATATTTCATAAACATAAAAATGAAATTATGATAGTGTGTGTGTATGTGTGTGTCTAACTGTACCTAATGTCATAATACTGATTTATACAGAAAAAAAAAATACTGTCAGCCATAGGCCAGTCTGATTATCCAGTCAGACTGAGATTAGGATCAAGTTTAAAGAACAAAATCCCCTCAAAACCAAAAAAAGAAACATTAAGTAACTCTAACCTATTTAATATTAAAGAAAAACTACTCTTTATTATTATTTCAACAACAGACATCATTATTAATCAGTGAGATAGAGTGTGTTCATAAAAACAACAGAGAATGAAGATTCCCCTGCAGCCCATGGAGAAGATGGTGAGGAAGTCTGTCCCCCTGAAGTCCATGGAACAGATATCCACCTACAGCCTGTGGAGTACCCCACACAAAGCAAACAGAGAGCCAGAGAAGGCTGTGATCCTGTGGAAAGCCTGCAATGGAGCAGACTTCCAGCAGGACCTGTAGAGAAAGGAATCTATACTGGAGTAGGTTTACTGGCAGGACTTGTGACCACACTGGAGCAGCCTGCTCCTGTAGGAGTGCATCTCATAGAAGGAGCCCATGCTGAAGCACTTTGTGAAGAATATCAATCCATGGGAAGGACTCAATGTAGAGAAATTAGTGGGGGACTGTCCTTTCAGTGGGGGAGGGACCCCACACTGAAGCAGAAGAAGACAAGGACTTCTCCCCCTGATGAGGAATGAGTGGCAGAGATAATGTGTGATGAACTGACTGCAGTCCCCATTCCCAAACCCCTGTGCTGCTGACAGACATGGTAGAGAACCTGGAAGTTGAGCCTGGGTAGAAGGAAAGGATGGGGGGAAAATGTTTTAAGATTTGGGTTTACTTCTCATTACTTTACTCTGGCTTCTAATTGGTAATAAAGTAAATTAATTTTCCTAAGTTAAGTCTATTTTGCCTGTACACCTGAGTGATCTCTCTCAATCTTTATCTTCACAATGGAGCAATTGTTTTATTCTCTTTCCTGCTCACTGGAGGAGGTGAGACATAGAACAGTTTGTTCTGACATGGTGCCTCTGGTGTATATCCAGGGTCAATTTACCACAACAGCACAAGTCTGTGAACACTTATGGCCTTCAAGAAACCCCTCCAAAACCTCTTATGTTTTGTGACAGTAGTCTTAATAATTAAAAATTACAAGTCTGGAGTTTTGTTCTGCTTTTCCTACACTGTTAGTATAACCAGAAAGTCAGCAAGTCTTAAGGCAAGGCAAAAACATTTTATGAATTTCACTTAGGGAGCAATACCAGTGGTAGAAAATAGCCATATATGTTGAGCAAACCCAACCTTTCTCTATTACCTTTCAACTACAGGTAAAAGCCAAAGTACAGCTGCAAGGGATGTGCTTGCTTCTCCATAAAGTTGTAGGAGAGATCTTTGCTAGGTACCTAACACAATTTAGTTTAAATTAAAGCTGCTATCATTTCAACTGGAGACTGAAAGCACCTGACAGACCACTACATGATCCTTGCATGATCACTGCATGCCCATTTCATAGCAGGAAATCTACCTGATTACCTTACTGAATGATGTCCAGAGGTAAAGTCCAATTTCCCAAACTTCTGTGCACGGTAGCCATGCTTCTCCATGAGATCCATCCATGTTACATAATCTGGATCTAGACCTTTGAAGTTATTCCAAGATTCTGTTAAATGAGTGAAAAGACCACTCCACATAGCTAGGAAAAAGAAATTATGAGTGATTAGTACCCCCCATCTATATTGTTGAGAAGGGATTAATCTTCACACTATTACAGAGATCAAAAGTCCAAACTGTGATACAATGGAGCAAGTTATACAAAGTATTACTTTTCCAAATCTCATTTCATAATCAATTCAAATAATCCCCAGAATTGCAGAAGAAGGTCCTATCTTTCCAGTTGCTATGCAATCACTAAATCAAGTTTTCATTATATCAGAAAATATTCTTCTTGATTTTTGAAAGAAAATGGCATGGTAGTACAGATCCTGATGAAACAATCTTGTATTTACATGTGTTTCAGAGTACTAGTTCCCCTCACTACAGTTAGATTTAATGTGAGTTTAAAGTTAAGTATATCTGTGGACAGAATTACAATATAGTATTTTCACAAATACAATATGCCCTTAATTTTATTCTTTTTAGGTAATCTACTTCACTACCAGTTGCAGAAACAAAGTGAGAATATTAAATAAGATATCAAGAAGAAAGAAAACCAAGGCAAGAGTTGCAAAGGATCTATAAGGGAAGATTTTGTTAGTGAATTCCTATTTTTTTTGCAGCTTATCAAGAATCACTCACTCTTTCCAATGCTAATCTAAAGGTAGTTCCAAAACAAAACTAAGTAATTCCCACAACAGAAATATCTGTAAGCAAAGTGCATCAGCCCTCATGGCAGTACTCATCCTTTCCCCACCCCAAAGCCCTCTTTCCACCATCTCTTTTGGGATCATCCCCAACACCTCCACAGTAGATGCACCCTCAGTTCCTTGCAGGTATCAAGCTCCTGGCTAAGCCAAACGTGTCCTGCTGGCTCAGAGCCTCACATATGAGCTCCGTGGTCATGGCTACCTATAAGACTACTCATAAATCATGAACTGTTTAATTCATTATGCAGTTTCTTTCCCAGAGGAGTACTAACCTGCCATTTTCACAAATTTCTTAAAATTAAATAATTTAAAATAAAGTAATTGTTCTTAGCAATAAAAATTGGCCAAAAGACTCAAGCATCAAGGAAAGGAAAAAAAGGCTGGCTGTTTACTCATGTAACATCACCCACTTAAAATGTGACCATGAGAAAAATAAATGGGGACTTGATATTCAATAAGGGAATATTAAAAATATAACAGTATATTTGGCTGCCTTTGCCTGCTGCTTCTTTCAGTGCCCGCTTTGAGAGGAAGGGGGAATCTCTTTCACAGCTACAGATTAAAGAGGGTCTTTGCAACAACTGAAAAAGGTAGAAATGTTCTAAGATACAACCTTTGATTGAGGAATATAACTTCCTTTTATCCTCCCAGCAAATTCTGCAATTGTGAAATTGAACTCAGAACAACAATCACATCAAGTAAAGAAAAACATCAAAGTATTCAATTAAAGCTACTGGAATATGCATCATGTATCTAGAAGACAGTGGCAACAGCTACCATTTTATTCAGATGTTGTTATTTATTATTTTTTTGCTGAATACAGGAAAGATATTTATTAACTTTGTACTGTGAAGAGAGAGTAGCTCAGAACAGCTTCAGTGCTGTAGTTTCTGCATTGCAGCAGAACAAATGGATGATTTCTCTATAAATCCTGAAGATTTAAAAAAAAATCTGAAGCTTCAGTGGAGTTTGTAAAAAGATTTGGGAACTTACACTTGACTGAAAAAAGGAGAACAAAAAAAAAAAAATAAAAGGGGAAACATATGAAAGAGAAGAGAGAAATAGATGAAAGGGAAGAACACCGTAAGAATTCTAACACACACTAAAGAAAAAAAAGGTGTTATTGAAAAATAAGATAAATCTCATAAAGTAATTTCAAATTTCCCACCATTATCACATATTTAAGTTGACATGTGCAAGCATTTATCTGATGTTTTGCTTGGTTCTACCTGCGCGGGAAGGACAACAAATTGGCGAATTGGTGTAGGCATTGAGAAAGACAGTGCCATGTCTTTTCATAAAATTTATGGAAGGTAAATTCACAGTCTGATTTCCTGGAAAAAATGTCAAGCGTCCATCCTGCAATCAAACAAAAGCAACACATAAACAGCATTAATGCAAACTATTGGCTGCATTAATTCAGATCAGTATAAAATGGATTACTTTCGAAAAAGCGCAATGGGAAAGATAACTGGGCTCCTTTACAGTAAAATTAATTCCACTGTATCACTACACATACACCAAGCTCCAGTTCTTCAGGAGTGGGGTCCTACTATGACACATTCCATGGAAATAGGTATGGTGAAGGGTAACATGGAGTAAGGCTGAATCCCAATGTAGATGTGTGCGCTAGCACATATTTCTGTGAAACCAACATTGATCCTTCATCTTTTTTAAAGGTTTATCCATACAACTTCTCTGTGAAATTCTTTGAAGCTATGGACTGGAAAAGGGATCAGAAAGCTAAAGGAAGGCTACTCTCCCACAGAAACCCCACCCAAAACGGGATACCCCTTTTGATACTTTCATAATGTTAATTTCATTTTCCCCGTATTTGTTTAGACAGTGTTTTTAATCAGTAACTTTAAAAATATTAAACATTTTGAATAGGTAATTTAACAGTGAAAGATTACCATCACATCAAAACAGGTTTCATGCAGAGTGCCATATTTCATGTCATTGCATTTTATCTGTCATTTCTATTCCTTTCCTTGCTTGAATAAGATGTCCCAACACAGCCCCAGTCTGACTGGCGATTTAGTGAACAGAGAGGCAACAGTGCATCTACAGTTTTAACTGCAGAAAAAATTAATTCCTGACATTTGGTTTCTGGCAGAAATACTATTGGATAACCCATCACTGTAAAGAGTCACTTTACCTGGCACCAGTAGAGCTAACTGCAGCATCCCAGCCTCTGAAACCAGCTCATATGATGAGAACATGCTAAATGAGCAATCATTTAATTTTGTATATTACTACAAATGGCATCTTGAACAAGCACTCAGTAGGACAAACTGGAAATAAGGCTGTAATATGCAATGGGAACTTGAACAAATGTTTGGGCTGAAAGTGCTCTGTAGACAGTTGTCCTGGTTCCAGCCCAGGAGAGGGTTCATTTTTGGGGTAGCCAGGAGGGGACAAGGCTAAGATGATTGTGTACCACCTTATGTAATTTTCTATGAACAGGGAAAAGCTCCCTTCCAGGGTAGTGTGGTAGCAGTCAGGTACTGTAAGGCTCTGCATAGGAGCAGTGACCATTCAAATGTGAATTGCTCACCTCCCTTGTACACTTTTGTAATTAATGTTGTTGCTGTTACTGGTCTAGCTCTGCTGATTTTAGTCAATTGCTCTAACCCCAATCCACGACCTTTATCTTTCTGCCTCCAATTCTCTGCTCCAGCCTGCCACAGAGGAACAGCAGTGGACAGAGGAGTGAGCAAGTGGCACATGGTTTGGAGTGATTTCAGTGGGAACACTAAATTGGAGAATACCATTCCTAAACCATGACAAAAGCACACAACCGCTCTGCAGCCTTATCAACAACATATTCTTAAGTTTCTCCAACAAAGTCTTGTTTGAACAGGGGAAGACAATAGTTCCTCATATAGATACTGTGATATCATATTCAATGACACAGCAGCAAAAGAACTCCATGTACTTTGTGCCACAGTATGCTTGGTGTCCTGTAACATGCTTATTGTTTCTAAGGATGACAGGGTATTCAGTGAAAGTAGTAAGTATCTTGAATTGGCTGAGAAGCTGGAAGTTTTAACAGCTGTTTCTGAAAGTCCATCCTCTAATAAGTGTGTAAGATTTCTGTGTTTTGAAATATCTAAGGAAATAAAATTATTTTAACACAAACAAGCACCTTTCGTTGAGCTGCATTGCAAGCAAAGCCTGTCATCCATCACACAGTTAATTTCAAGTAGCAATTTAGGAGCTGAATTGCCTACTAGCACATTTCACCAGGAAACTCTAGGAATAGCACAATGCCTGATGTGACACAGCAGCACAAAGCTAGCTAGCACAAAGCTCATTCAAGCAAGAGGTCACTGTTCTGCAGGCCAAAGATAATCCAACATCACTGAAAAGGAAACTTCTGTCCTAGTTGGCAAAATAGGTGTGATTCCTTCATAGGCAATGTGACCCACAACAAAGGCAGGCAATAAAAAACTCGACCTTTTAACAGCCTGCAGGACTTCAGCCTTTTTCTCTAGAAAAAACTGTTAGTTTCAACAGCACCCAATCCTTCTTATTCTCTGCTGGTGAATATAATCAAAATGGTTCATCTATTTCTACCTTCAAATTAATCTCAGAAAAATAGCTTACACAACATATATCTTTTACTATCTTCTTCTTTGTATGCACTATGCAAATACAACACTTTTCAAAACCTTGTTCTTAATTGTTTACATTAGAATTCCACAAACATTGTCAGTTTTACCCTTATTTTTTGTAAGGGTTACCTCATTAATCCCTGTAATAAAGTTTACAAGAATCTTTCTGCTTGAAGGGGACAGAAAAATTCACCTAAGGTTTGTCTGCAGCTTCTGCTAGCATCTGGATATAAAATGGACATTTACTAACCCTCAGGACCATAAATACTGTTATTCCAACTATTGGTAAATAAACTTTTAGTAAAAGCTAAAAATTTGGAGAAAAAGGCATGCATTATTTTGGAATATTAAGAGAGATTATTTACTGAAAATAAAATTAATAGAGAATAGATTCAAATGAATGAAAGTCAATAAGGAGCTAATACATTAATAAAGAAAGAGCCACTTCTTTATCTTTGAAATCACAACAAATGTGTTTAAAGATAGGGTTTGAAAAAAGATGATACATGTATACCAAATATTAGAAAAAATTCATCCCAAGAAAAACAGGCAGCAGGAAAGAAGACAACTGCTTCTATCTGTGCAGTCAAGGATGGAAGCCCAAGAAGAATAGGAACCAAACTTCCTCAATAGTGAAAGTGAATGTGAAAACACCTGGAACTTAACACCACAGAGCTTATGTTTGATTCCACAACAAGGAGTGTTCAGATACATGATAAGTTAAAAGAAACAAAGACTCCTCAGAGTCAAACATGTATCAAAGCGTTTCCAATGTGCTGGGTGGGCACAGTGAGAAAACTGTGAAGATACATGCACGGATTACTACTCAAGTGGCAAAATTTCTATTTGTCTGAGGGTTAAACCAAATGTATTAATAAATCACTGCAATGAAGCCGATAGATGCCAACTGCTGTAGACACACATCTGACAGGTTTATTGTGTTGTTGAACCTTTTAAGAGCCGCAGTAAACCAGTATTTGATGCCCGGTCAGTCAGTAATTTCAACTGCGATTAAAGGAATTCTCTATCCCATTTATTGTGGAGACTCGACATTCTTAGGATTTACAATGTGCAGGACCACACGGTTTAGCGACCTTTCTTGCCATTAAGTTTTTCAAGCTGAGATGAATGTCGCATTTGTCTTTACAAACAAGCTGTAGATATGCTGGGAGATAAGCTTAGCACTGAGAGATAAAAGAAACAATGGGATGGATTCCACTGATTGATGAATGGGAAAAGAGATTTGCCTTTACAAACAACCTGTGGATTTGCTGATAAAGGAAATTGGATATTGGAAGATCAAAGAAGTAATGGAGAAAAACTGTGAATTGTATAAGAATTAAAAATTAAAAAGGAGGGTTCTACATTAGAGGGAATCTCAGGAATCAGGCTTTCTGGGAAGTCTGTGCCTCTCAAGTACCTCAGTCCATGGGGAAAGAGAGAGGGAAATGCAGCCAGGAAATCGGGATAACAGGAGGCTGCGTCCTCCAAAAATCTGAGAGATCCCAGGGGAATGCATCTCCCTTTATTCCAATAAAGCAAAAGGACTCCTCTGTCTCCTTTTTGGACATAAACCTCCGGGATGACGAGCACGGCCCCGCGGGTGCCACCTGCGCGGAGTTTTCCGCTGCTGTAAGGCGAGCACGGCGCGCCCTCCTGCTCGCCTTTGGTTCGGGGCGCGGGTGAGGGCGCTGGGCCGCGAGCGCCCCGCACGCGGCGGCCCCGCCAAGCCCCGCCGCTCCCGTCTGCGCATGCCCGCGCCGCAGGCCGCGGCGAGGCGCCCACACGGCCGCGGTGCCGTATCCTCGGCAGTTCCGCCCAGGATTTCCCTGCCCTCCCTCACCTGTCAGGGTGCCCCTTCCACGCTCCCGTCACTCACCAAGGAGTCGCAGGCCACCAGCACCACGTTAGATCGGGACTGCTCCCCGTGAGCGGCGGGCCGCGGCCTCGCTCCAGCCCCAGCGGCCATGAGGAGCAGCGCCAGCCCGGCTCGCCCCAGCGGCCAGCCGTCTCGCATCGCCCGCCCGCCGTGGCCCTCAGCTCCGAACCAAAAGGAGCAACAGCTCCGAAAGCGGATTCCGGGGCCCTGGCCACAGCGTAAGATTTGACCGCCACAGCTCTCTATCCGCTCATGCGGCCTACAACTCCCACAGTGCCCCGGGCGGCGGCCTGCAGTTCCCAGCGTGCCTCGGGAGACGGGAACTACATCCCCGCAGTGCCCCAAGAGAACATGGCGGCTGCCTTGCTGCGTCACTGCCCCGCGGTCGGAGCGCGCATGCGGCCGGGCGGCGGCTGAGGTGGCGGCGGCGGCGGCTGAAGGTGCGGCGGGGCGGGGGTCGGGCGGGAGGCGCCGTGGTGGCCTGGCTGGGTCCGCCAGAGGGACCTGGGGACCCTGGGGGGCTGCGGCCCCGGATTGCCTCCCCAGGGGGTCCGCGGCCCCAGACCCCACCCGCAGGCCGGGCTGGGTGGCCTCGCTCTGGGAGCCGGCCCTCTCCCCGGGTTTGCTCCGAAGAGTTATTTTGTTTGTAGGTGTCTGTTCAGCTTATGCTGGACAGTGCCCGCGGTGGGGTGCGTTTGTGGCCGATGCATCTCTTCCCTCCTGGGAAACAAATTATCTCCAGAAGCTGCTGCGGAATGCAAGTCCTACACATTCCTTAGAGATTCTTAGAGAAAGCTGTGAAATTCGTTGTCATCCTATGTCTTTTCATTGCTAAATTAGCGATAAAAATGGGGCTAATTCAACCATTGCTTTATTTTTGCTTTGCAGCTCCTAAAAAGTTTTTCTGTTCTTCAGCTGGTTGCTTTTTTCATCTTTTTGGGTGCTGGCACCAGCACTGTTGTTTCTCAGTCTCATGCTGTTTCACAGCTTCGACTGAGGTGTTCCTAAAGTTCATTTTGGTGTACAACATACACCGAAACAGTGCATGATTGTGTTCAAAAGCGTGGATGTTTCTTTGCTGTGTCCTTCAATGCTTTTTCTTATTTGGTTCATGGCTGTAGTCAGAAGCAGAGCCTGCCTGAAGTGTGCGTGAAGGGAGAGGAGCAGGGTGGGCCACACTACAGGCTCTTAAAACACCTCTCCTCTCCTTCAATGTACCTTAACCTGTAACAAATGTTTAATTCTCGGGTAGCTACTCTGTATCATTTAATTGTTTGTAATAATGACTCCAGCATTGGCGCTACATGCGAGTAGTTTTAGCCATGTCATTTTTTTCATCAGTTTCTAATGCTGTTTGTGTTTTGGCAGATTGTATTTCTCTGTTTAAAGCAATAGACATTTTTGTGTGTCAGAATATCTTTTTTTACGAGAACTTATGGTATGTTCTTTGTATTTAGCAGCCACAATGTCAAATAAGGAGGTGAAGGCAGCATTAAAGAGTGCTAGAGATGCAATAAGAAATAAAGAGTATAAGGAGGCCTTAAAACATTGCAAGGTAATTAATTTTATTCTTGGAAGGTAAGTTTGGGTCTTTTTGCAGATTTTGTTCTTTTTCTTATACCTCTACAGCTGTGTTATAGTGCAGAGTGTAGAGTACCTTATTGATGGTTGAGATGGATTTTCAGATTTAACTTATTATTTGTGTTAGTAAACTTTCATTCCTCTTCCTTTTGAATTTGCTTACATGTGGCAAAAAGAGTGTTAAATCTAGAATGATAGAGATAAAAATCCATTTCTAATGCAGACCTGATAGTGCATTATTTGCCGAGCTGCAGATACAGACTATTAGCTCAGCACTTCAGGTATGAAGCATCATCCTCTGGCATAAGAAACTGAAGTTACTAATCTCAGCATCTTCCTTAAAATTACTTAACTTCTAATATTGCCATATTAAATAATCCACCAAACAGTAGTGATAAAGCTCAGTACATGGATCTGTAAGTTACATTTCTTTTATCAGTTTTACTTAAAATTGTGTCTTTTTAGGCAGTCTTGAAGCAAGAAAAAAATAACTACAATGCTTGGGTGTTCATTGGCCTGGCAGCCGCTGAGTTAGAGCAGCCTGATCAGGCCAAAGGAGCATACAAGAAGGCTATTGAACTTGAACCAAACCAGTTGCTGGCATGGCAGGTATGTGAATGTCCAGTGTTTGTTTCCCTCAGAAGTATCACTGTGCAGTTGAATACTGGAATAAAGCAGAGTTAATACTTGTCTCTTGTTTTCTTGAGGCCCTTAAGTTCCACAGAAGCTTTGGAGTTGATCAGGTTCCTACTAGTTTTGTGTCCAATGTACAACCATGGTGAATTTTATTTTCAGTATAGTTGAGTTTGTATTTCTTGTGTGACATTCAAGGGAGAACATGAATTGAAACAAATGAAGTAAAATTTGTCCATGTAAATTTTTCTGTGCTTGTAACTCAAGAAACACTTGACAGTTCTGTTGCAGAGAGAAAGTGTTTTATCTAGTAATGTATTTTATTCCAGGTTTCAGCATCGAGTGGATTGTTAATGAGTGGTGTTGATACTTGAAAGCAAAAGTGTACATTTAAAGTAGATGTGTGGTGTGTGCATTACAGCCTATTGTAATGTAGATTTACTATCTACAATTTTGTTATTTAATGATTCATGAAACATAAGGTTTTGTATTAAGTCTGTTGCTGATATCAACAATCAATGTTTGTCTAAGATAATAAGGTTCTTAGTATTTTCGTTATAAATGCTATTTTAAAGTATAACTGTTGGGACCCAAATTCAGTGTATGTTGAAATTTCCTCACTTTGACAATTAGATTCTGGCTTTCTTGATACAATACTTAGGTGTATATATTATATATACATATACATTTTTCATATACACACATAGATATATAATCATATGGCATAGTGAACTTTTATATTGTTTTTTGTGCAGACAAAATCACATAATATATACAAATTTCAAAGAATTGTTAAAAATTCTTTAGTTAAAAAAGTGAAGAAAGCTTTTCACTTAATGTAAGTAGATTGAGTGGGCTGTGCAGAATTCTGCACAGTGATTACTGCCTTAACACTTGACCCCATTGAAGGCAATGGAATGTTTCTTGTATGCAGAACAGGTAGCATTCTCATAAAACATAAGCACTGTCATCAAATCTTACTTTCATTACTTGTCTTGTTTTGTTTTTTTTTGTTCTTAAGGGATTGGCAAATTTGTATGAGAAACCCAACCAAATAGATGTCAAAGGAGACTTAGCAGATGTTTACCAAAAACTCTTGGAACTCTATGAAAGGTAAAGAATATTGAATGCCATAAATTCAGGCTTGAGATTTGTGGTTCAGTGAATGCCATTGCTGATATACAGTACAGACTTGGGGTTTTTGAAGCCTTCTCACATCAGTGGTTCGGACCTTTTGCTAATGTTTTCTCTTCTTAGGTAAAGGTTTTGTTTTTCTATCCCTTTTGGTAGACCAAAAGCTCCTGGTTTACTTGTACTTGAGGCTAGTAGTTCAGGAATTCCATGTTACCCTATTCCTGTCTAAACTCACTGCCTTGAAGCATTTATCTCTGATAGTTCATTGCCTGCATTAATAAGAAGGCCTATTTTTCACTGCTTTAAGATCACAGAATATGTGTCATGCAATTCATAGAGGCACAGTTCTAAACAAATCTAAATCAGCTGTCACTGAAGTGTTTGGTTATTCTCTTATTTTGAAAACTGATCAAAAAGTCCCTAAAAGTAATTTTTTTTTTAATTCAGAACATCAATGAGTGAAACTTCTAGGCTGATTTGTAGTATTTATTCTCAGTTTAAGTTTGACAAGTGAGCTTACTGAAAATTATTTGTCAGAATTTGAAAAAATTACACTAACAAATTAAAAACTTAGCTTTTGGGGGGGATTTTTTTTCTTCTTTCTAGTGGTGACAAGCAGAAATGGTGTGATGTATGTAACAAGCTTGTGGAACTGTACCATCAAGAAAAGAAATATTTAGAGGTAGGTCAAGTGCTTTCTTTCTTTCTTCTAACAATAATTTTCCATTTGATCTAAATGCTTTTCATCAAGGAATCCCCACTCTTGTAGATCACTTAAGATTTCCTTGTGGACCACAACCAGAAAGAGCTGATTTTAACTGTTTTGTCATTTCCACTGGATGAGACTTGGATGCAATCCATTAAGCTGACAGAACTGGGAAAGACTATTAATGTTGAGACTAAAAGGCAGAATATTGTTCTTCTCTTGTGTTTCCAGAAGTCAAAAATGATATCAACTGCACATTTACACACAGTATGTGTGAGTCAGGTGTCCCTTGCCTGGCTTGGCCAGTGCTGGGTGTCTGAGCCTTCCACTGGTGGGGTTATCCCTTCCTAGGCTGTTACTGAAGCTTCCTTCTAGGGGTAAGGTGGGATATGTGCATAGCCTGAACTCAATTGCATGTTCTTATGGTACTGCATTCCCAGCACAATGATAAGGACATGAAAAACCTCTGCAGAGCAACACTAGTTTTGCAGAAATCATCGTGACACTGGTCAGCGCCATGAAGTGGAGTTAAATGCCTGTGTGGTTCAATAGTAATGTTTTCTGCACTCTCTATGTTATTGTTACAGAATGTATATTTTTCTTTGCTCTTTGAAAAGGCGGTTTTCTTACATGGTGGTGCATGATCATACTCCATGTCGCCTTCCCACTTTTCCTTCAGCATTGGAACATGAGAAGTTTTGCAGCCCAGCACAGAGCATGGGCTGAAGACTATTAATTAGCTCCAAAGCCTCACTGTATACAACTTCTTAAACTAAATTTATTGTAATAGTTTAGCATATGAAGGCATACTTACTCTATATGGCTCAAGAAACTCAAGCTAGCCTTAAGGGTCCAATTTTTTCTTTTCAGTTCTGTTGACTTTTCCACACTGGAATTTCAGTGTTGACTACTGCTTGTTATCTTTCCATTCATGGTGCTCTAGATCTTTAGGTCTACTTTTATTGCTGATTTCCTCCAGGAGCCAGAGTCAGAATTCATATTCTCTTGATGTTCTCTACCTTATTTACTGTACTTTGTACTTTTTTTATTTACTTTGCAACTTGCTATTAATTTAATCAGAAAGCAGGTAAATCTGGGTTACTTTAAATGTGACTGTGTTGTCTACCCTAGAGTGATAAGAGTTTGATACCAGAGGGATAATCCAAGTCTGTGCACTTTTGGCAAAGAAACAGGGTGTGCAGGATCTGCTTTCTGAGCAAGGACAGAAAAAAGAAAACAGGAGGACATCTGACTTGGGAATGCCAAGCCTAAACACAGCCTAAGCAAGAGTATTAAAAGACTGAACCAGGGGAGCGTTTTAGGGTAATAAGCAATTATAATATGTATGTGGTGTCTGTGTATAAGCAATGCACTTGCAGAAGGTCTGAATGTACACTAGGTGGGGCAGTGCCCTGTGCAGCCTTTACCCAGGAAATAATGCTGACTCCTCAAAGCTGCATTGGTGTTAAGGAGTTTATGTACCTAGTTTCCAGTGAATTTTGGTGACAAGTTGACTATTTATATCTGACTTCCAGCTCTTTAAAGAGTAACAGCATGGATCATTTGTTCCTGTTACAGGTGGCTGAAACTTGGCAGAAGCTAATAAAGATGAAACAGGAGGAAGGTGCAGAAAAGGCAGAGCTTCATCAACTTTGGAAGAAGATGATCCATTTACTGAAAGACAGTACAAGGAACCAGGATAATAAGACTGGGCAGTTGGTAATGTTTCTCACTCCTTATTCAGCTAGGTACATATATATGTACAGTGCAACTAGTAATCGAAGCCTGTTTGAGTTGATTGTCTCAATGTTCAGAGATACTAAGCTTCTGAGGAAAAGCTGGGCAGTTTTATCTTCTGACAAAAACAGCAACTGTGCAGCAGCCTGAGATGAACCTTAGGTGTAATGAGTCACCTAAATTCTTCACAAATTGTTTTAGCATGGTTCTTTCCACAGCATGTAGTCCTTCAGTAACAGACTGCTCCAGCATGGGTCCTTTTCTTGCTGTCACATATTCTCACACCTCTCTCTGCCTGTAATTGCTCTTACACTGGTTTCTTCCCCTTTTTGAATCTGTTACCCCAGGGACACTACCAACATTGCTGATGCTTCCAACCTCAGCCAGCAGCATGTCTGTCTTGAAGCCAGCTGACTCTGTTGGACATGGGAAAAGTTTCTAGCAGCCTCTCATAGAGCCCACCCCACTTAGCCTCCCACTAGAAAAGCTTTGCCACCTAAAACCAATACAGATGTTCTTCATAACAACAGGCTTCCCCCTGCTTTCATCCAGGTTGGAAGAGATGGCTTTGTGAAGTTTTCCCATTTTCTTGTACCTATTCTTTAACCTATATAGCAATGTTTTGGTTCAGATGTTAAGCTTTTAATTCTTAGAGAAGTGTCAAACCTGATTGAAACCAAACAGAATGATCATGAGTTTACTCATCCTGTGTTTCTGTGGACAAGGTTAATTTTATTTTAACTGATTTATCCATTCTTGGAAGATGAACCACCTTCAACATGAAAGGTACAAATTTCTCATCTCCTGTCTGCTTGATAGCAGTGCTTCAAAAAGGAGAAAATACAAACAAGTAATTTCAGATGGCAGAAAATTAAATCTGAATCTACTTTTGAGAAGGCAAAAGCTTTGACTTATGAGCTAGTGTAGAAAAATAGGTGCTACAGGTAGTACTGCTTTCCTTTTCAGAAAGAAAAAATAACTTGAAAATATTTTTAAAGTAGCATAAACATCAGGAATAGGTTTCACATGCAAATCTACAGTTTAGTTCAGTTCTGAGTAAAGCACTTGAACCTGGAAGGATGTGGACCTGAAGACAGCACACTTCAGTACTGCTCTATGACAAGCTGTGTACAACTTTTTGTTTAGCATGCTTGTTTGTAAGCCTGTACTTTGGTGCCTGTGTTCCCTAATATATAAAGAGCCAAGAAAAAAAAGACTGGACTTCTAGACCAGAGTGGAGAGAAGGGCTGACAGGTAACCTTACAAGATAGTAACCTAATTTCCTTCTTTGAAATTGGATTAGGTTTGAAGAAGAATGTATGTTCTTAAAAATGTTACCTTCCTTGTACCATCTTATGGGTGGCAGCATTTTATTGCTTCATCTTGTACTAGACAATTTAGATACTTTAGATGCTGGGTGCTGCTTCATGATAAGGAGCTTGCTTCATGACTTTACCTGACTACCTAGCAGTAGTGTAAACTTAATGAATAGGATCTAGACAATAACATTTAACTATCCACTTTAATATGGAAGGGGTGGAAAGCACGTCCTCTAAGGAGCAGATGATAACTTTGGGTTTTCCTAGTTTGGAAGAGACAGTACAGGGCACTGTCTGCAGCTTCCTGAGCTGGGGAAGTTGAGAGGGATGTGCTGAGCTGTTCTAGTCTAGTGATAGAATGCGTGGGACTGGTTCACAGGACATTACACATGGCAGCATTTCCTTATCAAAAGGGTGGTCAAACATTGAAGCCTTCCTAGAAAGTCAGTTGATGCCCCAAATCTGTCATTGTTCAAGAGCCATCTGGTCAATGCCCTTAATAACATACTGTAGCTTTTGGCCAGATCTGAAGTGCTGAGGCATGTGGACTAGATGATTGTTGTATGTTCCTTCCAACTGAAATACTCTGTTCTACAAAGATAACATCTCCCTAGATTAATTTTTTTTGCACTAATAACAAAAACACTTTTTGTTATTTCAGCTTTTGGCCGCATTTGAACATGCACTGCTCTCTGCTGACACTGTTCCTGGTGATGACCACCAAAATCTTTACAAAGACTTCATACAGTGCTTGTCAAAGGTAAGATTATGTTAAAGTGTGTTTATAGTAGGAAAATTAGATGTATTGTTTCACATCTGAGAGCTCACACAAATAACTGTTTACTTTTTTTTCCTTTGAAGTTTCCACATGAAGCAGCTAGGTTGGAAAAAGCCTGTCATGATATGGTAGCTTTATACCCTACTGTGAGTTACCCTTTGGAAGTACTTTGCTTGCACTTTGTTCAGTCAGGTGAGTAGGATGGATTTAGGCATTTCTGGGCCTTAAATTTTTTAAATAGTTGTTTTTGTGACAATCTATTAACACGTCTTTACCTTTCACAAAGAGTGTACAAGTACGCTCTTTACTTCTGTGTTTTGTTTCTGGAAGTAAAGTGTTTGGTCCTGTGACTTGTCATTTCCTATCCCTGTAACTGAGTAACTCTAGGTGACAAAAACCTCCTGTGACTTAAGTCCAGCTCTTTGAAGTCTCAAAGAAAAAATGCCTTACTTGAAAAGCACTCTTTCCAGATAAATGAGGATTAACTTCTTGATCTTTTAAGAAAAAAAGAAAAGGTGTTAGCCTGTGTTCTGAATTTCACAGTTGACTACACTTAGGTTACTTCTGACACAGATTCTCTTTTATCATCCAAAAAAAAAATCCCAAAACAGATAAACATTTGTGAAACTCTGGTAGGACATGTGCCTTGTGAATAGGGAATAAATAGATCTATGTAGATATGTATTCTGAGTAAAAAAAGAGAATCTTTGAGGGGAAAGAAAGAAAATGTGTGTTCACAAGTGCAGGGATCTGAAACTGTGCATTATTATTTTGAATCATTTACTAAACAGCATTGCAATAGTGTTGGACACTTTTTCATCTTTTTCAAAGCTAATTACTAGATTTTAGCTTTTCATTTTATTGTTTAAGACATCAGAAGTTGATTTTATTTATTTTTAAACCAAGGAAACCAAATCCGAAAAAGCCCCTCTAGAAACAACTTTCGGCTTAGGTAGAAAAAGACTTTTTTCTGTTTTGAAGAAATGGAATATGGTAGCAAAATAAAGCAAGTTTGTTTTGAAAGTATGAGGACGATTGAAGCCCAGATTCTCAATTTGTAAAATGTTTGAAAATGCATTATATTTTGGAGAAACGGGCAGAAACTAATTTTCAAAGGAAAAGGTTAGCATGATTCTTGTATACTAACACTGGCAACATCTCACTGTCCTACAAGCTTCTTGAAGGGGAAAGGATACGGCTTAGTAAGCATTTAGTAAGGCTGTTTGTTTTGACCTGAGTTACATGTTTTAATCCTTCATGCCCTGCACTGCTCGTAGGCTTGTTGATTCAGACACATTGTAAAGTCACCTCTAGCAAATGCAGATGAAAGCAACTGTTATCCCACATGAATCAATAATTTTTTAAAGAATATAATAGTTGGAAGGTTGTTCCAACAAGTCACAAAGTTCCTGTAAACATTGCCAAGTCTACAATCACTGCTAAAAACGAACATCAGAAGTTAGTGGCATCAGTTAAAATTAAGATAAAACATGAAATTTTATGGTTTCACAGCAGGGTAGTTTCAGCAAGCTTAGCACAGCAAATTTGTAGGTACAAAATGTGTCTTCTGAAAGGAAGTTATTTTGATTTATTTGTGGCAGATTTAGACATGGGGGCATTCAGCTGCATTAACGCGAAAAGCATATGAAGGGATTAATACTTATTAATAAAGGAAGTATGCCTGGAGTAATTTAGCAAAAGTAGTTATTCAGGTTTCAGACTGTCATTTTATTTTATTTCACAGTACTGAGTATTTAGATTACTTCTTGGGTTTTGGTTTTTTAAATGGGAGAGAGGGTGATATAGTGATGTAGTTGGAAAATGACTTTGAGCTCTCAGGATAAGGATCATTTACATAGGTAAGATAAACTGTTGCAGTTATGTTTTTGTAATCTAAAACTCTGCAAAATGTGACTTTTTCTGAAACCAGGTACTTTGTCAGAAGAGGCTCTGGATTGTTTCTCTAGGCTTTTGGAGATGGATGCAGACAGTGGTACAGGCATCATTTGTTTTGGTATAAAATGCCTCAAAGAAAATAAATACAAGGAGGCAGTTAAGAATCTGACTGAAGGTAAGTGTGTAGTACAAGATGTAACTTGAACATTAGCTTTAATTTGTGTTGAAAAGTTAGGAAATCTTATACTTGTGTAGTGGGTTGTGAATTTTAGGACGAGATTAGATTTTAAAAGAATGTTGAACACTTTGGCTGCTTGTGTTGAGATTTTTTTAATATAGCTTTAAGTGCAACATCTCTGAAGCCCTTCATTTGTATTGTAGTCAGCTCTGTATGTTTTATGGTAAACTATTTTTAATCCTACTGTTACTGGGGAAATAACTGTATGAAACACTTAATGGAGCAATAGCAGTAAATGAAGGAATGTGGAATTTATGAAGTAAAATGTAATGCAACTTCTCTAGTAGAGTCACTGCATTTCTCTACCTGTACAAAGATGACTTTTTTCTGAAGCTACTTAATTTTAAAACCTCTTTAACACTTGCATTGGATAAAGGCTTACATTGAGTATCTAGAGAGAAATATTTTAAGTTACTTTCTTTTTTGTTGTTGCTTTACAGTGACCATATTTGCTGAAGACTTGGCTTACTCATCTGTAAATTAAATTGCTTATATTGAAATGGCAAAGCTCTTTCTTAAGTATAAGTATACTAGTGGGAAAATGAGACTGCCCACTCTGACTGTGCTACTGTGGTAGCTTATAGTGAAAGCTAGGTAAATCATTGGAATGTAAGCATTCATGAATCAGACTATGCTCTGGGTTTAGAATAAGATTTGTTTCTGCAATGAAATTTTGGAATATTCTGCAGTGAAACAGTATCATGCCTAAAACATGAAATAAAAGTTTCGTGTGCCTAAGAGTTCATGAAGAGGAAAAAGAACCTTGGAAAACAAATTCTTCTGACTTAAATATCCATTGTATGTTTTGATTAAAAATAATTAATTATTAGGTTGTTTTTCTATTTTTACTTTTACTCATAGACTTTGCTTATAGTGGAGAGAAGGCAAAGACAAGGCTTTTGGTATAATGTCTAAATATGGACACTTTGGAAATAATGTCTGTTCTGACCAGTCACATGTTTGCATCTTAGGCATTGAGGCTTCCAGGCATTACTTAGCAGTTATATCAGAAGACATTAGTGAATCTTTAATTTCCATTGTATAATTCAGTATTATTAGTGAATCGTTAATTGTGGCAGTTTCATCAGAAAGTTTCAGTATATGTAATGTTATATGCAAAATTAAGCCTAACTTATATACTTTCTAGTTTTTGCCTTGTTGCATGGAAGCCTCTATGTCCATAGCAGTCTAAAATAAGACTCAGAAAAAATTACTGCAAGTCTTGCTATCTGATTGATAGTTTTTGATAACATTATGTGTAAATAAAGTATCTACTAGCTATAGTGTCTTTGCAGCTCTAAGCAACTTTTTGAAGTGTCTTTTTTAAACTCTTACTAGGTTTGCAGAAGACTAACCAGTGTCCAGCAGCATGGCATTATCTAGCAGAGGCACAGATGAAAATCCATGATCACAGGAATGCTGTCCTGTCCTGTAATAAAGGTAACTGCCTGCTAACTGAAAGAGCAGCTGCAGAGCTACGCTGCTTTATGTAGCCCAGCCAATGTAGCCTTTGTGTGGTAGGTCTGAGTTAGCAGTAGTCACAGTCCATTGCTTTTTGAAGTCTCAAGGTTATGCTGATTAGTTTCAGGAACAGAGAAAATACTTGGCTAAGTGGATCCAGAAATGGTTAATGACGGTTAATATTTAGAAGGTTTACAGTTTCTGGTGTGCTGCTGCTGCCAGTGGTTGACAAATGCTGGCAAGTGACAAATTGCCTGAAACCACAAGGTAGGTGTTACAATTATTTAGCCTGGTAGATTTCATATTTAGACCTGAAAAACAAATTTTTAATCAATCATTTAATGTAAAATGCAGAAATTATGAATAGTACAGCTGCATCTGAAGACTCACTGAATGTAAAACTTCATCTGTGCTATCTGGCAATGAGGGCAATTATTGTGATCTAGTGATGCATATTGCAGCTGAACAGAGCCACTCTTTTGTGGTTATAAATGTGGAGGCAATAAAGTGGACCTCTTGTGTAGCAGGGGTGAAATGCAGTGAAAAATTTCTCAAGACTTGAAGTAAAAGTATACAGACTTGGCCAAACAATCATGGGAAATCAAGGGAAAGTACTTGCTGGAGAGCAAAATTCAAATTACTTGGGTGGAGGAAAAATTGAACAAAATAGGTAAAAAAGATACTTATTGGAGAAAGGCTGAAAATCAGGTAATTCTTTTCCCATCTGTTTTCAGTGTGGAAGAGCTCAGGATAACTTTATACCATGACCCTTCTTTTCAGCAGATTGATCTAAAACTCATCTGTGATTACAGTGTTAATAGCAGTGTGTGTAAAACAGGACAAGGAAACATAGCATTAAGGAACTATGAAATACCAAATTACAAATTGACTGAGGAAGATAAAGATGAAAATGCTGGAGTTTTAAGGAGTTTCCATAATTGCTTGCTGAAACTGACTTGGCACCCAAATTCTTGGAATTAGGTAGCATGTCCCTAAATTTTAAAAAAGGCTCCAGGAAAGTTCAGGGAAAACACTGACGGGTTTGGTATATTTAGAGGTTGAAGTAGTTAAAAATGAAACAATAACGTTAAAAAATTGATGTAGGAAAATACCTTGGGGTAGACAGCCTGGCCTTTTTAAAGTTGCTTATTTAGAACTCCTTCAAGGAACTTAGGAGCTCATAAAGAAGATTTCCATGTGGTAAGTGGTAAGATCCCTTAAATCTGTTAAGACTGTTAAGGAAAATTAGTAGCCTTGGGTTAAGAAGTTGAGTGTTGGGTTTTTTAAGTTAAAAAGTAGAGTACAGTATAGTAATTACATCTGTTTTCAGGTGGAAGGAGGTAACCCTGACACTTCCTGATACCTATGCTGTTTATGAATGCTGAGTAGTAATGCTTTAATTTGTTGCTATGCAAAGCAGACTGCAAAACTTTGAGGGGATTACCAGGGTGCATGACTGTGTGTTAAGATTACAGAATTTTATTTATTATTTTAAGTGTGGAATGATAGAGTTGTGGGAAGAAGTCTTCTCACAAAGCTACCCTATGCTCTCATTGAAGAAGAGTGCAGAAGGTTCTCATTAGTATGAAAGAATATGACTGTTTCTTTCCTCTGCTATGCTTTACAGGCAAGTCACATATTAGCAGTTTCAGAGAAGGGAATGGTTGTGAAACATACCATCAACACACAGTGGCTTTAAGAACTTCAGCAGCATAATAAAATCTATGTGTAGTTTTGGTAACTATCCACCCCATCTCAAAAAGAAAATAAGAGTAGAAGTTAATTGTCTAGAGATAGGTTGATCAAATTAATTAAAACATGCAGCATATGAGAACAAGTAAGTAGCCTGTCAAGTCCTTTTCCAGGCTGGAGAAGAGATAATTCTGGGCTCTGTGACAATGCAAATGATGTTCAATATAATTGAAGATTGAGTGTATTGTTTTCCAGTGTGAGGTCTGGCTCGTGCCAAATGCAACTAAAATGTCAAGCTCAGAGCAAACAAAACAAGTTTTTGTTTTCCAGTGTAAGAAGTTAAGCTCCTTGCTAAAAGATGGTGTTGATGCAGGAGTTTTTGAGTCCGAAACATCTGTGGAGAGTTGGAGACAATTTTGGGGAAACGTTGCTTTTTATTTGTCTTGTCTTACTGGCTGTATCTAATGAGACAGAAGCTCATCATGCATGAGAATAAATAAATACAAATTAATTGAGTTACACAGGAAGTTCTTGCCTTTGGAGAAGGTGATGCTCAACAGAGATGCCTTCAGTCTTGGAGGCGAGATGATACTCTATATTCAAAAAGTAATCAGAATTGTGTTAAAGGGTACAAAGTAACTTTTGTACAGCACCAAGGTAAATCACAGGTTTAGGTAGTATTCTTTTGTTTGAACAATGAATTGCAAAACTACTTATCTGTTGAAAGGTCATTGTTTCTTTAGAACCAGTGATAAAAATGGTAGCACTTCATTTATAAGGCCTGCAGCTAGTAAGCAGTCAATGTACATGCATCTGAGCTGACCTCCTAGAAGTGACTTAATTTTTAAACTTGAATGAATAGAAATTTTACAGGGCAATTTCTTATATATGGGGTAGAGCAGTCTGAATGGTGCTCTATTGAACAGAAAAATTGTAATTAATAAGATTTTAAAAATATTTGAAGAGTGCTGCTCTCTGTACTTTTTATTTTCTTGTACAACTTGATGAAAGCTTCTTCCTGTCAACAGCTCTTGAGGTTCTTGGAACTCCTGAGGGTCCTAATCTTCGGTGGAAGAACCTTGCCCTTCAGTTGAAAGCAGAGACTTTGATTAAAATAGCTGATGCTGATGCTGCAGAAGAAGCCATTAAAGCACTTGAGCTGGTACTTTTATTGACTAAAATGTGTTGGGGTTTTTTTAAATATTAAGTATTTAAATATTTAAGTATCTTTCTGTGCTTAAGTTGAGTATTTCTGGCCTCCTTGCAGCTTTGTGGTTTAGACTGTTCCTACCAACTGTTGTGTAATTCAAACATTTCTTCCATCCCTGCATTTTCAGGCTTTGCTGCAGCTCTTTTTCATTTGCAATTCCAATTTTAGAAGCTGTCACTTTTGACTTTGTCTGGTCTTGCTCACTGTTGCTGGGTTCTTGCTAGTTCTATGCTGTTATTCATCTTAATTTGAATTCATGTTATAGTCCTGCCTCCTGTATCTGTCACTCACTTGTCATTAGTCATGAAGAGGAACATATTATTTTAAGATTGAATGGTTAAATTTTAGCAGAAGTTGCTTCACCTTGTTTTTGTCATACAGTTTCATTCTTTGTTGTTGTTCTTCATATTTCTATACCTTTGTCTTTACTCTCTACAATCTTATGTTTGATCTTCATCAGAATTATTCTAAATCTTCTTGGGGTAATAGAGAAAACCACTAAATGCTTTCTTGTATTTATCTTCATGCAGTCTACCTGCTTTTGTCAACTTGGACTTCTTAATGTGGGGAGAGATTAATTTAATTGTGTTTATTTCTTGGTTTTCTAGATTGTAGATGGAAGCAATGATCCAGTGGTTTCAGCTCTCAGGGGTCAGGCTTATCTAAACAAAGGTTTAGTGGACCAAGCTTCAAAGGTTAGTGCTTTTTGTCATTTCTGTGACCTAAGTGCAATTCTTGGTTTCATAGGTGAAGTAACTAGGGAAAAATGGCATTCTTTTGCAGATTTCACAGGAGCTTCTGTTGTCCCACCCTGATCTGGCTGAGGCCCATGCTCTAGAGGGTTTCATCCATTATTCCCAAAAGAACTATGAGCTGGCAGAGAAAAGGTACACTTTTGTTTTCTTTCCTCTAACAGGGAGGTGTTTATGAGAGAGTAGAATACACTGTTTTGCAGCTTTTGAGAATTGTCTGACCTGATCTGTGTTCATTTTATTTAGTTTTCTAAATGCTATTGAAAGGAAAGCTGGAACTGCAGAGTATCATCAGTACCTGGGGCTCACATACTGGTTCATGAGTGATGAGACAAAAAAAGACAAAGGAAAAGCACTCTCTCAGTTCTTGAAGGTAAAGACTGCTTTAACTGTTGATGTAGAATTAGTGTTTTCCTACATCAGAAGCCAAATACGGAAAATACACTGAGTGGAATGAGAGACTTGAATATACTCCTTGTTACAATGTGTGAGCCTTCAGAGCCTGCAAACTAGGTTCTGCTGTGCAAAAAGGCATTGCAGGGAGCAGTGCAGTTACCTTGGATCTCCCTGCTTTTTCTTCCTCTTTCCAACGAGTTCTTTAGGCCTTTGAATTGGCAAAATTTAGTGGTGATTCCCTCAATATTCTCTCCTTGGGGTTTGGGAAGTGGAAGCCTCTAGATATGCAGCATATATCTTTGAGGACCTTTTGAAATAGGGAGGGCAGAATTAAAATTGAAAAAACACCAAGGAAAAAAGGTTGAGAATGGTGTTAGGGTTTCACTGTCTGTCCAAGGATGTGAGTTGGTAAAGCCCCATAATTGATATGCTTTTCATTTTTCTCTGAACATAGATCATAACATGAATTCAAAATATTTAGTTTAACATCTGTATTAGTAACTTGGAAGTATACAAAACAAAGCTCTAGGCACTATAAACTCACCATGTAACTTGATTATATGTATCAGGAACTCAAATCACTGCCTAATGTTTGCACTTTGATAACAGCAGACTATAGTGACAGATGTAGTTGAACTGTTCTTGCATTTTATGCAATCTTTCTTACTATTGACAAAGCTGTTTCCTGCTCCTTGCAGTCTGTGAATTTCTTAACTATAAGCAAAGCTGCCAAGTGCATCTAAGAAGGAACTAAAACTTTTGAAGTTACTGGAGTTAATTGTAGTGTAATACGGTAAGAGTATGAACATAATGACTGAAACAGAGTAGAACATGAAAATTATGAGATGTTGTAAATATTTACTTTCTCCTAGCATAGCTGTTCTAGTACTTTGTGTACAAAATGCCCTGTGTCATGAGATTTGTAGCAGATTTTCCAGATATTTAAAGCTCAGGTAATCTGTGCAATTTTAAAATAAAATTTGACAGCTGAGATATATCACAGAAGGGGCTTAAAATAAATGATAAGCAGAGGCTGAACAAGTAGCTATCACTGAACCTGTCTAGAAGTATAATCCTTCAGAATGCCATCTGATGTTGTATTCATATTTCCTTATAGGCTGCAAAATTGGACAGCTACTTGGGAAGTGCCTTTTGTTATCTAGGTAACTACTACAGAGACATTGCTGGAGACAAAAGTAGAGCTCGTGGTTGCTATAAAAAGGCTTTTGAACTGGATGAGATGGATGAAGAATCTGGAACAGCAGCTGTCAACTTAAGTGTGGAACTTGGAGACATGGTATTGTACATTCAGAATGTCAGATTACTGCTGTTTTGTTGTTCTTCTATTAATCCTTCTCTTTCAGGAAACTTCAAGTTCCTCTGTATTTAAGGTCAGAAAACAAATGTTCTGTCATTGCCTAGCAGCTTTTGTAGTTGGACTTGCTTCAATTTTGTGTTCCAATTCCAAGTTAAATTTATCTGGGGAGGAGGCTGAGAGAACCAAGCTTGACATTAGAGTCATCACGTGTGATACAAATGAAAGATTTTTCTCAGTAGGGAGCATAAAGAGAATGTTGGAAGTTTTCTTTATTTAGCTTGCATAACTTTTTTCCATCCTCCACCTTGCTGCTTTTAGGAAAGCATAAAAAGTCATAAGAATATTTTTTTTAATGTTTTTTGTTTGCTAACTTAACATTTGGTGCTTTGCTAGGACACTGCTCTGTCAATCCTGAATGAAGTAACTGAAAAAGCAAGACCTGGTACAGCCAAATGGGCCTGGCTTCATCGTGGACTTTACTACTTGAGAACTGGTCAGCCGTCACAAGCAGTGTCTGAGTAAGACAACTGGTGGTTGGTTTAAATCCTTTTCTACAAATCCCACTGAAGAGATCTTTGCTCATAGCAAGTTTTCAAAATAAATGAGATGATTATATAGCTTGTACTTAAAAATGAGAAGTGCGTCTGAGTGAGCTGTGTCTCTCTTCAATTCTCTTCAGTTCTAAAAGTGACAGAATGTAGTCCTGTTAACATAGCAGTGTTTTGTACTGACAAGCCTGGTGGCAGGCACAGACAAGCTGCTACAGTACTCAATAACCAGGGTAAGATAAAATTCCTAAAATTGTGTAATGCCCTCTGAAGATGAAGAAGCTACTGTGCTTTGTTTGAAAGTTATGTGTAATTGTGCATTTGTGTCCTGAAGAGTATATAATGCAAAATTAGTGTCCTGAGCATATACAATGAAAGAAAAGAATTTATTTTAAATTGTACCATATTTAATTTAAATACATGTATGTCTTGATATGTTCAGTTTGCAGGCAGCTCTCAGGGCTGATCCAAAAGATTCCAACTGCTGGGAGTCTCTAGGAGAGGCTTACTTGAACAGAGGTAGCTACTCAACAGCTCTGAAATCCTTCAGGAAAGCAAGTGAGCTGAACCCAGGGCTCGTGTACAGCATTTACAGAGCTGCAGCACTTGAGCAGATTCTAGGCAAATATGAAAATGCTATAGCTACCTATCAACAAATTTTAAAGAAGACAGAAAACTATGTGCCTGCACTAAAAGGTAGTATGTCTGAATTTGAAAATGTTTGCTTTTCCTCCCTTTACACTCTAATGTTTCAGTCTCTTGGAGGGTTTTTTGGTGTATTGAGCTTTTCTTGTGTGAAGGGATAGAGCTGTATTTTAGATCGAGCCATGAGGTCCCCACATGAAACAGTTTGTAGTAGCATAAATACCTGAAAAACTCTAAAATCATGAAGAATGTGAATGATTATTTCTCTTTCAAGTAAGTATGAAAGATAATTAATCTTGTGTGGCTACCAGGTCAAGTGAGTAGGAAAATTGATGATGCATAGTGGAAGCCAACTGACAGTGCTGCAGTTTTAACTAAGCAGTAAAACACTTCCTCAGCAATGAAATCAGACTGCCATTTCAAAGAGGTGGACTTATACTGATTTTCTTCTGGTCCTGACAATGCATTCCTCAATTCTTCTGTTAGTCTAGTTATTCAGACCTGTCTGAGCTTCTTCAATTAGTGCAAAAATAGCACTAAATCCCAAGAGGTCTCACAAGTGTTACAGGTGGCAGGAGTAGAGATCCTCAGGATGTAGGTAGGAGTAGAGAGAAGTGGGGTAATTGGAACTTCCTCATCGTGATGGAACTGTGATTCTAAAGTTATATAATGCAGGGAGTATATAAAATTCTGGTAAAAAGATTAATAATTGCCTATTTTAAGGAGGTGCTGTTTGCTGCTGGTTTTAATTTTTAAATTTTTTTTCATTGTATTTAAGACCTTTTGGTTTTTAGATTAATCTAAACTGATTCTTGTGAGACTTAATTCAGAATTGTTGGGTAATTGTTGCAACAGTAGGTTTTTCATCTGCAAAAGTTACAGTGTGGTTGACACCTCTGCCTCCTCCTGTGTAACTCAATTGATTATTTTCCAGGCTAAAGTGACATGGCAAAAGCTCCATAATGGAGTTGGAGAGTGTTGTATTTAGGCAGTTTTACTAGTTGTTGGGCAAGAAGGCAAGGGCTGACTGCAGCAGCAGTTTGCAAAGGTGCTGTATAGAGCTGTGCACATGCTTATGCCTTTTTCAGTGTCTGTAGGTAACAGTTGGCAGTGTTACTAGCATTAAAACACTTTAAAAGTACTTAAGTACACAGTATCAAGATTCTTCCCCATATTTTCTTTATATTTACTGTTTTCTTGTATCTCTCCAGTCTTCTTTCATAATTGCTCACATTGTAATCTCTGATTTGTTAGCTCTAAATCCTTTTAAGTCTCCAAACAGCCTTCACTTTCTTAGAGACATATTATGATGTATGGTCTAATATTCTAATTTTTGTGGACCTTGAAACTCTCTGAAGTTCTTTGACTCTCCATCAATGTTCATGTTGTACTGTTGTGATCGATTTAAACAGTTTCTGAGTTGAGTTACTGGAAGCGTGATCTCTAGTAACTGAGAGAAGAGCTACTGGTGTTACTTCACTGTGCCTTTTCAATGTGTTTTGATTTTGTGCTACAGAGTATTTATCCTGCTTCTGTTCTAGCATATCTTATGTGTAATTTTGGGGGAAAAAATCAATTTTGTTTTTTGATTATGGAGCATCTTGACATCTGATAAGCTCATGATCTTGGAGTCCTGGGAGACCCCAGATAGAGACTGTTGCAAAACACTGTTTTGGGATAGGTGAAGGATTACAATAGCATGAGGAGGGTAGCTTCAGAACTGTCAAAATAATGCTGAGAATGAGTGGTACTCATATCCAGTGACTTCCTGCCAAACAGAATCACTGCTGGTGCCAGCAAATGTATAAACCAAGCAGTTACTATTTCCAAAATGTTAGAAATTGTGACATATGATGCAGTTCCTTTTTAATAGTGGGAGTTATTTCCAGTTTTGGTGGGTTGACCTTGTCTGGGCATCAGCTGCCCACCAAGCTGCTCTGTCATTCCCCTTGTCTGCAAGATGTGAATAGAAGCCAAAATGAGATTGAAGGAACTCATAGGCCAAGATAAATGCAGTTTAATAAAGCAAATGCAAAGGCCCCATGCAGAAGCCAAGGAAAACAAAACTTATTCTCTACTCCCTATCAGCAGGCGACATCCAGCCACTTCTCATGAAGTAGGACTTCAGTCTGCCTAGTCATTGCTCCAGAAAACAAATGTGATAACAAATGCCTCCCCCACCTCTTCCACATTTCTCTCAGCTTTTTTGGCTCAACAGATATGATCTGGTATGGAATATCCCTCTTGTCAGTTAAGGTCAGCTGTGTGTCCTTTCAGGATTTTGACTACCCCCAGCCTACTGCTGTGAATTTTGGAAAGACTGACTTGATGGTGTTCCAAGCACTGTTCATCAGCAGCCAAAACACTGGTGTCTTATCAGCAGCTTTCCAGCTACCAGTACATAGCACAGCACTATGAGGGTTGCTGTAGGGCAAGTTAACTCCATCTCAGCCAGACCCAATACACCATATGAAGTAAATTCTTATTTGTATAAGATTAAATAACGTTGTCTTTAGGTATTCTTCATTGAAGACATTCCCTTTTGCCTGCCCTGAAATCTTTTATTCTTTTTGTTTCTCAGGATTGATTTTTGACATATGCAACTGAAAGTTGGTGTATTTGTTGAAGATGTAATAATGCAGATTTCTCAGGAGGGGTTTACTTACCATTTGAAGACAAACCCAAAACTTAAATGCTATTCTTTTAATAATTAATTAGGTTTATTTTAATAGCCAGATTATTCCACAGTTCCACTTCACAAGATAGATTAAAAGCGAAATCTCTATTGTGAGCATTGTGGGTCTTTGTTACTACATATACAGGGCATAAAATTTTGCATAAGGCAGAATGGTGACCAGGCTTCCAGGCTGCTTTCCCTCTATTCTTTTCAGCATATCATAAAAGTATTTCTTTTCACAGAGGATATTTTCTCTTACTTTCAGGACTTGGTGAGTGTTATCTCATGCTGACTAGATCAGCCCTTGATAACTATTTGGATAGGAAGGCTCTGGATTACATAGAGCAGGCCCTTGCATATTTTACAAGGTTGGTACTAAATATTCACTTACTTAATTTCTGTTGGGATTGTGGGTTAACAGGCAGAAAAAGAAGAGTTAAACTGAATCAATAGGACTAAGGCTCTAATCTAGAAATCAGAATGTGTTTATTAAAAGTGGTTTGAATAACAGATTCTAAATATAGGCTACTTAAATTAATGGCAATTACAGAGTTTTGGTTTTTTTCTTTTCAAATATAGAGTCATTTGATTCTAAAATAGTGTGAAATGACACAAAAGTTCTCTTGTGTAGTCCTCCTGATAGATGGATCTGGGAGGAGTGTATTCCTACCAAAAATAATGGATAAGAGGAAAGGAATTCCTTCCTTTGCTCAGTCTTTTTGTTTTGCATTTCATGCAAGATGTCCTAAATCAAACCTGTTAGAGGAGAGAGTCCATCAAGTTTCTGCAGATGAGTAGTGTCTTGTAATCCAAGACATTGTAATGCAAGAGTGCATGTAGTCAGCTGACATGTTGGGGTGTCTTTGTTTTGTTGGTTTTTATTGTTCATTTTTTAAAAATTTGGGTCTTTTTAGCTCCAGAGCTTGAATAGGAACAAACTGGATTAAATCAAACAGCTTATTGATAAATTGCATTTGAGGTTGTGCCACTCTTCAAAGTGGCACTTCTTTTTTGGAAAATGATGTTGAAGTGTCTGAGTGGGTGTTGTGTGTGTTTTCTTTATAACTGTAGGGCAGTAAAGCACCGTCCTGATGTATCTTGCCTTTGGAAACTCTTAGGAGATACCTGTACTAGTGTGCATGTTATTTCACCAACCAAAGTAAATGTTCAAGTACCAGGATCCCTTCTGAGTAAAAGTGCAACCAAACAAATACTGAAGAAAAATGAGCTTCTCATACTGGGAGGAAGGTAATATTCTTTTATTGTCAAGAGCTTTTCTGCTGTTTAAAACTCCATAGAGTCTCGAGGATTCTAGACTTCTTCATTTGTAGAAAATTGAAGACATGCTGATCTGTTGATACCTGCATATTGGGTAAATAGGTTCTCATGCTTCTTCCAGGTTACTCTGCTCATTTCAGGGTATGTTTTCTGTATTGCCACAGTGCCATCAGCACTGATTCTTCTCCTTTCTGTCTCCAGGTGCATGACTACACTCTCCCTGTTATTCCATAAATCACACCTGTTTAAATGCAGTGGTTGCAGTATTTGCTAACTAATTCCTAATTCTCTGAGGGCAGCTGAAGTCCACGATAATACTTTGTTTTCTGTCTGTGCCTCTTTCTTGTAAAAAATGTCATAAATTCATTGTTCTGTGATTCTGAGCTTTTCTTAGCTGGATCTGTAAGCCAAGAAATGTAGCTGCTTGGTGAATCTCTACCATGACCTGTAAAGTTAAATACTTCATAGGGGAAGCCTGATGAACTGTAAAAATGACTGATGTTTGTTTTAAGTAAAAGCATGCATAATGAACTGACAGCTTTGATTTAATGCACACCTACATAACCACACCTGTGATTTCATAAGTGGTGAACACTACAGATTGCCTTTAGACCAGGATGATTCTGATTCAGACACAATAAGCATTTGAATGAAAATGTATTAGCAGTAGTTGTTTTTTTGCTTTCAGTTCTTGTCTGATTTTGTTTGTATTTATGCATGTTAATTGGTTTAGGTTTTTAAGCACTCTTTTGAATGCTTTTTCAGTTTTCTGCTCTTCGTGTCGAGGCTTGGAATAACAACTCTATGATTCATCTTTCTGTAGGTGTTATGGCAGAGCTTTAAAGCTGATGCCTTTGCCTAGCATATGGTGTGATCTTGGAATAAATTATTATCGGCAAGCGGAGCACCTCACAGCAGTGGGTGCCAGCATGAATGAGATCAGTGAACTGCTGGAGAAGTCTTTACAGGTATTGCCTGTACTTCTTGGTACATTCTTTAAATTTATGTCCATGCTTCTCTCTGCATACTCTCTCTGCCCACAATAAAACCTACATCTCTGAATAAATAAGTGCATAAAGTCTTAATTTTGGCTCTCCTAATCATTATAACCCATATTTCATTTTCTTCCAGTGTCTCAAAAAAGCTGTGAGACTTGACAGCAAGAATCATCTGTTTTGGAATGCCCTTGGTGTAGTTGCTTGTTGTAGTGGTAAGTCTTCAGTAATAGCCCTATATCTCCAACATCCTAAATTAGAGGGCAGCTTGACTAATGGTGTTTTGAAATTCAGTTATATCTAGGTCTCATTTTTCCTTTCTCTCCCCAGCTATTGGGAATTATGCTCTTGCTCAACATTCTTTCATCAAGTCTGTTCAAGCTGAGCGAATTGTAAGTGCTGTAGGCAGCTGCCATCTGTTTCAAGTGGGCATTTAAGACATTTCCCCTGATGCACTGCTATTTCTGAGGAGTGTAATAATATATTTGTTTTAACTTTATTCATTCTGTTTAGAATGTTGTTGCCTGGACCAACTTGGGAGTTTTGTATCTGACAACTGGAAACATTGAGGTAATCTATTTCCCATCCTCAAGTAAAATTTTCCTTTCTGTTTTTTTAGGGTGTATATGGGGATGGGAATGTCCCTTTCAAATGATCTTTCAAATTCAAAAAAGATACATTCTTCAAAAGAAATTATATTGGCACTTGAATGCAGATAAATTAAAAATTTGTTCTGGCGGGGCTAAGGTTAAGTGAATTGTGAACTGCTGAATTGGCAAAGTTACTTTCCAGCAGCTGGAATGAGAACTTACTGGAAGGACATAGAAGTGGTTAGTCAAGCTAGGGTATGCCAGGTTTGGCCAAAAACTTACTTGTAGGTCATGGTCTGAACTCTCAGTGTTTGAGTTCCCATAGATACCTACTTTCTGCTCATCAGCAGATGTATGATTTACTCTAATCTTCAGATTCTCTGGAGAAAAATTAGAATACTTATTAAGTGAAGCCTGGAGCTTTCATGCAATTGAAGTACATCCCATTCTAGTTGCTGGTTGGGATTACAGAAATTTTGTTTGATTGGAAATGTGATGGTCAGAATTATTTTTAAGAAAAATAATTTGATGGTACAGACTGCTTACTGCTAATACTAAGACTTGGTTTATCTTGTGCCACATTGAGGGAGATACTCTAAAGCATGTGTAGTCCATAGGGAGATGACTTGTGGGTGATAATCAGTTTTATCCTTTTGAAAATATATTTATATTATAAAAAAAGTGGATTTTCAAAACTGGGTACTCCAAGAGTCAATTGTTTGGGTACTCCAAGAGTCTTGTCCGAGAATTTTTTCAAGGGTTTCAAGGGTTGGTTTAGCTTCTGAATTCTCAAGCTGGGAAGGAAGTACATTTAGAGGATAGGGAAACTTCAATATTGTGAAGTATTCTGATTTTTTTTTGTTTTTTCTTTTTCTTTAAGAAAACTGGTTTCTCTCTCTGGGAAATGCATTGTCTGTGTGGTACAGAAGTAGTGACCTAATTTGGTCCATTAAATCTCTACAAATACTACTTCATGCTAATACCTGTGTGTACTTAAAAGTGCTCTGTTACCATGCCAGGTAGTTCAACAACAGTGTTATCTTTGGTTCTACAGCAAGCTCATGAAGCCTTCAAGATAGCCCAGTCTGTGGACCCTTCTTACCTGTTGTGTTGGATTGGACAGGTATGAGGAAAAATCATAAAACTGCGTACAAAAACCAGTTGTTGAAGAACTTGAACTTCAGTGTATTAGGTGACACTTATTCATGCTCCTAAAAGTTGTGTTTAAAGTAAAGGGAGCTTCTACTTTCTTTGTTTCTATAGTGGTAATACAGTGAAAGCTACTGTGTTCATCAGATACACTCCTGTTTTTCTGGCTGATATTGTGTGTTCTCTAACAAACTATTAACCAAACAATTACTGTGCTCTGAGGCTTTTTATAGACAACTGTCAACAAAGCAAAGTCTTTATAAGGTGATAGTTATTTCAGTTTTAGCTACACCTCTACTTCATTATGTTGCACCACCCAACTCTCATCTCAGTCCCCCTTTCTGATGCCACTGTTAGAATAAGTAAGCTCCTAATGTACCTGGGACACTTCTCATTTTCTTGGAAGTCCCTTCCTCCCCAGCCTCTGAGAGCTGATGTGTTCCTTCTGATATATAGGCCATCTGTGAATAATTGAGATACTTGTGACTTTTACAATCATTATAGGTAAATTTGGTAATCCTATGCTGCTCACCTGCTACCGATACCGAATTGAAAACTGGATTCTCCGAAAGAACTAGCACCATCACATTGAAATTCAGCTCCTGTCAGACATTGTTATAAATTGTTCTAACACACACAAGTCTTTGTCCTGAAGAATGTAGAGTAGAAGCCAACAAGTTTAAATTACTGATAAAGTGGAGACTGCTTGTGTAGATTTTGGTTTTAAAACCAATCTTGCTTGGAGACTATGAGAAGAAAGTGTCTTCGTGTTGAACGTTTAAGATATGTCTGGCATGATATGTGCTAAGATTTTTGTCAATGTGATAATTTTCACAGTACACAACTACAGCAACTCATGCTTTTCTCTAGGCTCTTATTGCAGAGACCGTGGGCAGCTATGATACCATGGATCTCTTCAGGCACACGACTGAACTCAGTATGCATGTAAGTGTAACAGTTGTATTGTTCTAAAGTTTTTGTATATCCAGCGTCTCTACTTAGGAGATTTTTTTTATTTTTAAATACGTGTGTCTTGAATAGTGAAACTGCTACAGTCATGTTTCAGATGAGATTGTATGGCTTCCATGTTGTTGTTGATTACTTAACTCTGGGCATTGTATAGCAGGCAGTTGCTTTACCAAATTCTTTAGTCCCAAGCATTCAAGAAATCAGCTCTGTAAGTCATGAAGAAACATTCTCCATGTTCCACAGAACTGTACACAGATCAAAAGCATAAAATATTTCTGGAGAGAGCAAGGATATTGCCAGGACCCTGAATTCTGTAAGAGTGGGGGACTTATTCTTTCATAGCTTTTTTTTTTTTTTTTTTTTTGGGCTACAGTGATGCAGCACATTATATGAAAATGTAAGAATTTGCTTTGCTCAGACAGCGAGTTAAAAGTGTGTGTGGAGTTACATTCTTCTGCTTAACATTGATGCAGATTTTTAGCCAAAACTCTGTCCTAAAACATAGAGTTATTGCTATGATATGTAATTATTTTGCTGTATTTTGAGCAGGTTTAATGATTTCTATTTTGGGGTTGTCTGTTTGTTTCTTGAGACTGAGGGAGCAAAAGGCTACGCCCACTGGGTATGTTCAACACTCCAGGATAAAACCAACAGAAACACTGAACTGTATCTGTACAACATTGTTCAAATGAATGCTATACCAGCAGCCCAAGTGGTCTTGAGCAAATATATAGGTAGGTAATTTAAATACCTCTCTAACCTGTCATGCCTAACATGCATTCAGAGCTAACAGATACACCTGTACTGGTTCTGGACAAAAGAGGTCTGGCTAAGGTGAAGAGAGGCTTTTTAGCTGTAAAGTAACTGAACAGGGTAAGCAGACCAATGACTAATTTTTATGATCACGTGATGAAATGGATATGGGTTCTGTCTGCCTGCTCCTTCCAGCTGTTTCAAAGACCACCAAAAATAAGGACCAGAGTCTTGTCATGCTTCTCACAGGGTGTTTGCTCTCAGACTCCCTTTGCATGTGTTGGTATGCACAAGTGAAGATAAATGCCAGATCCTCTGCCTCTGTGGTGTGATGCTTGGCAGAAGATTGTTCCTGTGTGCTATGTAACTCTATATTCTCCAGCATATGATTTTTGTTAACCTTCAGCAGATGATGGACTCTGGTTTTGTGCACAGTTCCAAGCCAGCTTCTCCACTTGATAAGTCTAGCCTAGACAGAGCAAATGCAGATTTTAATTAGTCTGCAAGTATTCCTGTAAATAAGTAATTTGAGTAATCTGTTGTTGACTTTTAAGAGCTAGAAAATACATCTCACTATAAATGAGACGAATGTGAGATAGTGTTTCTTTGTGCTTTGTTCTTAAGGGGACTTTGGAGAGCCTTCCTTCTGAGTCTGAAAAAAGGTTACTAGTCTGAGATGAGTTGACAGCTGACAAATCTGTGCTTTAGCATTTAATTAAAAATGGCAAAATGGCTAATCTTGGAAGGGACCATAATGGGTAATATGGTTTTACCTCCCTCCTCAAGCAGAGCTATGCTACAGCACATTGTGCAAAATTGTTTTAGAGTGTAAAAATAAAATGTAAGATTCTACTAGTATTTTGCTACAGTCAATGCAAGGTGAATACTCTCCCATTTTATTACAAAAAAAAAATCTGCCTGCTGAAAAACTTAAAATATATTGAATGCACTGTGATTAATGTCACAATATAATATTTTAAACTATTTTGAGCCAACCTGATGTCATGTTTTGGGTCATCTAGCTCTTCTGTATTTGCCTGCATGCTTGTCAAAATTATTCTAGTGAGCAACTGACAGAAGCATTTGGCAAAGTGCTCAGTGCATGTACTGTAGCTTCAATGTAGCAATGTTTTTGTAGTGCTTTTTCACAGCTTACTGATCTTGTTTTCCTACATTGTCAATTCTGATTTTCTAGAAAGAAATCCAGATGATGCTTCTGCTTTCACAATGTTTGGGTTTTTGAATGAATATCTGCATCTAAAACAGCAGGCAGCCTATGCCTATGAGAGGTAAACTGCACACCCTTGGAAAGCTTAGAGAAGCCGTTTGACCTCTTTTCCATGCCTCAGCTGAAAAACTTAAGAGTTTTTCTTTTCCTTAGATAAACTTTACTTTCTTCAGTTCAACAGTACATTTAAACTAAGTGTATTGTAGGTGTGGGTGTGCGGATGACCCTATACCAAATTTGGACAGGCAGAACACAGAACTGGGAAAGTAAAAATGTCCTAAGACTTGTATGTCTTACCAGGACATGAACTAATTCCTTATGTGGGATTTAAATGAAATTGAAGGAGAAGGCAAGCTTGATTTTAGCTTTATTCTCTATCACATTCTAATTAATGGAGGTGGTTGGCCTTTGGGTTTGTTTTGGGTTTTTTTTTTTTTCTTCTCTCTTCTTTTCAAAAAGGGGAAGATGGCAAATGAAACAGTATTTAGTGAGCATGTTTGATGATGCATTAAAACAATAAAATAGGCTTTGTTTGTGTTTAATTAGAATAGAAAAAATTTTGTATAAAACAGTTGTCCATTTTGCTCTGAGAACTTTTCTCAAAATATACATTTTGTAGTCAGATGATAAGTAATATTCATCATGGTTACTTTTAGGGCAGCTTCACTGCTGAAAAACTCAGAGGATACTGAGCAATACAATACAGCAATGCAAAACTATGGCAGATCACTGTGGTAAGTGTTGACTTTCTGAGCCCTTAACTTCAGCTTTGAAGGTAGTGAATGCAGTGGAACAAAATACAGTGATGCTTAAGGTGAAAGATGGTTGCTGAAAATAATCTCCTTTTTTAAACATTAAATTAAACATTAAACATTAATTTACAAATTAATTTAAACATTAAGCATTAATAAGCATAATTAATTAAATGTTATTCCTAACTGTAGACAGGCTTGAGTGAACTTATTTGCTTCAGAAATGGATCATGTAGTAAGAAGAAAAGATATTGCAAGGAATTGCTGTATGTCTTCACAGACTGTAACATATCAGCAATTCCCTTATCCTTTGCTTGGTACTAATGTAGTCTACATAATGTAGCTGTTATACTGTCACCACAATAAATTGTGGGGGTTTCTTTTGGTTTTTGTTTTTTTTGTTTTGTTTTGTTTTTTACAATCTTGACCCTTGAGCTTAGTCTGAATAAAACTGCTGCTTCAGGGTTTGTTCAAAATGCCTTCTACCTACCTTTTGAATTTGTATTGACTTCACAACCTGAAGCATGTGAGGTTGGGACAATGTGTACATATGTGTGGTCTTTCTGTTGATGAACCCCTCTGCTGTAGTCCTACTCACAAATCCAAGTTCCCTTCATGATGCCCTTCTGATTCTGAGGGAATGCAGGACACAAGAATGTAGACTTTCAGATTTCTCTTTGATGTGAGATAGCTCAAGGTCAACTAATTAAATATTTGTTAGCTCTCTAGGGTAAATCTCATATATTCTTAAATTTCTGTACATGACACTGAAACTTCTAACCTGTGACAAAGTGTTAATTCATTAACTTCAAGGAAGATTTTGGAAGCAGTTCTTTAGACTCCTTAAGTCTCACATCCAAGCTGTATGTGTGTTACTTCATGTGTGCAACTTACACAAGATTAAATCTCTAGTAATTTATATAGTTCTAATAAACACAATTCTGTATTATTCTTTCCATAGTGGTCTGAGAACAAGAGAGCTGTAATCTCTCTGTGTGTGCATTTTCCTGTCTGTGTGCGTGATTTACTTTTTTGCAAAAATTTGATTTGCTTTTTTCATGTTTCTCCTTTTCTGTTGTCTCCCCCTGCACTTTGATGACCATTAAGTCATTTGCCCTATATACAGCTGTCATGCAGATGTGGAGGACTTTTTCCTATCAATTGTTCTTCATGCAACAGATAGTTGGAGAGAGTAACTGCTGTGACAGGGAAAGAGTGGGGAATATTGCACATTCTTGTCCTAATATTGCTCTTTTCTAGGTGTCTGCTTAAAACTATTGTGGAATAGAGGACATCATAGCAGATGCTGCTGCATCCTTCATAGCAATGACTGAGTTTTTTTTCACAGTGCTCTTGGACTGTGTGATAAGGCCATTGAAGTTTACACATCAATACCCCTAACTGAGTTTGATGGCATTGTGGGTCTAGCATTAGCTTACTTCAAGAAAGGACTCTTAGAAGAAAGTATCAAAGGTAAAATTCAGAGCTTTATGGGACACTTCTCTTGCGTTTAATCTTAATAAAATTTGTTTGTCTAACCAACCTAGCTGACATTCAGTATTCTGCTCTTTCACTCCTAAATGCATAAGTATGAACACAACTGTTTTAATACTTTGAGTACCATGTGCAGTTTTGGGCACCACAATAAAAAAGACATTGAGCTGTTAGAGAGCATCCAGAAGAGGGCCATGAAGATGGTGAAGGGTCTGGAGGGGAAGCCTTATGAGGAGCAGCTGAGGTCACTTGATTTGTTTGGCCTGGAGAAGAGGAGGGTAAGAGGAGAGCTCATTATGGTGTTCATCCTCAGGGAGAACTGAAGGCACAAGTACTGGTCTCTTCACTCTCATGATGACTGACAGGACTCCAGGAAATGGCCTGAACTTGAGTCAGGGGAGGTTTAGGTTGACTATCAGGAAATGATTTTTCTCCCAGAGGGTGGTTGAGTACTGGAACTGGCTCCCCAGAGAAGTCATCACAGCAATGTGATGTTCAAGAAGCTTTTGGGCAATGGTCTCAGGCACATGATGTGGTTCTTCAAGTGTCCTGCACAGTTGTTCTTCATAATGTTGGTGGGTCCTTTCCAACTCAGTCTATTCTATAATTCTGTGAAAATTGTTAGGCTACTAGTAGTATGCAAGTATCAAATGTTTCATTCTTGCCCATTAAGCTGTTTTTCTCTGAGCCTCCCTTGTTCTCAAATGAAATTATTTTCCTGGAACAATGAGTTGCAGTCTAGAGAGGACTGAGAGGTGATGTCATCAGTATGAATGTCTCAAAGGCAGATGTTCGAGTGGATGAGGCTAGCCCCTTTGCAGTGGTGCCCATCAACAGGGCAAGGCATAATAGATATCTTCTAAAACAGAAAAGTTTCACACAAGGAAGAACTTTTTCGCATTGAGGATGGCTCTGGAGCAGGCTATACAGTGAGGTTGTGGAGTTTCTCCCCTTTAATGATATTCAAAACCCACCTGCCAAGGTCCTGTGTCACCTGTAAGTGGCCTTGCAGTGGCAGAGGGCTTGATCTCCAGAGGTCCCTTCCAACCCTAATTATTCTGTCATTCTATCATAGGAAATTAATGTGTTTTTCAAAGCACTTTAGCTTTAGTGGTAAATATAGTTGTACTGTCATGTTCTGCACTTCTGAGATGTGCAACTTCATAAATAGGTATATGCAATGATCAGTGTAGAAGTGTAAGTGATCACAAAGTAACAGTCTGCTCAGTGTTTCAAATCATTTATATTTCATTTGGAATGAGTGTACCCATCAGAGCTACTGTTTCATAAATTAACTATCACAGGGAAGTATTTATATCATGTTCTTGCAGGCTTTTTCTGAACATCCCAGTGCTGTTTTTCATTTTTGTTTCTACTTGCTGCAGGCCCTAAACAGTCAACCTGGTGTTTCTAAACATAGTTTCTTACAAAATCTTAATCAGGGTTTTTTTTGGTGCTCTGCTTATGATTTGAGGTGGGAAAATACAGTGAACCTGAACCTAAAGTGCCTCTCTGCTCTAATATCTTGCTATCCTAAAGGCTTTACCAAGGTTGTGTTTTTTCTTCTACCTCAATTCTGACTTTTGAATTTTTACCAGCCTATGAAAAAGCCTTGACTGTTGCTGAGTCTGAAAAAGATAAAGCACATGTCCTGACTGCCTTGGCAATAATAGAATATAAACTGAACAAAGTGGATGCTGCAAAGACACTGCTGTTTAAATGGTGAGTGGAGGCAATAATCAGATTGTGATATTTTATTGTACTGTTGAATTCTCAAATTTCCATTTTGTGGGAATTCAGGTGAGTATTCTCTTTGTGTGTTGCAACATAAGAGTGGAAATAGAGGCAGTGTACTTATTCATGTGATAAGTCTGGTTTTGTTTTATGATCTTTCACATTCTTGAAGCACTATTGAGTGGAAAGATTGAACAATGTGAGTGTCCAACATCATTGAAATTTTAAAAACTATATTTTAAAATAATATTACTTTGTAGTTGTCTTAAGCCTCAGCAATGTTTTTGCTCTTCAACTGTAAGTACGCTGAATGACTAATGAAAATCATTTCAGTTTAAAGAGCCTAAATAGTTTAATTTCAGTTTAAATAGTTTAAATAGACATCTCTGAAATAATTGTGCTTCCAGCAATGTAAACCAGGACAATCCTGAAGCTTTCCCATGAAAAGAAACTGATCTCTATTAGTTGTGTGTGCAATGAAGTGCTGAATGGCTGTTATTTTTCAGATCTGTGGAGGCATCATTGTTTGCCTCCTAGTAGCTACAGATTAAGAGTTACCATCTCACCTTTCAGGGGCAACCCTCTGTCAGTAGAGAACTCTAGTAGTGGCAGTACAGGACCCATTTTACCAGCAGGCTCAAATAGTGAAGGTTCACTACCTAATGCACTCTGAATCCCAAGTAGTTGATGATTAATTGGCTAGGAAACTGATATTTCCTACATCTTACAAATCACTTCAGACTTCTATTTTTGTCATAAACAGGAACAATGAGAGTTTCTAATGATGTTATTTGTTTGTATTTAAAAAAAAAAAAGTTAGTGAATGGCTTAGGAAAGAAACATCACTGTGAATATGTCTAGATCTGAATTTGAAACATAGTGCTGCAAACGTACATGAAGGATTTTACTAATAGGAACAAACATCATGCATTCTGATCCAATAGACAGATGTCTCTCTTGACTGGAATTTGTGCTAGATGACTTAAGTACTTGAGTAGGACCTTGAATATGAAGCCACCTTTTTCATTTCTCATAACCAGCTTAGCACAGAGATTTTTAACAGTGAGTATGTCTGGATAACTTGTATGATAGAGCATCTTTTCCTACTGGTTCTGCTGGCTGTTCAAGTTTGGTTAGCAGCTTTTATTGTTTCTTGCTAGGGACTGAAAACAAAACTGATTCAGAGCCTTACATTCTTGTCTTTTTTTGAAAGTAATCATTAAGAGCTTGATTAGGTGCTTGCAGTCACCTGGTTTTCAAGGATATAGATCTAGCCTGATCCCACAGAGAGTGTTAATTTTATATACATAAGAGCAAGAGGACTCAGAAGTAACAAGAGCTCTCATGTTAACAGTAAGTTTAGTTTCTAAAACACTTGTCTCTTTCCTTCTCTCCAATTCAACAGCTCCCTAAAGGAACCTAGTCCAGAAAGTCTGAAGGCTTTGTGCACACTGGGATTGGTACAGCAGGATGCAACACTTGCAACAGCAGCCCTAAAAGAATTACTGAAGCATGAAAAAGGGGATGATGGGATTGATGAGAGGTGTCTTCTTGCATCTGCTGTTTATGCATTACAAGGTAGAAATATGGCAATCCAGAGGGAAGTTTCCAAAGCAATACACAGGTATATAGTTTGTCTTTGCTTTAAATTTCCTTGTAAATGTATTGTTTTGATTGCATTGAAGAGTAAGCAAACCTGCTTATTTGAATGATTATTCTAAAAAATTTTTTTAAAAAATTAATTTTTAAAGGTGAAGTCTTCACCTTTAGCTAGCAAGTTTGCTTTCATATTTATGGAATCAAATAGCAGAAGTTTCATAGCTTGTTCAGTGTTTTCTGATTTTGGTTGGGTGGCTTTTTTGATAGGTTGGTCAGTTTACTCTTATTTGAAAGCATTTTTCATCCTGTATAGCATAACCTTTTAGCCTGGAAAAGTACTCTGGGTTTTTATTTAATATTTAACAGCCTTTAAAGCTGTTCATTCCATTAGCTAAGTGCCTGTGTTTTAATTTGATTTGATTAGCCTTAGCATTCTGAGCCTTTCAGGAAGGCACACATCATAGTCTCTCCAAGTGTTTTTCGAAACTGTTTTCATGCAATTGTTCTTTTCCAACTACAACTGAATTTCCTTGTTCTTCATACTATGAAGACAAGACCTTAGCCCTGAAGTTTTTCTGCTCATGAATATTGATATGCAAGCTTTTATTTCTTTAGCTAGCAGTTACTTATCTTTAGCAGCAATTTCAAAATTTTGTTGTTTGTTTTTACCCATGTCTATCCTTTAAGACATTGCTTTGTTTTCTTATTAGAAAAAAATCTATTTGATATTTATAGCAAGTGCTTACTGAGTCCTGGAAGACCAGGTGCATATCTAAACCAGACAGTCTAATACCCTTTTATTTCCCTAGTTATCCTGGTAATCCTGCCCTTTGGTCTCTTATGTCTCGACTAGTTCCACTTTATGCATCACAAAAGCCAAAAGTAAGTGTATTGCCAAAGGTAAGTGTAATACATGTGTGCTGTTTACATTTCAAGTAGTCTGTTATTTCTTAACTGAAAGAAACCCCACCTTTCAGCGTGTGGACATTCCCCAGTTAGTATGAAAACTCAAGGCTTACATACAAAGCAGTGCAGAGCCACATACTGAATTAATATACCATTATTTGCATCTTCCATGAGGTAACGGTCCTTGAACTTAGAGGAAAGATCTGCTAGAATCTTGCCAACAGAATTATCTTAACAATAAAAGGCAGTACTATGTATAATTTCTTTTGTTACGTTTTCTAGAGATGTGTTTATGTAAATAAATATTTATTTTGATTTTCCTGTGTTTAATTTGATTAATGTAGTCACCTTCACTTTTCACAGTAGTCAGTGTTTCCTTCCCACTTTCCTTTTTATTAGGTTTCCTCCAATTAAATGCTCCTTTTCTTAATTTATGCTAATTATATGAACAGAAATAGCCTCTGAAAACAAGCCCTTTTCAAAATGGGGCTAAAACTGGAAACCAGTCATTATGGATAAACTCTAGACTGAAATGTCTTGCTAATTTTTTGTAAAAAGATCATGGTGTAAGCAAGGACATTGCCATGTTGTGCAAATTTAGTGCTTGTGAATAACAAAGATAAAAAGATTTTGGCATTATATTTTGCATAAAATTAATTAGCCATGTAATTAAATCAATTGTTTTCTTTTAATCTTGCAGGGAGGAGCTGTGGCAGGAAGTGTTGCACATGCACTTGATGTAAACTGTGGAAAGGTTTGCCTTTCTTAAAATTCAGATTTTGTAATTCCATAAATACTCCTAAAATGAATTATGTCTGATCACTTACAGTGTTAAGTAACTCTTATGTTCTGTTTTATAGGAAGTCCTGCTGAATATTGCAGTTAATCAGTTGGTAGCAGGATGTCACATGTTAGAAGATAAGAAAAACAATCCTCTGAAAAATATTCAGAAGGCCATCCATGTCTGTCCAGGTTACTCTTGTTCTCAAACACATTAGTGATTGTTTTTGTCTTCTTATCTATCAGAAGTGAAAATTATTGGATTAAAATAAGATCTGCTTTTGTTGGGTTGTTTAGGGTTATCCATGTATCTTTTAGGGAAAATTCTTAGAGTGGAAATGGTCACTGTTGTTCCAAATGTAGTGGAATAGAAATTAAGCCAGGCAATAAGTAAAATATTGCTGGGTTTTAAGACTTGTTCTAAACTATGAGCAATTTCTTAATCTCTCAATATGCAAAGACTTAACTATTATTTAGTATACTAGACAAAATTGAAAAACATATGTTCCCTCACTGTGCAACACCAGACAGAAGAGAATTTTTCATCTGCTGTCAGATTTTGGATTAGAAAGGTTCTGTTAAAATGTGTGGATTATGAACTGTAGCGAATTGCATGGTTGTCTTACTATATTACATAGTCTTCTTCCTTTAGCATATGAAGTGGAAGTTTGGTGGGGTTTTCAATTGCTAATATGTAGTTGACAGTGAAATACTAAAACATTGCTTCTTCCAGAGTGATTTTGCTCTGATGCATAACGCTGGCTTGCAAGTTAAAAATTTAAATTACTTTCCTACAGGAAATACGAGTGTATGAGTCCTATTTAGAAGCAGTATACTTTACATTTTACTTTGTTAGATCTTCAAGCTTTGTTTCATTTTGCCAGCAAAGTTAATTATCTCAGGGATGAAAATTTAAATAAAGAAAATCTTTAGCTGAGTTCTGTCCTAGTTCAGGACAGAGATTGCTCTTACAGTAGTAGGTGTTCTTCACAGGGCTGTTTAAAGGTGAAGTTGACACAGGAGTTAGCTGGCAGTGGGAGTAGGCACCTATTGCTGTAACTTTCCTGCTGGTGGGCATACAGACTGAGTCTGTATGACTGAAAGCTCTGGATGGCATCTTGGGATTTTTGCTGCTGCTTCATGTTTTGTTACAACTCTTCAGCGATAGCCAAGATTAATCTGTGTAGTCAAAAATAAACTGGCAGCTTCAGGTTAGCACACTGAAGCAATCTGTGAAAAAGACATTAGCTGACTTTAGGAACAGCATCTTCCTTTTATTATTTGATTAATCATATTAGTTTGAAGCAAGTAGTTGTCAGCTTCCTTGGTTTGAGCTCATTTACTTCTCTTATTGTTGCTATCTTATTTAAAGTGTATGGTTCCATTAATAGGTATGCTGTTATGCTTTATCTGGTAAAGAGCATTCTAAGTGAGCTACCAGCATATTTAGAATGGGCATGAGTTTCCTTTGACCATTCTCTTGTAGATAATCCTGCTGCTTGGGCAGTGCTAATGGCAGCCTGTCATGCTGAGAACACTGTTGTGTGTCTAAACAACACTGAACCGAAACGAACAGGTCTAGAGATGACACTTGTGTCTACAGTTTCAGCCAAAAGTAAGCTATACAAGTTTGCTATTTTAAAAAAGCAAAATAAAATTGAAATTATCTAAGCTTGCAGTACTCTCTTGAAGTTGCAAATAGGCTGAGGATTACTCAGTAGTGGTTTAAGCTGTAACTGTATTCTACATGAAAAAGCATTTAATTCTAATATACATCTAGGTTTAGATACTTAATGGCAGCTTGCTTTCCCCTCCAAGGTTTCAAATGGTTTTCTAAAATAATATTTCTGAACTCTGATGCACTAACATGAAGTTTGTGGGTATATTACATTGCTGCAGCTGTACTTACTGAAAAGGCTGAAGTAATTTTGAGTTCTGTAACTCTTCCAATAGATTCTCAGTCTTGCTCAATGTTCATAGTGTTTTGGAAACTGGAATTAAACTTCCATGTTTGATAAATCTCAAACCATTAGCTCAAACAGTGTGCACTTAAATCCCCTCATGCTTTTAATTTTGCCATCTTTCAATGTTCCTACTAGTGATGGGAGCCATGTCACATTAAAACTCCTAAATGTTCTTCCTTTCCAGATCTACAGCCTGTGGCTATGGTATGGCGCTACAGCATAAACACTGATCTGTTTAAGTGTGTTGTCTGTCTTTACAGCTGGAGAAAGTAACCTTCCACGTAGTTATGTCCGTACACTTGAAGACTGGTGTCTGTGTCAAGCTATTACCAGTCTAGAGGAGGCTGGGAAACTGTCAGAAGCTGAAGCTCTTTGTAAAAAGGTATGATGGTGTCACCATGGGCAGATTGTGGTAGAATTATATGGAAGCCATTATTTTTGTGCATTATGCAGAAAGGTGATGTTTGAATTAGCAGCTGTCAGTTCCATCAGAGCTACAAAATACAGTAGTTCACAGAATATTCTGAGATCATCAAGTTGAGCTCTTAAGTGGATGGGCCTGTATGGGAATCAAACCTTCAACTTTTGCATTGTTAGCACCATGCTCTGACCAACTGAACTGATTGTTGACATATTCTCCCATCCCAAATATGCTGTTTGCAACACCAGAACTGTGTAAATGGTTGACACAAGTAGTACATGTCACGATAAACCTTAAGTCTGTTCTTCCTGCCTAGAATTAAGCAAAACATTGCCAAAATTCAGGGCAAGAAGTCAAGGTCAGAGACGTACATGGAACGACTATTTCCTCTGGGTTGTGTTGGTACTTTGTTTCAGAGCTCCAAGTGGATGCAACAAGTTTAATTATTAAAAATAAAGGTCATGCACCCAGCTGAGGAAAGGAGCTGGGCTGTTGACAAGATTCAGGGGAGTGTTCATGAGCAGAAGACAACAAAAGATATGCAAAGAAGCACACATTCCTGATTTTCATTAAGGAATATTATTAATCACATGCAAATGTGATCCTTGTTTCTGGTATATATCATTAAAGGGGATGGGAGTTAAACAACCAACCAACAAAAAACCCAAACCAGACAAGCAGATTGATTGAACATGCTGGTTTCCAGGTTTCTTGCCTCTTTGTTTGCTTGGTGAGGTGTTTTCCTTTTCTGGCCAACATGTCTGCTGACTTGCCTCATATTAACAATGATCAGAGATTTTGAGATATACCAGATCTGTACTTCCCCCAGTTTGGGTATGAGGGAAGTTGTGAATTTTGCTTGTATTTTACTGATTTTTGTTTGATTAAATAGCCTGGAGAGAGGACAGTCAGTGTCTGCAATTAGTGTAAGGAAAAGAGGTAGCATTCCCTAGTACCACAGACTCTCAGTGCTGGTTTTGGACCCCAGAATTCTCAGGAAGTAATATAACTGGGAGTAGTGAGTCAGACACTGCTGTCATTCAGTTGTGAAGGATTCACAGGCAATGTACGTTGTTAAAAAATGTGTGAAAAGTGCAAGTGTTGTTTGTTAAAACAAATCTGTTTTGAGTTATAATTCTTGGAAATATTGTGATTTCAGCACAGAAAATAACCTGCAGTTAGATTTGCAGAAGCTTCACAAGGTTCACCTGAGCAGAGTAAAGCAATAGATAGCTAGTTTTCTGTCTTTGCTTTTTTGTGTTTGTTCCAAGAAATACTCTTTGGATACCTGCTGTGACTGAATAGGGAATGTTTCATTTCTGTTCCAGTGAAAATAAAGTGCCTTATCTAAGAGAATTGAACTTGCCTGAAGCATAATCAAGGTCCCTTTTAGCCCCAAGAGACATTTTTGCCTCTGTTAATAGGCCCAAAACTTGCAATAATTGTCAAACCAAGTGAGAGCTGTCTTTCAGAAACCTATAAGAGTAGGAAATGCACAAAACTGAGCTTGGCTTCAAATGTATTTTGAGGACAGAAAAAGTGTTACCTGGTTTTATGGGTCTGTCCCTGGAATTCTTTGTGCAGAGGAGAAAAACGTTGTTTCAAGCATCCTGAGAATGCTTTCAATATTGTTTTCTATAAAGAACAGAATGGAAAATCTAAGTATCCTTGATATTGGGGAGTGATAATTCTGCTGTTTTGGTTTTAGGGTTTAAAAAGCTGCCCTGAGAACCCAGATCTGTTTTTGCTTTTGAGACAAGTTCAGTGTAAACAGCTGTTGCAATCTCACAAAGAACTTCCAGACAACATCCTGGAGGAGCTTCACAAGACAGTCATGTCCAGTTCATCCTCAGCTGCAGCCTGGCAGGTAAGTGTGAATCTTTTCCCTGACTGGTGTGCCACTCTCACACCTGCTGTAAGAGGGTGACCATTTGTTTCATTGCTTGATTTTATTTATCTGCTGACAGTCAGTGACAGAAAAAACAGCTTAAATTATATTTGTTCCAAAGTTGAAACATCATGTTAGCTTTTATAAAAGTTGAAATATCAAGGACTGCTAGTAAGACCAAGCAGACATGGAGGCAGGAGAATTAAAAGCTTGAGTTAAATGCCTGGAATCCCTTTAGGGATCTGCAATTTGACATGTGGGCAGAAACCAATTAAATACTTCATAACCCATAAGAATAAATGGAAGTAAAGGGCTTCCTAGTGTAGTAACACAATTTCTTATTTAGGGTCTGAAAACCTAAGTAACTTTCTCCATAATGTCCTGACTTCAGGTGTCACTGTTATTTTAGGAAGTTGATTTTGCAGAGAATCACTCCCGGTAACATTGTTCACTAATTCCCTTCTGTAGCATGATGAGTGATTATTTTTAGTTGAGATGGAAGTGCTAAAGCTCTCTTCATATGCTGCTTCTGTGAGTCAGTCTGAGAAGTCTCACACATGCCTAGAGATCCTTTTGGTGATGCAGCACCAAATATGTTTATTTTCTAACAGCTGCTTTTTAATTTAGAGTTATTATATGGTTTTACCAATGTAAGTAGCACATTAGAAAGAAAGATGTGAACTTTTAGAGTCCTTTATGTAACTGAAAGACTTATGATGCTCCTCTCCCTGTTGATAAAAATAAAACCCTGGTAAGATTCAGTAAGTTGATTTCACTCTTAGTAGATCAGTGCAAGGCTTGTGTATAGATCATGATCTCACTTCTTAGAAGGCTGCAGGTCCTCTTCTCTTCAGAAGCACCAGGAGTATTATTTCTGGGAAAGATGTATTTTGATGCATTTTTGTGATTTTCTGAATATAAAACTTGTATTTCTGAAATTTCTGAATATAGAACTCATTCAAGTTGAACTTGCAAAATAGAGGGCACACAAGAAATTATTATATCCTCTATTTTAACAACATTTTTTTAAAAACTAAATTAGGGTTTGTATACCATTCTTTAAGCATCCCTTGCATGCTTGAAGCCAAGTCATCTTGCTTACAAGCAGGGATAATAAGTGATGTGAGTGTATGTGATATGGAGAGTGGGAGGGGATGATTTGTTTTGCTCTTTTTAATCCAGGCCACATATGAGATACCTGTGAGGAAGATCTTTTTAGCCTTCAATGAGAGAAGTATTTCTCAGGGCTTAGAGAGTGTTCAAAAACCTTGGCTGCTCCATATGCTCCTAGTGGATAAATGTATGCTTTTTTGTTTTCTGTCTAGACTTCCTATGAGTTTGATTTATCCATTGTGACATCTTGCAGTTTTACTACATTAGAAGGGTCATTAGCTTTTCTTTCTGGTTAAGTTTTTGGCTTTTGTGTAAATTGTTACATGGGCTTTAAGAGTGCTGCTGAGCTGCTGTTCTGATGGCTGTTCTACTTTTTCTGCTGTGAGATGTCAGGAAAATAGAGAAAAACAGATCTAGCAAAGCTGCTTTTGCATGAGGCTTCTCTTCTTTGCTTCTTGAGTGCTAGACATCATCAGCTGCAAAGAACTGAGACTGAGGGAAGCTTTTTTCCTACATGTGAATGAATGTTTTACTCTAAAAAGCAGGCCTGCATCTTGATGTCAAGAATGCACAATCTTACTAGTGCTAATTAGTACTTTCCAGTGTGTTTCCCTTTATAATTGGAAGTAATTTATGTGCACCAGAAAGGGTTAATAATTTTTGCCCCCTCTAACACCACACAGTCTTTAGCTAGGAAAAGTCTAGAAGCCTTTGCTCAAAAACAAGGAAATTGCTTTGTTTACTTGGTGATCCAGCAAAGAATATTTCTAAATATGACTTGCACATCTTCATGCATATCATGTACATGTCATGGCTACATCTGCTTCAAAAAAATGTGTGATGACTACAGAATTAAAGATAGAGAAGCTAGAACCCTTTTCCTTCTCTTCATAAGGAAATCCAGGACATCTTGTGCTGGCAGAGCAGGCTGCAGCTGAGAGAACCTATGAAAAAAATCCATGAGTGGGCTAGGGAACTCTTAAAATAAGTTACTGTAGTGAGGTGTAATGCCTGCTCTGCAGCAGACTGACAGGGCAATGCACAGTGTGTTGTTGAAATGGGAACTGGGTGAATGGTTTTAGCTAATAGTGTGCCATGGTACACTCATAAATTGGACTAAATGATATTACCTAATGGATGTATGTTTTGGTGGCTCCATAACTGATTTTGTTGGTTGTTTATTTTCAGTGGCTGGCGAAAATATATCAGTCTCAGAGAATGATGACTGGAGCAGAGATGTGTTACAGAAAGAGCCTGCAGTTGGCATCACAGCAGGGCAGCTGGAATGGGAAGTTATCCAGTCTGCTCAGGCTAGCTATGCTTGCACTGGAGATCTGCATGGTAGGATAACTGCGTGATTTAATAGAAATTGGTGGGGTAGAAGGGTTCTGTAGTCGTTAAATGAAGCCCCTGTTGAAATGCCTTTGCATTCTGTGAATGACAGCTAGAGAATAAAATGAGACTTCAAGAGGCAGTGGAGTATTCTTAGTCTTTGTAAGAGAGGTTGCAGTGTAATAATAGAACCACATAGAACCACTTTGTGCCTAAGGGGCTCAGATAGTATTTTTGCCCAGTAAGGCTTGTCTGTAACAGTTTTAGTTTGATCATCCCAATTGACAGACCCTTAAATGTCTGTCCTCTTGTTCAGACAGCCACCTCAACAGACGTTTTTTTCTTCCCTGGTGCCTGGAGATGTCAGTCAGTCATATTTCAAGTATTTTTATGCTCTTTGGACATTTCCAAATATAATGCCTTGCATTGAAGTCTAAGAACAATCTAAAGGAATTGTATTTTGTGGAATAAAGAACCTGGAGGGGGCAAGGTGAACATACCTCTGGGTCTTGGCAAGTGTTTATTCTCTTCAAGCAGTGTCACTCCAAAAACTTGGAAGTGTTTCTGATAGTAACCTACCAGAATGTGAAGTCTGCTGTGAAATGTAGGTACTGCTGTGATCTTGGCTAATACTTTTTCACATTTAATGTATGACCCTGCTGTAATCAAAATCAGGCAAAGCAACCCCATATATCCTCTGAGATCTAGTCAGATTTACTGAGGACAAAGCTGCAAAACTGTTCTCCTTTTTGGAGAAGAGAGTTGTCCTCAGTTTTTCTCACAAGCCCATTGCTTCCAAAGACAGAATTTGTTCAGCAGCAGTATTTTTCTTGCTGTTATTCTGTCAGTTTTTAGTGGTCTGTTTTGTTTCTTATTGCTCTTAAATGCTTTCAGAGGTCTCTAGATACTGTATAACGTGATTAATACTATTTCTTCAAGGCCTGGCCTGAATTGCTTATGAGTAGGCAAGACATTGTTTAAAAATGTGATTAGTATGAGTTTGATTATCCCATCTTGACTTTTTAAGTGAGCAGAGAAGCTAATGAGTGGATTTTTTTTTTGCATTTCTGCACTGGTTTAATTAAAAGTCTAAAAGCCTGGTGGAAAACTTGCTCAGGTCCAAGAATGCTCTGTATTTGCTCGTCTCCCAATTATCTTCCAATTGAATATTTGGTCACCATTTCAAGTACAGTAATTTGGATGCTATCCAGACACAATGGGGATAATAAGCTTTTTCTAAAACCAGTTTTTATTTCTTTGCTTTGCTTGTATTCTTAAGATATATGGCTCTGCTGAGTAGTTGCTCTGTTAGGTAATTGCAGTCTAGGAGTTGGTTTTGACTTCTGGTAAAAAAATATGTCGCTTCTGGGAATAAATTCTACATTCTAGAATAGTTCTATATGTGGTATGAAGATTTACAAGAGTTTCAGAAGCAATACTTGTAAAATTTGTATGAAAATCAGACTGTTTGCATAAATTAGCAGGAGAAATGCTGGCAAGGTGATCCTAAATAAGTTAACACGACTTTTCTAGAACTTCTAACCACTGCTGGTCTGGGGGGTTTTTTAAACAAGTGTTTTTGCAACATGCCAAATACTTCCCAAAACAGCTTGAATTAAACCTGCTTTCTAGAAGTGCAGATATACTACAACAAAATATTTTTTCTTTTTTCCTTTTTATTATTCTCTTCCTTTTATTTTCAACTTTTATAAGGCTAATGTCTCAAATGAACACTGGCCATCCTTGGTTCAGGAGGCAACAACTGAAGCTTTGAAACTTTCTCCTTGCCCCTTGGCAGCTCTGCTTCAAGCCCTGCTACAGTATATTCGCAAAATGGGAGCAAGGTATGCATGCTCTGTTACATTTTCAGTGGAATACAGTGTCTAAAAACACAAGTGGTCATTATCTGCAGATCTAGCTTCAAGAATTTAAAGAAACTTGAAAGCGGAAAATAATTCTTGAAATGGTGTGGCAATTAAAAGAGAGAGGGGAGAAGGGGTTAGTAATGTGGGGAGCAGCCAAATCTTCCATAATTTCTTAAAAACAAAAAAATCAAAAAAACAAAAACAAAAAAATCCAGAAAAAAACCAGCTGTAAGACAACTTTTAATGCTGACTCATCAGGGAGGCTACGCATTCTGAAAAATCTTCTAAAATAGCACAGTGAATACAGGTATCACTGCCTTGACTGCTGCTGGGATTAATTTTGGTCCTAATTTGGGTTTACAGTGAAAGTTCATGTCCACTCCTGAACAGCCAGATGGACATTGTGGCTTTTTTGAGGAAGAGGGGAAACATTTAGAGAAGGAGTTCTTGGAATCTTCCTATGTTGTGTATTTGGTTATGCCAATTTTGTCTTGTATAGTATTTTTGCTTAAGGTATGGAAAATTGGAGGGTTTTGTATGGCTTTATTCAATAATTCACCTGTTTTGTAGATAATTCTAACAAAATTACTTGCTTCTTTTGTTGGCTTTTCAGATGACAGCCTAATGTGATTGTGATAGTTATTGCTAACAATAAAATGGAGATAAAAACTTAATTACAATCAATGTTATTACAAATCCAGATACTAACTTAGGTGAACAGTGTATCACAAAATCTAATTCATCTGCCTAGGTGTTTCAAAATACTGAAGCAAGAAATTAATCTTAAATGGAAATAGCAAAAAAAAAAGTAATTTCTGAACAGCCTGTTAAATCACAATGTACTGGAAATGTATTGGCTATAAAGGACAGGATGTGTAGAACAAGAGCCAAAGCTGATGGAGCACCAGTGAATAAATATGACATTCCTACGTGTAGTTACGAGTTGTTACCACATTTCTCACAACACTGTGAATTTGAAAATCCCTTTGTTAGATAGATGGATGTGGTTGGTGTTGGAAGGTAACAGCCAAACAGAATTTTAGACTTTGTGTGCTCTATTCCTATTACCTTTTCATCTGTAATTTCACATCTTGTCTCTGTTTGCAGGAACTGCACTAAGAGCTTCCCCATATATTGCTTTTAACCATTGTTGCTTGCTTTGTTATATTACATGGGGCCTGTTCAGTTGAATTTGATTTGGGTTATGTTTTGATTACCAGGGAGACTCGGCGAATGTTGGAGAGAATCGTTTATCAACCAGAGAATCCACAAACCGTGGTGTCGGTGGCACGCTGGTACCTGCTGCAGCATCTGTATGCCAAAGATGATTGTGAATTAATAGATGTAAGACTGTCCACCTTACACAGAACTTCTGTCTATTTACATTTGATGTTATACTTGCAGGTGGGAGGTGGGGTGCAGGTGGGAGGTGGGGTAGAAGGAGGTTGGCAGACCTGCTCTTGAGGTGCAAGTGTACTTCCAGTTTTTGAAATCAACACTAGTTTGTTTGAATGCCTTCCATTCCTCCATGCAGTAATGAAAAACAAACAGTAAATTCTCCAGTCCAAACTTGGACCAGTTCTACTGGTGACTCTTCAGTGGACATGAGGACCATTTAATCAAAGTTTTAACACTAGGAAGTGTTGATTCCCTCCAGCCTGGCTGGAACCATGTTGTGTCCCTGGCCCAAACGATCTGAGCAGTAGAGTGCTGTGTGCTCTGTATTAAAGACTTGTGTCTGTAACAGTACAGTATTTTCAGTACATAGTAAATGCTACATTACTTTCTGTTGACAGTACTTCACTAATGTATTTGATCAAATTCACAAACTTGTGCAGCTCTTCCATGCAGTGCAAGTGGTGTGTAATACATTTTGGCTTATAATGAGATCTGCTTTTCTCCTCAAAATCTGAATACACTCTCCTATCCTCAGTACTGCCTCTGGCTATTTTTTTGCCCTGATTATCAGCTCTGGTAAATTATCAGTTCCCTGGTGAAATATTGAATCCAATATAAAGTACTTTTGGAGGTACATATAAAAAGATGTGGACAAAAATCCATACATAGACATGCAAGATAAAAAAAGCTAGATTTAATAAGTTCAAAAGATCCTGGTATGATCTCATTGCATTTGCTTCTGCAAAGTCATCTCTAGTTCCTGCTGATGGATATAGTGATAATATCTGGGGATTTGCTTGGTTCTGCTTAATGGTTTTAATTTTCAGAATGTACAATGCCATTGGATTGCAAGAAATGTGCCAGAAGCTTATGAGCATTAGGTGGCTTTGGTGCCTTTTGTAAGGTCCCTAATAGAAGAGCCCAAATATGATATATGGAAAATAAATCAGGCAAGTGTGAATTTAACTGGGAGAGGAAAAAGGATGTGCCAATTTATTTAAAGAAGCTGCAGAGAGCACTTCAGTTTGACAAATAAAGATTTATACAAAAGTAAGATTTATACAAAGCAAGAGATAAGTATGTGTCAGCAGGAAAATAGGTCTGCTTGTGTAATTGCCAGCAGGTAACCACTGACCAGTGATGCTTTTACAGAGCATTGGAAGTGATTACAGTCACTATAGTGCAGAGTTTGGATCTTTTAAGCAAGTTGATGTGTAATGTTGATTATTTCCTGTCTGGGGATTATGAGTTAGATGATTTTTTAGCAAAACTGTCTAGCAGGAATTAAAGTACATTTCAGATTGCCATTAAAACACAAACTGTATGATCTTAAATTCTCAGGTCATTCTCTATTTTTCTCTACAGGTGCTTATAGAAAATGCCAAAGCTAATGGAGATGTTAGAGCTCTGGAGCTAAATGAGAAATTGTCAGCAAGTGCCTAGAATGGACTATCTCAAGCAAAATACTTTTCTGTCCATCCAGTTGAATTAGTTCACCTTCCGAAAGCATATATGTTTTGGAATGTTTTGTTATGTCTTACTTTTTTCTGTTTCATCAACTGCAGCCTTGTCTTTAGTTCTGCTTTTGCTTGAACAAAAGTAGGTTATTTTCGTGTTAAGCACTTAAAATCACATTTATTTTGAAAAGAAAACCCTGAAATTCACTTTTGTTTGCTCCCTCACTTAAATTTTGTCGCTATTCACAATAGAGTATTTCCCCCTAGGATGCATAAAAAAGTACAATATTATCTCCACTGCCAGCAATGCCAGGTTTTCTTGGCACAGAATCTTGACAGCCAAGTAGCAGCCAATTTCTGTCATCTCTCAGTAACTCAGCTACTGATAGCTTAATTGGATGAATCATGACAGTGGTTCTTAAGACATGTTGTTATTTTGCTTTTATGTACATAAAAATAAAAAATGAATAAAGCAATGATTCTGACCTATGAAAGTTACCATGAGACTCTTCACTCTGTTCACCTGAGTCATGTTAGCAGTCCATTTTCTGGTTTACATCTTAAAATTTCTGTCCAGCAAATTCTTCCCATGGCTTGTGGGATCCCATTATAGGCAGGAATGGGCATTTCACAGGTGTGCAGTGGGCCAGCATTGACCACGTGCTTGCTTTTGGAGCCAGTTGCCCCAGGCTTACAGAAAACAGGCTGCTGAGTTGGAGAGCAAGTCATGCACATTGAGAGTGTGCCACAGGAAAACTCAGCTCAGTGGGCTGGGGTTCCTTGTCTGTGGAGGTTAGACAAAATCTCTAAATAGCAAGATTCTCTCCTTATCTTTCACGTTTTCATTCTCTCACTTTCCTTAAAAAGATTTTCTTTAAATTTAGATTGATTGTACTTCCCGTCACAGCCTGCTGTGAAATAGCCTTGAACTATCAGTAACTGCAAATCTTAAATGGAAATGCTGCAAAAGCCAGACATGTGACTCTCAAGAGTAGCTGTAACTTTTTTTAGCTTCCTGCTATTAAAAACCTGGAGAAATTCTTGCAGCCTATGGTTTGTATCCTTGGCATATGGTCTTGATATGTGTGCCACCCACTCCAGCGGTGGAAAAGCTGTCATCACCAGCCTCTGGCAACACAGTAAGCAACTGCCTGTCCCTGTTAATCCTTCTGTGTGAGCCTCAGCCTAGAATTTGCTAGTTCTGAGCCCTGAATACCTTGTAGCATCTAAGAGGACTGACAGGTGACAACAGCCCAGAGATGCCAGCTGAGCAACCAACTGTGAACCTCCATATTAGAAAAAAAAGTATTAGTATGGTGTTTGTTCTCTGTGGAGGACCATGAACTTACTTTTGATGTGAGCAGTGGTGACGTCCTTGAATAATTGTAACAGCCCAAAGTTGTATTACATACACTGTAGGAAGAAAACTCCACAAATCTCTGGCACCTGCTCTGTGAAAAGTGCTCAGGGAAGACGAGTTTAAATTTAAGCTTCTGTAAAATTCAACAACAGGAGGTAAAAGTCTTGGTATCCTAACTTTTAAACAATGTATAACCTCTACAAAATTGGCATTTTGTAGCAAGTGTGCTGTACCACTGGCTGAATGGATAAATTGATGCAGGTTGAGGCAACTATGTATTTTATGTAATGTAGAGTGCAGCCCATAAGAGTCACTGGCTGGGGAATTCAGAATTGTTTATGGATTTCACCATCATACCTTTGGCTGCTCTTGCTGTAAAGAAACATTGTCCAACTATTAAGTTATTAGGTTGGCTTATGCTGAAGGCAGAATGGAATCAGAGCTAATGAATTGAACTTTTCATGGCTTCACATACTAGAGCTTACTTTTTTTTTAACCTTATGCTGGTTCTCACTGGAGAGCACCTGCAAGACTCAACAAGGCTTTTTCTTGGTGGTCACTCTTCTGGGAGGTCACTTGGATAGCATTTTTTTTTTTTTCATGTCTTATCGAATTTTCTTTTTTCAAGTTTCATCTTGGTGTTCATTTTTATTTGATCAGCTCTAGAGATTCATGAATAGACTAAAATCCTGTAAAAGAAGGGAACAATTAGTTAAATAGTGGCTGCTTTCAACACACTATTTAATGATGATGATTCTTCATCTCTGCAAAAGTTTCTGACCCATCTTTAATACAAATCACATTAAATCAAATCTATCCCAATGTCTTATTGAATAGCATGAAAACACAATAGCAGCTTGGGTTGCAAGCTCCTTGTTTTTGGGAGCTGTCTTCCAGTGCACTAGACAGTACCAAGCATGATTACAACTTGATTGACCTCAGGCATGTGATGTGGTAGAAAGACACTCTCTGTCTTTTAAAAAGGGGGCATTATTTGCTTTTAAGGCTATTTTTTTTCATTGAGCATTGGGAGTTATTTGTTGGTTTGGTTTTTTCAGGACCACAGTCAAAAACTGTTTTGCATCAGATTCTGATCCTGTTGCTCTGCAGTTTGCCTGCCAGATAGCAGAGTTGGTACTGTGGATTTCCCCGAGTTGTAGGAGCTGTAAATACCCTTACTCCTCATCTGAGATGGACACTGCTTTGTGGTGCAGTACTGGGAGAAGGGGAGCTCAGCTTCACCAGGTGGTAGTGCTGTGTATAAGAAGGGAGAGATAGAAGCTTGCCAACACAGTTTTTTCAAAAACAGGACTACAGAGCACCTGATACACATTTTGCACCATTGTACAGCCAAATATTGTCAATAAACACTGAAGAATTGTAGAATTGTAAGCAGCTGTTACCTTGCTGATTGTAATAACTTTCAAATTACAGTGCAGAAGCTCTTTGTGTTTGTTCAGCATCTCACATAGGTGTTAACTTATTAGGAACTAATAACCAAGCAGCCTTTTATGTTTTCTTAAAGTCCTTAAAGTGCAAATATTGCTGTCAATGACATGCTTTTCTTTCTGGAGCAGTTCTTTAATATGCATTCCTTTTGTCACTGCTGCAGTCTAGTTGGTGTTCAACTGAATCACTTCATAGTGCTTTAGTGTTTTACAAATCCCAGACTCGTCTGATTTCCACCAACAGCTGCTGAGACAGTCAAGAGGCAGCCTCAGTTCCCTTCCAGCTGTTCTGCATGTCTTCAGCAGCCTCCCTTGCCCCTCTGCCATGTCAGAGGACTGTCGAGGGAAAGCAGTCCTTGGACTTGAGTTTGAACACAAGCATGGCAAAGTTTGGTATAAACAGATCTCCTCTGTCTTATTTTCCACAGGCTTATTTTCAACTTCTCTGAAGTAAAAACTCTCTCAGCATCAAGATCTTTTATTCTGAAATTTCTTAGCCATGAGAAATGAGAGCTATCTGGTGCTCACTCAGGTTGTATAGACAGCTAAGCCTCGTCCTGTCAAGTTGCACCAAGACCTTAATTCACAGAAAGCTTAGTTGACTACAGCCTTGGGGCAGGGCTTATGGTTGGGTTACAGGTGATGAATGTACTTGATCACAGACAACCTGGAAGGTGAGAAACAGACACTCAGGTTTCAGTTGAGAACATCTAAGATGTGAAATACTTGTGTAGTGATTTTCAGGCTTCTGTTTCTTTGTGGAGAGGGCTGAGTGATTTTTTTTAATAACCTGCTCCATCCACTGTGTTTCCACCATCAGCTGCAAAAGGGAGGGTATTGGGGTGAATTAGGTTTGAGCCCCACAGAACCAGACATGTGAGAGAAATCTTGCTTGTGAAGACCTTGTGCTCAGTGACTCAGGAGAAACTCTTTGTAATTGCTGTGAACAGCCAGAATCACTTGGTGGAAAGGCTCATGCTTTGTGAGACACATCCCTGTGACTGTCCCCGTATGAAGCAGCTGCCATGTGTCAGCAATACCATCCCACTGCTTCCCACTGCCTTTACTCAATGCATGCTCTATGTTGGGTAACTGCAACTCATCCAGTTGCCTCTTCCTCCAGCTACTGTTGGTGGAGAATGGGGAGTAAAGCATTAAAATTGTACAAATGCATTAAATATGATCACAGCAGCAGGATTTGTACAAGAGAGAATGACTGTTGCATCTATATGAAGGTTCCAGGTCTTCCAAAAAGAAATGGGTACTCTAAAAGCAGCTGGAAAACAGATGGTGAAGGCGTCTTTAAATGGGACTATTACCTTGAAACTCCTGTGCAAGAGTCATCCTGGCTTGCAAAAACAGGTGGGCTAAACTTAGAGACTTCTGCATGGGGGGATTTCAAGAAAGACAGGGTCATTTTAGTATTTTTTCTTTGTTGGAAAGTGGTTTCTGCAGCAGCATATTACTGTAGAAATATCTTTTTAAAATAAATTGAATGAAATCCCATTCTCACATGGTCTCTATTCATTTTGCACTTCCTCAAGCTCTTTCCAGATCTGTCTTTTAAATTTGGCAGCTCTTGCATGCAGTTTTTAAGATCACTTTTCATCTGATACAACTGCTTTTCATATTTCTGTGGTTTATCAGTTCTTTCTACTTTTAGTGATGGAATTACCAGCTTTCCATCTGCTCTTTTTTCTTCTCTTTCCTTTAAATGCATAATACAGGTTCGTGTGCACATTAACCTGCCTCATGCTACCCATATGTTGAGTTGGTTTTGCTTTCTAATCCCATGTGTGACAGCATTCCATAAAACACAAGGAGAGGTTTGGTAAGGAGAGGTTTGGTACCCCAGAGAACATGTCAGTCTTCTCTTCCACAATGAACCAAGTCAACCAGGAAATTTCTTTTCCTGGCGGGGCCAGGACCAAGGTGCTTTTTAATATTTATTTATTTATTTATTTATTTATTTATTTATTTTTCATTTAAATCCAATTATTTGATCTCATACTGTGCAGTGTGAGACTGAATATAAACAACTCTTTCCAGGGTGCTTTCATGAGCCCATCTCAAGCCCAAGCTTTCCAACCACGAAGTTGCAAAAGAAGTGCAAAGGAGTGTAAGCCCAGCTCAGCTGCTGGCAGGACTAATAAGGCTGAGCCCTGTGAGAGCTGTGCCTATGTGAGGGATGGCAAGCTGTCCCCTGGCACTTCTGAGCCAGCTCCTGGAGGCCATTCCCCCTCCATGGTGTGCTCAGAAAGCTGCACTGTCACCCACCCCTTGCTCTTCACATTGTCCTGAGTCCCCTCGTCAGCTCCGAATCTTTTCAATGTGGTCAAAACCCTCTGCCCTTCTTTAGCCCCTGCAGCACAAAGGAGTCCTGTGGCTCTGCCTCCCGGGGGAGGTGTTTGCAAACCTGGCAGCGCCGCGGAGCTGGACACGCTCCGGGTTCGCAAGCGCAGGTGTCTGCGGGGTGAGCCATTCCCGGGAATAGCTGAGCCCGGGATGGCTCCATCACCCACCGACAGCCTGCCAGACCCGCCGCCCCCGGGATGGCATTCCTGCTCGGACTGACGGGAAAGGAGTGTTACACATCACTCACCACAATCGGGTGGGCCAATCAATAAGGCAATTTATTAGTTCATTGATAAGGAACAGGCAAGGCATTGCTGTGGATGCAGGCAGTCTGTGCTCCACCAACTCGTCTGTCTTACCCCAGTCACTGCCCCTTTTGTTTGCAGTTTTTTTGGTGGCTGTGATGTGCCCACTGTGCTGGGGGACAAGTCAGAGCAAGGCTGAGCACGTTGGCTCTCAGGCAGCAGTGGCCACCAGCCCCCAGCAGGTCTGGACAAGGCTGGAACATGTTCTCAGGTTACACTCCTAGCAAGCAGGCAGCAGCAGGGACAAGCCTGCTCATGTCCAAACAAGCTCACATTTTCCTGATTCATAAAAGTGGATACAATTCATCATTATAGTAACAAAATAATAAAAATACAAAAAAACAAAGAAAAATCAACAATTTACAACAAAGTGATTTAAAAAAATACAATGAAATTAGATTTTCTTTTGTCTTACGTTTATGCTTCCCTTTGGCTTCAGTATTCTTTATATTGATAACAATGACACGAATCACTGTGTGACATCTCACAGGAGCGTTGCTGAAGGCAGCTGCCAAAGCAGAACCTGCTGAGCAGAACTGCCCTCCTGGTGCAGGCTGGAGAACATTTCCTGCATTTCTCTGGTACCTGTGCTGAGGTTTCCCTCAGCTCCCAGAGCTTGAGCTCTGCTTCCACTGAAACAACATGCACAGAAAGGAGCACCACACATGCCTCTGTGTACAGGTATAAAAAATGTATTTCTTATTCAAGAGGAGCTTTGCAATATTTAACTCCTGTTCATGTTGTAATTTTTTGGCACAGCAGTCTGTTTTAGAGGAGAGTAACCACATTTATTGGTGTGTTTCCTACAAAATAATCACAGAATCTGTAAGTGGAGGAAGGAAATTCAAATGATAGTTTTGAGCTACCAACTGAGAAGTCAGAAACATTTTTAATATCTTCCTGGTTGCACTAGGTGTTGATTGCCTTGAGTACAAAAGATTATCACCAGGAAGAACAAATGGAGATTGAAGTCCAGAAGCATAATAGTTCTAAGTAATTTCTAAATCTGATTTTGATCTGCAGCTTTCATCCTATGCTAAGACATGGTGATCATGTTTTAATCACTTTTGAATTCTGAAGTGGAATTAACTGCACGTGGCAAAGGCAGAGAACCTTTAAAAGCTGTGAAGGAATCAAATGAAAGGTTTGGTCCTGTGCCAAGCACTAACTGCTGCTGTGGAACGTGAACATGCCACGTTTAAGTTTAAAACACAGAACAGACAATCTCTTCTTTTCTGAGCTTGTCAATGAGTGATGCTGGATGGTGCCCTGTGATGGCACCAATGCCCACCCTGGGACAGGGAAACACCATGACTGAGTACACTGGGATACACAGACATAAAGTGATGCCAAAATCCAGGATAACTTCCTTTCCCAGGGTGTCCAGAGCTCTGTGTGATCTCTGGAAACAAAAACCTGTTAGATGAGGCTTAGATGACTTTGCTGCTGGCCCTGCTTGAGCAAAGGCTTGAAACCTTTTTGCAGATTTCTCTTCCAAAATTACTCTCTGATTATACTGTGGCTGTAACTCACCCTTTTGCTGGCAGTGCCCTAAGGCACCTGGCTTTGTGCTGGATTTGCACATTTGGTACCTCCAGGGTCAGGAGTGCTGCTGCTCCTGGCATCCCTGGAGGCTGCCCCAGGGCAGGGGTGTCATCCTGGAGAGTCTCACTAATCTCTCCTTTGCCAACTTAAGCAGCCAATGCCTGTGCTGGGCTTGGTTTTCCTAAGAAAATCCATGTCACTAGTGCTTCTGTACACATCTGGTGAAAAAGTAGGTGCTCCCTGAGGTCATTTAGAATGCTTGTAATCTAAAATTATGACTATGGCTTTGTCAGACTATAGAGTACTCTTGAGTCACTTGAATAAACTGTTTAAATTACCCCAAATGTTCTCAATAGCTTCCTATCAACTTCTAAATTGAATTTTTTAAATTTGATTTTTTTATACTGAAGGTTGTACCCACATGCCAAAATGTGATTTCTGCAGTGCATCTACTTTAGGAAAATATCTGAGGGGTGAAAAGTGCTCATTTCACATTTCAATTAACTCTGTTTGAAGACACTACACCATCCCATTTAACATGAATTGCATTGCTGGGCACCAGTGGGGGCAAATCACTAGCAGCTTGAAAATTAAGTTTGCAGAGATAAAAAACACCTGGAAGTAAAGCAAAAAGAGAATACGGAGTTGCCTTTAAGGCAGCAGTTGTACAGACATGTGAAAGCCACACAAAGGCATCAGAGCAGGCAGCACTGAAGGCAGGCAAGTGTCACAAAAATTTTAATGTCATTGTGTTAGTTTCTAAAATATGCTTGCTAGCAAGCCACAACCACTTGCAATTTGTTTGGGCCTCAGGATAAAAAGCATGCTTACTTCTAGCCCTTCTAATATTTAATACCACTTTCCAAAAGGATGTTTGAACTGAAGTATTTCATATACAGAGAGTGTTAACAGCTCTGCATCAGTCTAATGAAGTGATAATTACTGCAAATCTGGTAAAAAACCCTAATGACAGCAAAATCCATCCAATTTGTGTGTTATTTCAGTTTGCTACAGGCAGTATCTTTTCCAAATCAAGGGCTCATAGAATGGTTTGGGTTGGAAGGGGCCTCAGAGATCATCTTGTTCCAAAATCCCCACGGGGTCCTGGGATGACTCCACCAGACCAGCTTGCTCCAAGCCCTGTCCAGCAGCTTCACCAGTTCCAGGGAATTGTTATCCACAGCTTCTCTGAGCCACCTCTGCTAGTGCTTCACCACCCTCACAATAAACAATTCACTCCTAACTCCTAATCTTAACCTCTCCTCTTTTACATCCAAACTCTTCCCTTCCAGAAGCAATCTGTTAAGGCATTTTACCACTATCAGTCATTTAAGTAGTTCTAAGATTCAATTTTTCAAGAATAAAAAAGTTGTGGCGTTGGGTTTGTTATTCTTAATCTATTCCAAGCACCTGGTCAGAAAGTTTTCCTCCAGAAGCACTGGAGTTTGTTCAAAAGGAAGGAAAGGGGGCTGTGATAGTGAGCTGGTGATGCAGAGGGAGGAGAGGACTGCAGGCACTGCTTGTTGCACAGTGGGATCAAGCAGCCTCTGTGCTCCAGCCCAGTCCCCCTGGATACTGCCAAAATTAACCCTGTCCTGGCCAGAATAAGGTGAAATTTTCTGGCTGGAGTAAGGTGAATAAACTGTGCAGAAACTTGAATCAATGCTCTTTGTTGAAAGGCTCAGAACCAGACCCTGGCAGCTGGCAGGTTCTACTCCAGTGTCTCTGCAGATGGAAAAGGAGAAAGAAGGAAATACTTGTACCTAAAAATTAGTCATTTGAGATTGTGTTTAGGTGACTTAGAAAAGATTTGGCAAAGTCTGCCTTGAGGAGAAAGGGAAACTGTGGAAATAAACTGACTTTTTGTGGAGTTGTTTAACAAATACTGAAAATTACTGTTATGAATGGCACTAGCAGTTACCTTGGGAGGTGGCATGGCCTCTGTGCCTCAGATCAAATAAGCACAAGGGTCTTTTTGGGATGCAGGTCCTGCCAGCCTCAGCCAAGGTGCTGAGGAGGATGAAGGTGGCTGGGGTCAGTCTTGAGGGACACAGTTGACAATGACAAAATTATTACTATTAATATTGTAATTGCTCTATTTTTTGAACTTTCTCCCATTAGTATCCCTCTTCCAAGGAGTTTACCAAAAAAAATGTATATAGCAGGGGTCAGGACACAGATATAGATAGTTTACCACACCCTTTGGCCCAGCAAAGATCTGGAATACTAATAAAGATATACTCATAGACATTTAATAAGAGCACACTCCAGTAGCATATCAGTTAATTTTCATATGTGAAAATAGATCTACTTGCAGGTGAAATTACTTTAGGCAGTGGAATGCAGCTATTTTAACTTAACTCACTCCAAGAAATAAGAGATCAGCATCCACTCCTCTGTGAAGGGTCAAATTTCTCAGCAAGGCTCAATTGCCATGAAATCCTGCAGTATGTTTAAAGTTAATCTGAATTTCAGAAACAATATCAGATTGTACATTTACAGCACAACTGCAGACCACAGTCAAAGATGGGTCCCAGACAGCTGCACATTAGTTGAACAGATAAGTGGGCTTTAAAACTGATTTTGATCAAGTTTTATGGAATAATATCCAGTCAGTTCCAGAAATCAAATTTTGCTTCAGTTCTATAAAAAGAGCACATAAATCTGGTGGACTTCTGAAGCAGCAGGGTAAAAGGAGACAGATATTCCTAAAGGATATTGATTTTTAATTAGATTTCATATTAACTGGAAAAATATCTCAATATTTAGTAAATAAATTCTTATTTACTAAATAAATAAAATTTTATGTATTACTTTCTTTTTATTTTAAGTACAATGTCAACACATCTTGGTGCCTACAAAGCCTCCTCTCTTCAAGATTCCTACTTCTGATCACAATTTTAGTAGGATCTCATTAGCTTTTGATAAGCTCAGCTTTTACTTCTATTCAGTTTCCAATTTCTCTTCTGACATTGTTCTGTTTTTCCTTCCCTCTTATATTGGTGACATTTCTTGTCTCTTTCACATCATCTTGATCCCTGTTATTTACTGCTCTCTGTCTCTCCTTCTCTTTTCCAAACTTTTATTCATTGACCACTTTAGCCTGTTATTTCCTCACCTGTGTTCATTTCCCTTTCTCTTGATGAGAATTTTTCTCTGTTAAAGTCCTAGTCTATTTTTACTGCTGAATAGAACTCAGATAAAGTCTTACTTAAAACAAGTCTACTCAATTGCTTTACAATTTTAAGGGGTGTAACTATTTTCTTTGAAATATTGTTAGTGAAAAAATGTTTTAATCGGATTTTACTTATTTTTGCACTAGGCCTGCTATTCAGTGCTTAGCTGTTTTTCATTGTTCTAAATATTGTTCATTGCATCCTTCCCTGGGGCTCCCTCCTCTCTAAACATTCTTAAGATTAATGTCTCACCCCAAAAGCATTTCTTAACCTACAATAGCAAGAATACACTAGGTAGATGTTAAATAAATAAATCACAAACCTTTGGGCAGGTGAGGTTTTGCAGCCACTCTAAGGTGTGCCCACCTTTCTTCACCAGCAGCACCCCTGCCCCAGGCAGCTGTCTCAGAAGAGGGTAAATCTGCAAATGCATAAAGATTTTTTCTTTTATTTAAATTATTTCTTTTATTCAAATTAGCCACAGTTACAATAATAAACGGAACCTTTGCCTTTTTGTGCCTTTCTTTAAAGTGTAGAAAATTAATTGGTTTACGCCTTTCTTTAATTAGCTGGTGGGACAACACACTTTCATTTTGTGCTTTCATTATTTTATGGCATAGATCTTCATTAAGTTTCTCTCAGGGTTTCAAATGGATGTTGCTCAACAAGCTTCAGCTGTTTCATGGCAACCTGCTCATCACAATAAAGTGCTCAGAGTGAATTGCCATAATGAAAAACGTTCCATCACCTCCCTGACAGCCTAAATAGACCAGCCCTTTGTCATCTCCTGATGATGCACAGGCACTGCAGTGCACCTCTGGAGTGCACAGAACAGCCAAATACAAGTTAACTGCAGGCAAGAGAGGCAAAGGCCAGACCTTCAATCAAAAGGAGATTGTTGATTTGAAGCACAAGGGGACCAGGGCTGGGAAACCCAAGGCCAGGGCTGCAAGACTTCACAAGCAGCACACAAGGTAAGAGAGAGGAGGATTGATGGAGCAGACATTCAGTTACAAGGGAAAGGATCCTGAATATTCTGTACAGGGAATATTAAAAACAGAGGGCTTGAAGAGGGGATATGAAGAGCCTGAGAACAAGGTTTTCAACATGGGGCTGATGCAGCTACATCTGCATGACTGTGCAGCTGGAGGGGTGGGAGCCTGGCTGAGGAGCCACAGATGGGGCAAGCTTGGCAAAGACCTCAAATGTCTTTGGAGTGCCCAGACTTGATGCACCTCAAGATTTCATTCCTTCTCACATCTCATTTTTCCTTCCCATAACATCATTATTTTGTGCAAAGTGGTTTATTATTGCTCTTTGACAGATTGGACAAGAAAGTGACTGGGGATAATTGGGAGTTGCATGAATGTTACTCTAATTTGTTGTTTCCCAGAGGACACATTCCACAGCTTGCAGTGTGATCATGATTTTCCAGTTGTAGAAAAGAGAGTATGAGGAGTCTGCCAGCACCAGTGCAGATGGACTGTGAATTGTACAGAAAATGTGAGCTCTGAATATATATTAAAAAGTAAAAAGAAATGAAAGCCTCTGATGATTATATCAAAGCATTTCATTAGAGATGGAAGTACAGCTATTTGCTATATGTTTCAAGGATCTTTAGAATTCAAAGTCATGGTAGGAACAGTGTGTGTTGGCTCCTGTACTTCCCAAAGTATTGCATTTTATGAAGGGTTGAACAACCTCACAGGTGCACACCAGGGCTTTTGATTGCATAGTATTATGTTGGACCTTCTCCCTGAGCAACAGAAATGTCCATGAGATAAAGTGATACAGTTGTAACCATCCATGGATTGCTTATTCATTTGTTAATTCACCTATTCTTTTCCCAGTGTGCTTAAAAAAAATGAATCTGTATTTATCAGAAGTGTGGGTTTTTTTACAGTTTATTATGTAATTCTTGCTACTGTAATACATATTCTCATATGTAAAATATGGGAATGTTTCTTACCCCAACAGGAATTCTTACCAAGAGATAGAATGCAAATGAAATATATATTTAATTCAATGAGAATGCCAGTATTGCTAAGATGCTGCAGGCTGTTTTTAAAACATCACTGCCACTTGACACATACATATTTACATGGTGTAGAAATGTACTCAGAAGGTCCAAACATTAACAAAAACACCACATCAGCAAGTATCCCTCAATTTTTCAACAAAAGAGACAGTAAAAGAATAGACACAATTTGAATTAAGAACTAATCCACATTAATCTTTTATATGTGACAGAATATAGGAGAATATATCATCTCCTGTAAGAAAGAGCAGTGACTGCCTTTAAAGTTTATTTATTCCCAGTTGGTATTGGATTAAGATTGGGCTACAAATAAAGAGGAAAGCTGTCATCACAAGTTTGCATTTGGGAGGTTTCATCTAACTCAATACATATAAATTACATAAACATGAGCTCCTGTCTCTGATCACTCTGTACTGTTCTGAATGTACACAGCAATTTTAAATCCTGAAACTCGAGAACAGGAAAATATGAAAAATTAATGACATAGTGGCAGTTCTCTGTCGGTTCTGGCTCCATCTCAGCCACAATGCTGGGGGCAGGTATGCAGCTAAAGCTTGGCATTTCCCAAGGGGAACTTCAGCAGCAGGAAAAACAAGAAAGCACTGATGAATCCTGAATCACATAAAACTGCACTGTGCCTCAGCTTAGTGGCAAGCATTCATGTAAAACTGTATCATAATATTGCTGTTGAAATGGCAGATATGGCAGGGCAATTCCAGTGACTTTTAATGAAGCTTTCCTTTTCTTCCTTCGTCTCACCTTAAAAAAAAAGGGTTAAGGACTTTGTTTCCAGGATCATAAGATGATTACTTTGTTGCCTTCATTGTAGATTTTCTATATTCAGTATTGCTCTGAGATCCCCCTTCTCAGATGTGGGAAACACTAACCAGTGCATCTAATATACGGACAAGAAAGGAAGGGGAGGTTTCATAACATTGTTGTGGCACTTAGTGAGTGCTCAGCCTCTTGTTTCTTCTGAATGTGGGTTGGTATTTTCCTTCTTTATGCAAGTAGTAGTGGACTGGTCATTTTTTCCCACAATTACCCTGTTTTCCTGCTTTCCCAAGTTGCTTTTCTTTCCTCTGGCACAAGCAAATTCCCCAGCATAGAAGATGGGACCAAGCTCCAGTGCAGATGATGAAGGCAAGCATCACACCTAGGAAAACACTGGAGAATGAGGTCATGGCTTTCCTAAAAGCATTGCCTAGGGAATCTGTCAACCTGAATTTGAAAACATCAGGACACTCTTGCAGAGTTAAAATGCCCCCACATCTTTCTCTGCCAGTTTTGGATGTGTTGGCACCACTTTGGCATCTTGGATTCCCTCTCTCTCTCTGCAGTAGTCTGGAATCCTTTGGTACCCCATGATTTTTCCTTGCTCTCCTGGTAATTACACATGAAAGGAAAACGTCTTTGGATGCATTTTTTTTCCTATAAATTTGGCACACATATTCAGCTAGCACTTCTCCCTCTCCCATCACAGCATTTTATCACAACCTGGTTCTTCTTTACACCATATAATGTTCTTGATTTCAGAAAGGGGGTGCTGGGCTTGGTACACTGTTCTGGTATCAGCCTCTGTGCCATATGAAGAGTGTTTTTAGCTCCTTATTTCTCTGTGCTTCTCTTGTAAAAGGCAAAAGACTCCTGGCATTTCTGGTGCTGCATCATTGCAAAAGCTCAAGTTTACTTATTTGGTTATTTATCTGCTGTATTCCCCAAAATCTTCAAGGGACACTCAGTCATGGAACACTTCTTGTTCAGAATCTAAAGTATTTTTTTTTCTCAGTCAGACTATATTAACAATATTTCTGGTTATTCTTTATTATTGTCTTGTTCTTACTTGATCTATTTTTGTGTTATCCATAAATGTCAACTGCAGAGTTTTATATGAAAAGCGTATAACTGGCCTCCAGAAGTTAAAAAAAAAAAAAAAAAAAAAAAAAAAGCTACTTCAAGAAAATTTCTTCCTTAATGATTGCTTTTTCTGATATATCCATTCAGACAATTATTCATCTCTGTGCTCATCACAGCACTTGTATTACAAAGTGCCCCATGAAAGTCACACACATTAAATATATGCAATTACTTGCATCAATGAAAATTTATAACCTCACCAAAGGAATAACTCAGGTTTACTCTACAAGACCAACTTTCCAAAAGAAAGAGTACAGATTTTATTGAAAAAAGTGGAGAGGTAGAAGTAGAGAGAAGTAACTACTTCAGATGAAGTATAGATAAGCTGCAAAACAAAAAATTCACCAAAATTTTAAGTGTGTGATGAAGAATAAGACAGGAAAATACAGTTATTTTTCCTGGCTTGAATATTTTTTTCATTTATGGAGAGTGTGAAATCTCCTAGTCGGTACTAAAATGGAGATAAAATGAGTGTGAAATACATTTGTGCCCTGCTCTGTCCTGCCTTGCTCTGCCCTTTTCACTTTTTCCCTTGTTACTACTTTGCTTGTTAGTAAACTGTTGGTTTTATTCCCCTTATTTCTGCTCACATTCATTTTCTCCTTTTTGGTGGAAAGAGATTTGTTGAAACTGAGGGGGGGGGGCACTCATTTTACAGTGTTCACCTTTTAAACTGTCTTAAACAAGACACACTGTCATCCTTCCACATGGATCTCAAATATTAGGTATATTTGTGGTCAGACTTTGAACTGCCAAATTAGTTTCTAGAGTGGCACAATCTCATGTTCTTGTTCTTGTTTGTATCTAAAAGGCAGAATTTCAAAATAGGACTCAAAACACCGTTTATGGGAGCAGGTCATAGAATCATAGAATCTCACAAGGGGCTGGAAAGGACCTTAAAGGTTGTCTTATTCCAGCCTCCCTGGGAGACATTCTACTAGCCCAGGCTGCTCAAAGCCCATCCAGTCTGGCTTTGAACAGATTTGGCATCTACAGCTTCCCTGGACAACCTGTTTAAGTGCCTCAGGTTTGTTGTTTGTTTTTTTTTATTATTATTTTCTTGGGGAATGTAAGTACATTTTTCCTCAAAAATCTCAATCTGCACAAATAATACATCAATTTTCCCTTTAGAAACACTCTTAAGGTTGAACAGTGTACAAGAAACTAGGGAATGCAAAAATGGGGAAATTAATTTTATTCTCCCCATGAAACACCTGCAGCACAGTGCAGCCCTTAAAGAATAAGAGACTTTGGCTTTTAGCAGGGAGCATTGGTGTTCTCCTGAGTGGAGAAGGCATTTGCATGAAGGAATGCCCTTAACACACACAGTTCTGTGCAGGATGGGGTTGGGTTCAAGCAAAAACACAGGGCTGCTGACACAGAATCACAGAACCACAGAATCACAGAACCACAGAATCACAGAACCACAGAACCACAGAATCACAGAATCACAGCCAGCCCTGAACGAGGATGCAGGCCATCAGGAGCAGCTCTTTAACATCTTATTCTACCCCTATCACCCAGTATGTGTCCTGATACGTGATTCACTGCAGTTTTGAAAGTCTGATCTAAAGATGGAAGGCGTAGGCTCCTCTGAAGTGACTCATCCTGATGGGATCTGAATAGGTCACAAGTATCAATTTAAGGAAACCCTTGTGCAGTTTCTGTGACCTTTAATAGACACGGAGAGGAGCCAGGGAATGGTTCTTATAATCTGATTTTACTTGTCAGGCTGAAAGGAGAGGCCTGGGGCTGATATTTCAGTGCAATTTAGCACTGCACAATGCTCATCTGGTCAAAGCACAGCTCTAACCCCATTAAAAATAAATATCTTATTGTGTAAAATTGGCTTTTTAGTTGAAATCTTTCTTACTGACTAGATTTTATTTTTTAATAATATAGAAAAGGACAAATATGAAGGAAAATTTCAACTGTAAATGTCTAAAATTTGCAAGAATTTTTGCTGGTAGGTTTGTTGCCACAGGCTTGTACTGGAGCTGTGGGAGAGCACAGGGGCAGTCCTGCTGGGTGATGTCATAGTTGTGACAGCCCCACTTTTCCAGCAAAGGAGGCAATTCAGCATCCACTAAAATTGGGACACAGGTGATGGAGAAAGGTGTAATAACTCTGAAATAAAATGTAATTTTAAATCTGTCATTTATGCACTTATTCCTCACCCCCGCTTGCATACAGAGTATGGATAACCAAAATACTGAGTAACCAGCATTCTGGGTATTCCCATTTTTGTACTGCCTCAGAAAACAACGTTCTCAGAGGGTGGAATGCAGTGCACAACACAAGTGTGGTTTTGGCAGTGCATTTAACAGTGGTGTGAGCCTGATGCCACAAGCCCATGGAGACAGAGGAACAGAATGGGACAAGATGCAGCCATTCATTAGGATAGAAAGCAGATCCCTTGTGTTTATTGAGGGGAATCAAAAGTCTCCCTCTCCATCTTGTTCCCTGGACCCCTGGCAGCACTCCTGTCCTGGAGCTCAGCACCCCTGGGTGAAATGGAGCCACCCTGCTCGTGGCTGATGGGCACCCTGAGTCTGTGTGCAGATTCTTGGCTGAAACACCATTCCTATGGCTGTTGTCAGAACTGATGACAGGCACGTCTCTCCTCCACCCCAAGACTTTTAGTAGAAATGTTTTTCTCTCACAGTTTGCAATCCCCTCCTGGCATAATGAAGGATGTCTCATCATAGGTCTGATCTTTAAGACCTTTTCCATCGACAACCATTCCATGATTTTGCACTTGGCACTAGTTCCTTTGATGTCCCTGATGCAGTGACAACTGGGACATTTCTCTGTCTCTGTCAAAGGAGTGTCTGTAGTCAGGCTCAGTTACATTCTTAGTGGCAAGAGCAAGACAGCATTTCCTCCAACACAGGCTTTTTTGAAGGATATTCTTCCTGCTTTGGGGAAGATTTAGAGTATGAGTGAATCAGATTTTTTCATGGAACCTTTCCTTTTATGTCAATGTTTGAGAAATCAACCACTCTGATTTGGTACATGCCAAATGGAATTAGCCAAATTTCTACTAATTTGACCTCTAAATGAGTTCATGTTCTCATTTCACTGTTTTCTGTGCTCCATTCTGGATGGACCCTGGGCTAGAACTGCACCACTAGAGCAAGGGAAATGCCCTTTGGTATTACTTCAATATCCTGGCTGAGCTTTCTAACAGTGCTTGTGATGTGTATTTTCAGTGGCTGGGCATCAGCCTCCTTGTGCTGACAACCTTTGCTTCCCCCTGAGGCAGGAGACATGGAGAGCTGTGGTTCCCTTCTGATGGATAATTGCTCTTCCAGCAGACAAGCCCTGTCTCCAAGGCAAGGAGAAGGAGAAGGGTTTGTCCTAGGAAGACAAAACACCCCTGTGTCATGTTAGACATGGTCAACATGGTCTCCTGTCCACAGTGGGGCCACTCTCACTCCAGCTGTCCAGGCTGGCTGTTGTACCAGGGGCTTTGATACCCCCTCACTCTGCTTATCTCTGCAGTGCCTCTAGAAACAGCAGCATAGAGGGCTGATTTGGGCATTGGCATCCTTGATGGCCTTAGAGATGCAAATGATATTTTGGTACCAGTTAAGCAAAACCCAGGTAGTGGCAGGATCTAGGCTGGTGTTCAGAAGCAGAGATTTTGAGAGACTTCTGAATCACCCTTATTGCAATCCTTATTTTAAGCTCTTCCTGGGACACTTTAAATAATGGCAAAAATAAACACAATCAGTGACCATGGTCAAAAATGCCCTAGGGAATATGGTGATGCTTGTACAGAACATCCCCAGGTTCCTGACTGAGAGTGGGCAAAAGGGGAGCACATGCCAAGTCCAGCTAGTCCAGTGCTTGGCTTTCCTTTGTACTATATACAGCTACCACCATAAAGAAATCTGAAATCCTACAAGTTTTCTTACAACTACTGCCTCCTCTGAATCTGCTGCTTCAAACCCCTGCTGAATCAGGGGCTCAAATATGCTCAATCAAACAGAGTATAAATATGTAAGAGAGGAATGATGTTGCAGAAGATGAAACTGGCAGCTGCAGATTGAAGCTCCATTGAGATTAGTAGTACAATCTAGAGTTTGAGGGAAATTGTAGTCACCATTTACTTTCTTCTTTATTTTTTAATTTTTTTTTATATTAAAGCCAGAGAGAGATTTAATTACTGCAGAACTTTGGGTTTGTGTGTTATCCTGGAAATAAGTTTTGCTATATGACTTCGATTAACCTAAAATACGTATATTTTACGATGCCAATGTCATTTGAAGCACCCTTTGACCCAGCAGGCCATGTGGAACAGGACACCTTAATTCAGACAGTCTTAGATGAGTCAGAAACAACTTTTATCTACCAAATTGCATTTTTCTTTGTGCACACAACCAACCCCATGCACTACAGCTTTCCTGGTGTACAGCAATGCAACTTGAGCCTATGCTCTGCTAAGGAGCTACAAAGGGCTTCAGCATATGGGCTCTCAAGTTTTATTCCTCTTAGCATCTCTGCCTGTTCACCTGTCTTGCAGACAGTTTCCTCCTGAGGAGCCACAGGTAATTCCCCTTAGACCCTCAACATGTAGCTGAGCTGCCCCAGGCATTCATGAGTCCAGAAGAGAATGGGGTTCCCTCCCATCCCTCTTCCCTGCTCTTTCCTCTGATCTACACAGGGAGGAGAGCTGGAGAGGCAGCAAAGCAAAAAAAAATTACACCAAAAAATGGAAACCAACTGTGACTCATCAACGAGAAGTTTTGCATTCACCATTACTGTTTTGTGAAGGGCTGGAGGTGACAGGCAGCACCCAAACCTAGGGGACATCTGAGTCTCCATGTCACTGTCCTGGAAGCCCCACCAGCTGCCCAGATCCACAGCAAGCTGTTGTCAGCTTGGACAGCATCTCCACAGGTGAGCATCTGGCACCACAGTACAAGGCCACCTCAAGCCAGTTTTTATAAATATCTTCCTCATTAAGAAGGCTGGCACTATGAGCACCTTCTAGCCTCTGGCACCTTGTGTCAATGTGAGGACTTGTGTGCATAATTAGGGTGATACAACACTCTAATTCCTCTGTCAGAACCAGGACACCCACCAAAGATTTAGATCCATCCTTTACAGAATGTAACTTCTGCTACAAATCCCATAGGTCTTCTAATGTAATGAAAACTTTTTGTTTGATTTTGCTTGGCTTTCTTTGAACTCACAGGTTTAGGAGGTTCAAACAACTTTATTAATAACCTTCTCCAAAGACCATGAGCTTGTGCAGTAAGCCAGCCCTGTAATCCAATAGTTTAAATGCATCATTTTTCAGAAACCATAATAATTAAGTCCTGAGTGGGAAATGCTTTCAGATTCCACGGACTTCATGACTTAAAAGTATTTTTTACCTGTTGTTCTTCCTGTGCTAGGATGCTTTCAGGAGGCAGAGGTGTTTCCTGGGGCCCAGAACCAAGGCAGATGAGGTGGTCTGTTCCACAGCTGAGGGGTTAAAGTGTGCAGTCATAGCTCTGAGTATCCAGGTATCACCCATCAAAGATACTGCCAGAAATGGGAGGAAGCTAATTGTGTAAGAACTCCCTGGTCCTGGGTGAGCCACACTAGCTGCACCCATGAGACCAAGGTTTAGAAAGCTGGGAGCAAATTGCTGTATCCAGCCCTGAGCCCAGGTGCTATGAGGTGTTCTGCATGTTGAGCAGTTGAAAGAGGAGAAACTGGAGCAGCAGGATTACAGTCTGGGTCTGAAGAATGAGGCTAGCAGAGATGGAGGCAGGAGGAAGAGGCTAAGGGGTAGGTGAAGTCAGTATGGGGCACACTGCTCTCTAGTAGGACAAACATGAAAGTGCCTCTTTATGGCAGCTCCAGCATCTCTCCTACCCTTGACACCTGCAGAGACACCTACAGGTCCCAGAGCAGCTGGCTGACATATTCACATCCCTCTTTTGGAAGAATCTCCAGGACATTCACCACCAGGGCTTGCCATAAGCTGCTGGAGTTCCCACTGTGCTCACACCAAGCAGAACCCCACTCAAAACACTGACTGCTGAACAGAACACTATTCCCAGAACCTGCAGCTTTACAGCCTCTTGCCAAAATAATTCTTTGTCCTTTCCCCACTTCCCAGGACCCTTCCCACCCCTCCAGCTGGGGTGCCCTCATTTTCCCATGATGGCCCAGAGACCTTCCCTCACTCCTTCCCTTCCTTCTTTCCTCCTTCTCTCCTTCACCTGCAGTAACACAACCTGTAAATCTTCTCCACCAGCACAGCTGGGGGAGCTTCAATCTGTGTTTCCACTTCTATCTGGTCAGAAGACCAAATAAAATTAAGCAAAATTAAATAAAATTAAATAAATTACCTTTATGCTCAAGGTCTTTATTACCTTTATGCTGAAGCCCTTCATGACTAATAAAACTCTCTAAACTTGCAGAAAATCCAAGACTTTGAACTTGCTCTGATGTTCACAGTTTTTAAACAATTTTCTGATTTCTTGAGCATGTTAAACAGATCTGATGGTAGTTTAGACTTCACTGTCCTTGACAAGCACTCACAGCAGTGTAGGGATACATGCAAGGAGCTGTAGCACACATGGAGAAAACTATTCAAACTGGGTATCTAAATTTTCTCTTTTTATTATTGTTACTTCTAAGAGTGTTTTAGGAAAAAAAAAAAGGCTTGAAATATTTCCTAACAGACTTTTCTGATGTCTCAGCTGCATTTTCAACTTTGGGAAAGCATGTGTAGGTCAGGGGCTCTCAGGATTAAAGTGACAATATGAAATTCAGAGGAGAAATATTTAAAAATGTGACATGAAGTGGAGCTAATAAATTTGAACTTACTAAAAGTCATTCCCTCAGTTTTACAATAGGAAAGGCAACCTACTGTGGTGACACTTCAAAAGGGTGTGAGAAATGAACGTGTGCCCCCAACTCACAAGAAACTTGGGCAGTTCTGTCCTCACTTCTCTGCTGATTCAGCAGAGACAGGCAGGGATATCACTAAAAGAGCATCTGGACTTTTTTCTGGTCAAGCTGCTGACAGAAGAATAGGTGAAAATATACCCAAGACATCAATGTTGTTCCAAGGATAGTGCTGTCACTCCTGACACAAAGACTTTCTCACCAGCATGTGCTCTCCTGGCCAGCCACCTCCACCACCCCTGCATGGTACAAAATGAGTCCTGTACAAAAATGAGTTCTGCTCACTGATCCAAGGACAGGCCTGGCCAAGTAGGGATGCTCTTCAGAACTGAAGAATGGCTCCTGCCCAACCTGAGTAGCTGAGTTGTTGACTGAGCTGATTAATATATTTCTTTTTTTTTTTTTTTTTGTCCAGTTTTTGGAAATCCATACCCAAGGAAGAATTTTTATAACAGTGAAGCACACTTTGCAGTGACTCACATTCTGAAATTTCTGCCTGCTGGGAGCAGAACAGTTTGCACTGTTGACACAGGTCATGGTGACCTTCCTGCAGAGTCTCAGCCTCTCCTTCCTCCTCATCATAACCCAGATGCAGTTTTTTTCTGTCTTCTTTCAGAACTGGGGGCCACACCTGCTGTGCAGAGCTCTATTAAAAGGCACCAAGATTAGTTTTTAGGAACTGTCTGAAACAGACAGTAAATCTGGGTCCACATATGATTTCATTGGTGCTATTTTCATTCTGATCCTGAAAGAGCCCTCCAAATCTTGCAGGAATTTACTACATAATGACATAAATTATGTGCAGCTGCAGTTGCAGTATAGTGACTAACTATACTAACCTCACCTCTTAGATCAGTTACTATACATATTTACAATACTTCAGTATGGGGAAAAAATGACTGTACAAAAAAACCCAAAAAGAAAAAAACCCTAACAAAACAAAAACAAAAAACAAGCAAACAACAACAACAAAAAAAAGCCCAAACAATACAACTCCATAAAACCCAAAGCTGGTCCTGTAGCTGCTTTTACCTACTCAAAGAAATTATCTACATCTAAGATGATGCTGAATTGTGCAGAGATACAAGCCTATCTGGGACCTCAACATTCCATAAACTCTAAATATCCATTGACTGCCTATGAAACATGTTTGGTCTAGTGGTAAGAGATTGTTCAGTGGAATGATGGGAAGCCAGGAGCTTTGTATGACCATATGAACAGCATGGGAAACCAATCCTTGCCCAGTTATAGTGTCCTGGTTCAATTCAGGACAGGGATAACTTCTTGAAAGATACAGACTTTCCAAAATACCTAACATCCCCTTCTAAGACGTGTCTTTTCCCTGTGTCACTCAGTGGAATTTCTTATGGAATTTATGGTTCTTCTTGTTGTTTCTTTCATCTCTCAGCATCCAATTTTATTTATCATCAGACCTACACTTTGTTTGTAAACACAAATCTCTCATTCCATTTATCAGTCAGTGGAATCCTCCCCATTGTTTATTTTATCTCTCAGTATCTAGCTCTATTTACCAGCAGACCCACAGTTTGTTTGTAAAGACAACTCCCTCATTCCTTTTAAGGGAGTGCAAGGTTACACACCATGAGCAACTGTGGGTGAAGCATCTCTTACACATAAAAAAATTCCTTTATGCTTCTTACCTGTTTATTTTTTTTAATCTTATCTTATTCCTTATCTCTTATCTCTTTATCTTTATCTTATTTGTAACTATTTCTGACTCTTGGGATGTCACAATCTTAGCCCCAGGCTTTGTCAACAGTTTATAATCTAAAGGATTGTATATGGAAGTGAATCTTCATGCAACTTTGCCCAGCAGGATTAAGGATGGCAAGTCAGATGTATTTATATTGAAATAAATTATTTGTTACGATAATGATTAGAAAAAAAAATCTTAATCAAAATAATTTCCTAGATGTTATACATAGCTATAATTACTAGTATACTATGGTGTGCCATTTTTGAAGCAACACTGAAGCCATTATAAGAAATCAATTATATTGAGATTGCTGTTTCTCACCCAGATCAACACTCAGCCACGAGGAGTGAACCTTGAGGACAACCTTGAGATCCCTTCTCATGGGAGGAATCTCCAAACACTCCAAGAGGAGAATGTCAGAAGGCCCTGCTGTTAAAAGGTGGCACTGGGCTTTCCCAGTGCTCCAGAGCCAGATATCCATGGCCCAGCTGACCCAGCTAAAAAAGTTGTTAGTAGTGTCACTTGTTTGTTCTTTTGTCAGGTACTTTATAGGGTCTGCCAGACCTTCATTTCCCTGTCAGGATGTCTCACATTGGGGCTGATGAGTCAGCTTGGTCCCACATTCTTCAGCACCAAAAGCCATATACCACATCCCTTCATTTCTTCATTCACCACCGATGGCTTCGTTAAGAGGGCACTGCTCTTGAGTTGTTTCCACCCCATTCCTGGCAGAGCATCAAGCTTAAAAGCAAAGAGTAAGAGCAGGAGTTTTCACATGGAATCAGACCATCACAAGCCATTTCTTTCCTTGCCTCTTGGAAAAGGAGGAAGTGATTGTTTGTGGGGTTTGTTTTGGTCTTGGTTGTTTCTGGAGTAAATCTAACTCCAAAGAACTGTATTTGATATCAGACAGAAATCAATAAAAACCTGAAACAAAGAACATGAAACCTAGCCAAAAGCCTGTGTTTCCCTTTGTCGGGCAATCCTCAGAAAAAAAACAGAGAAACTGAAAACTGGTACGAAATGCAGCCGATATTGCACTCTGAGCATCAGGAAATTAACTTTTGAATGACAAGTTGAATGACACACATCTGACTTTCCAGGAATATGTCCTGAACTTGTTTCTCTCTTAATGGATCCCACTGGCTTCAGATATAATTTACAGATGATCAGGAAATCTCAACAACTACGAAGAACTTGAAGTAAATATAATAATAAATTGTCTCATCTACACAGCTGATTTCTCTTTCATGCCAAAAAATTGCTCAAGGGAGGGAAATTCTTTTCCCAAACACAAAAATTAAGGAATAATTCTTTATACTTAGATAATAAACTGAAAAGTCTTATGCTGTGTGAGATGTTACATAATGATTTGTGTCATTATGAAAATATACAATGGGATCAATATAAACAAGAATATTGAATCCAAAATAAAGCATGGACATGAGACATAAGAATACTTAATGGTTTAATTATAGTTTAAATCACTTTGTTGTAAATTTGTTTTGTTTTGTTTTTATTATTTTGTGACTATAATGATGAATTGTATCCACTTTTATGAATCAGGAAAATGTGAGCTTGTTTGGACATGAGCAGGCTTGTCCCTGCTGCTGCCTGCTTGCTAGGAGTGTAACCTGACTACATGCTGGAGCCTTGTCCAGACCTGCTGGGGGCTGGTGGCCACTGCTGCCTGAGAGCCAACGTGCTCAGCCTTGCTCTGACTTGTCCCCCAGCACAGTGGGCACATCACAGCCACCAAAAAAACTGCAAACAAAAGGGGCAGTGACTGGGGTAAGACAGACGAGTTGGTGGAGCACAGACTGCCTGCATCCACAGCACTGACTTGCCTGTTCCTTATCAATGAACTAATAAATTGCCTTATTGATTGGCCCACCCGATTGTGGTGAGTAATTTATAACAGTTGTATTAGAAAACTCTGTATTTTTCTAGTACAGCAGTGTATCTCTTTTCAGTTATTTCTAAGGATCTATAGTAAGAATTTAAAGATGCCATTCTCCTTACCTTTAAAAACACATTGTTATTGATACACTATCTTTTAAATACGAGGTAGAAATCAGACTTGTACAACAGGGGTTAAGGGAAATTTTTTATTAATCCCTCCTAAGAGGAGAAGGAATACTTGATGAGTATTGTTATGGACTTGGTTTAAATTCATTTGTAGGGGAAAACATTTTAATGCTGTAGTGTCATTTGTCACAATCTGGGTACTAGAATAAATAAAATAGAACAGTCTATCCTAAAGCAGAGAGACTTAGAAGACAGTAGGGTAGAGGAACTGGTTTCTTGAGTTAGTGACTGAAATGCCTTGGGTTTAGGTATCAGGCTGCTGTCTGGGTGGGCAAGTCCCAGGCCTGGTAAGGGTGTGCATGGGTTGGGGTTTGCTTTGCCCCAATGAGAGCACAAGTGATGAGCACCCAACACTGCCCTGGGTTCCATCTCCTCTGCTCCATTTCCCCTCTGAGTCAGATGAAGAGTGCTGCTCTGCTCGTGGTGTCTGTGGAAAGCTGTATTTTCAGACAGATGGGCTCCCACACATCTTGTACCTTAGAAAATTATCTGGGGAGTTGTTAGAGCTGTTGGATAACCACGTGTTTCTGAAGCCAGGCCCTGCCTGGCAGGATCCAGCACATTGTTTGGTGTGGGGAGGAACAGATGGGCTGCTTACATGGCATGTGTGAAAATAATGCACATCTTGTCTAGACAGGGATTAAATGGAGACAGACACAACTCCTAGGGAAGACATGCTTGAATTTCCCATGCTGTGCTTTCATGATGGTGCACTTCTAACAGGAACGTGGGCTGCTCCAAAATCAGGTTTCTTGGAAGCTTTTCATTAGCTGAAACTTTTCTCATCAGTATCATTGTGCTCTGTATAGATAATTCTGTCTACTCTGGCATGTGGCATCCTGTACTTGTGCTTTTGTTTCAATTATTAATTGCTATTCAGACTTATATTGATAAATAAGACCAAACTAAGACTCTCCAACCAGTTAAAAGTTAGAAAGTGATATGTTACACCAGGCACACCCAGGACAAATCTCCCATAGGAATGTGAAATCCAGAAATCCAGGGGTCTCTTGGCCTCTTTAATCCACAAAAATCTTATATATTCACATAATTACCCAATATCCCTGTGCACATGCTTTACCTACACCTGCCTACCCCACTACATATTAAAATTAGCTCAAAGTCCTTTTATGCTCATGCAGTTCTTTGCTTCAAATGGGTCGGTGGGTTTGAAACATGCCAATTGTCTTCTCAGATGAAGTCTGAGGGCATCTTCCTCACTTTAAACTTCTTACCTTTGCCTTGTTGGCAGGCTCTCTGGTCCCCTGGCCACAGTCCAAGCTCCCCAGCCTGATTTTGGCTGGTTTTGGGGCCCAAGTGCAGTTGTGGTTTCTTCATTTTTACAATACCTCATCCTCCCATCCTGACACAACAAAGCCAAGCAAATCATATATTGTCTCAATAATCAACTTTTCTACATTACTTCTACTCTAATAATTGCATGTATAGCTTCTATCCCCTGGCTAGGCTCTTAACCCTTTAATTCTTGATTCAACGTTGGTATTTTATTCTTCAGTAATTTTGTAACAGAATCACAGAATGGGGAAAGGGGCAACAGTGGCTCATCTCATCCAACCTCCATGTTTAAGCAGAGTCATGCTAGAGCACATTGCATGGAATTGCAGATGGTCTCCAGTGGGGAAGATTCCATTACCTTGCTGGGCAATCTGTTCCAGGGCACTGTCACCCCATTCCAGAGTAAAGAAGTTCTTCCTCAGCTGTGCAGATTGGATATATTTCCACAGGGCACCAAGTCAGTAAGAATAAAAATAAAAATACATAATTTCAGTATGCTTTTCAGTAGTGACCCATATAAATCATCAACTAAATTATTCCAATGTTATTTCAGGACTGTTAATATTTATATATTTATATATTTATAAAGTGAGAAGACTTGAATAAGGAAATAAGCAATCCACCCATTTGTGGCAAAGAAATACATAGTTCAAAGAAGCATAAGCATAAATACAGTATGGCTTGCTCAGATGTGGACCCCAGATTTTTGTAAGCTGGGACATAAACCAGAGAGCATTGGGCAAGGAAACATAATGAAATCATCTCATGAGTTTTTAATACAGCTGGGCATGGGAGGAGGTAGTCACAGGGAGTAGCACAGGGATAGACAAGGTGCTGTTGAAAAGCAGAAGGCAGACCATAGGTTACCTGAGCCCCGAGACTCCCAAAGCCAGCAGAAGTCCACCATTGGGGTCAGGAGATTCTGCAGAAACCCTCAGCAGGAAACAGAGTCTGTCACATAGACTAAAAATTTACACACACTTACTGTGGGAAAAGTCTGGGGACCCTGGGGACAGGCAACTGGGGATAAAATTAGAAGAAACTGAGCAGTCATACTGGCATCTTAACAAGGGTTATAACAGTGCAAATTATAGGATAAATCACAGTTGCTGCTTCCTGGATGAAATGCAGCTGGCATGACTTGAAACCTATTTTACAGTGATTCCTCATTCACACATCTGCTAAGGGGAATGGAATGGAATAGGATGGAATGGAATGGGATGGGATGGAATGGAATGGAATGGAATGGAATGGAATGGAATGGAATGGAATGGAATGGAATGGAATGGAATGGAATGGAGGATGGAGCTGTGTGAAGTTACATGGCCAGGGTCTGTGGAGATCCTTGCAGGGAAGGGAACTGGATGGCTGGTACTTTGCATCTGATAAACTGTATAGCCTGTCATACAGGGGAAAGAGGGGAACATGTCCTGCTGCTGAGACAACTATGGCAAAATCATTCTCCTCAGATGAACTTGGTTCTTTAAAGACTAAAAATCTTAATGCACACTTCCACCCTGAAGCCGCCCACCTCCAGCCACCCTTCCTCACTGGGCACACATTCCATATTCATTCTGATTGTATCTTTAAAAGCAAAGTGAATTTTACACCAATTGCAAGTAACAAAGTAACAAAGGAATGCATGACTTGAGTCACTCAAGCTGCACCTAAACACAGAGAAATAGCACAAAAGTTAGTTGCAATGGGGGAAAAGGCAGGGAAGAGTCCATCACAACTGCAGGGATCAGTCAATGGGCTGAACCTGTCTTCTCCCCCAGGGATGCCTGTTGGGTAAGAATCATGTTCTCTGCAGGCCAAACATTTTACTGGGGGTTAGAGCTTGTCTGTGTATTGCTTTGAATGCATTTTTCAGTCAGATGCTATCATGACATGACCTTAAGATGTCACGATTTGGCATTAATAGAGAGTGTTACTCCATGACCTGTCAGTGTGAGTCCTTCATGGGCACTAGCAGCCACTGGCAGTGGGTTACACACTCCAGTGAAGAGGAAGATCTGCTGAGGGGTCTCCCTGACACTGCTGGTTTCCCTCAATCACCCTCTGATCCAGCAGGAATGTGCAGTGAAGGGTCCCTGTGGTGTCAGATGGGAACACAAACACACACAAGCACAGACCCACTGCTGATGGTCACACAAGGACAGCAAATGAAAGGCAGGAAGGGTCTTTTGTGTGGAGTTCTGGCAGGGTTTATTGCAGCCATGCACTGAAGGGGTCCAGGGTCAAAAAGACATGGAAGGGCTCAGATTTAAGTATGGGGAAAGAGGGGCAAAGCAGGGACAACTGGGACCAGTGGGAACTGCAGAAAGTGGTGCACAGGTGGGGTAAGGGACAGGGGAACCCAACAGGGCAGCAGGGGTAGAACAAGGCACCAAACTGGGACCAATGGGGATCAGGGAAAGGGAGAACATTCTAGGTAAGGATCACATAAGGGTAGAAGAGACAGTCTGGGTCAATGGGCCAATGAGGAACACAGAACTGGGGTACATTAAGACAAAGAGCAAAGGACTGTGGGGAGAAGCCCTTTGTCACCATGACCTCAGTGCATCTTTGGTAGTTTCAGTATCTCTTCCTCCAGACAGGCAGATTCCTCTGGCATGCCCAGGGCCTCCAGAGGTCTCCCAACAGGACACTGACAGAACAGTCAGGCACCAGGGCCTCGGCTCTCCTGGGATGCTGACAGACAAATCAAACACTAAGGGTCCAGTAAGTCTTCCTGCACTAGGTCAAGGATGCCTCCCCTTTTCACAGGACATTTACTTTTTGCTTTTTTTCCCCCCCCATTATTCTTCCCAACTCTTTTGGTTTCATTCTTTTGGGGGTTTTTTGGGGTTTTTTTGGGTTTTTTTTGTTTTTTTTTTTAATCAGATAGGTACCACCACACTTCTATCTGCTCCAATGCAAAGTAAGACAGTGTATTATTACACTTTACACTTCTGTTGGGAGCAATCCTGCCCTGTGAACTCTGACTAGGTTGGGGTTTGGGATTTTTATTTCATATTCAGCAATTAAAATTACTGCTGTATATGTTTCAGTGCAAAATCTGGCAATTCTTTCTTCTGTTAGCAAGAGTCATGATATAATTGAATATACTGAGCTAAAAAGGTGCATGCTACAAGAATAGAAAAGACAAAGTGGGTGTCAGGGGAAGCAGTGATGCTGCTGCAGTTGTTTGTATATATGTGCATACACATGAAACACTGTAAAAGCATTTTGGAACTTCAAGTTCAGGCATCTATTGATAAAACCTACAGAAGACAAAAGTAGCAAGATAATATGGCTATTCCTACACATCAGACTTCTAGGTCTAGTGAGATGTACTGGTTTTTATTTACTAAATTACTAGACAGTTATTCAAATTAGACTTTACAACTTCCTATCTGGAGGGTACTAGCTCCACATAAGCAGGAAATATTGTCTTGGTTATCATAGATGTACACATTGCCATCATATTTTTCAGTGATGAGCAGAACATGTTCAAAATAATTTGGTGCTTCAGTCAGAGTGGGAAACAAAGTAATGAAGTTCAGTGCAATGAGTTTAAGTCCTTTTAAAAAACCCAATTTATTTAACCCTTCCAACCCTCACTAGTCCTCATGGTGGGCAGCTATGAGAATGAGCAGCATCAGACAAATCATCACTGGCAATCATCCAGTGGGAAGGAATGGCTTGGCTTCAAGAATTCCTAGTGTTCCATGATGACAACTCTTCATTAATTTGCTGTCTGTATGGTTCAGCTCAGCTGTTAGGCTTCTTGCTGCTTACATTCCTGCTATTTATTGCAAAAATGGTATCACAACTGTTTTAGAAATTGCAGTACTTGCAGCAGTTGAGGCAGAGCCAGTTTTGGGGTGATCTCTGCTGGTAAGCACTTCACTCACATTACATCTTTGCATGGTGTCTATGTCTTTAATAGATACATGTCTATGTCTTTAATAGATAGATGTATTTTGTCTCTGAGAGACTTGGTGAGTCACTCTCAGTCTCTCTAAGTCATGAAGAATTACTCTCCTGGTAGTCATGCAGAGGAGCAAATAATGTAGGTTAAAGCTGGAAATACATGCATGTAGTCATCTCCACAGAGACAGCAGACATGGTCATGCTCTTCTAAAATATCTTGAGACACAAGAAATGTCAACATGAGCAAACTTATTTTTGCTAGTGGAAGAAGAAAAAGTTGGCTCAGAAAAATGTTTTGTGGGATGTAATTGAAGGAAGCAATTTGGCTTGGAGTTGTTGATAAGAATGAAATACATTTGGTTCAAATACTTTTCAATCAAAAATATAGAATATTTTATTGCTGATAGAATAAAACAAATTAAACAAAAACAGGCACAGAGTCCAGGATGGAAAAAGAAAAATATTCATAGGGGCATTGCCTATGTAAAAATAATGCAAGTTGCCAAAGAAAAGGGGCTTTTGTCCATTGCTCGCATGCTGGATGAATATGCAAGCAAAAAGACTTTTCAAATCCCATCCCTGTTCCAGTATAGTAAAATACCAGAGTTAGATTTAACAAAATATTATGAATCTCTTCAGAAACAACTCTGAGTGTACTCATTTCATAACATTCTTCCATTTATAGTTCGGGGAGTTTTGGCTGAACATTGGGATGCTTAATAAGAATTATGTAATTTTATTTAGGGAAACAAAAAGCTCCCATGAAAATCATAAGAATGTTTGTTCTCATAAATACTGCTTCACAACATCCTGTTTTGCTTTTAATTGATTTTTGTTTAAACTACTTTTGTTATAAAAAAAGAATGAACATGTATAAAAAGCCCATTGCAATGAAGATAATGTTACTTCAAACGAGTTGGCATGGAATGCTGAAGTGCCTGTCAATGACAGATGCCAGCTTGTGAAGATCAGAAAGACTATGCAGTCAATTCAGGTGGATTGCTAAATAAGCATCTCACCAACACTTTCCCCTAAAATCTAGGATACTTAGCGCATGTCAAACAACTTTTCATTGCAACTATCACTCCAAAAATGTTGATGGTTGATTCCTCTAAGCCTGTGCAGACTGCTGACATGGTGACCCTTTCATGTCACTGCTACAGGAGTCACACAAGGTGTAACCAAAGGCAGTGAACAGCCTCTTGTGCTGCTCAGGCAGCAGTGACCTGTTCCCATTCCCATCCATAGGCAGTGCTAGGACACCTGGGATAGCTAATTCTGGGTGCAGAGTACAGTAGGGAGGCCTAGGCTGTTTTTTTCTAACCAGGAATTAATTTTTATGATGATGGAGAATATTTATGTATTCCAGGCTGAAAATTACTCATGAACTCATTTATTGTTTTAATGCATCATCACAATTTGATCAAAATTCTACATATGAATTTGTAAAGGACTGGATTTGTCATTTTTAGGGCTTATTTATGCTGTCCCAAACCATTTGATGTCAGTGAGCACTGTTGTGCATATTCACAAAGAAGAATGTGTCCTGCTTTAAAATGTCATTTATCATATATTAATTCTGATGATTGCTTGATGATGTCTAAGAAGGTTTCATTGACTGTTCTCACAAGAGAGAAGGAACAGAAAAACTCACTACAAAGTCCTCCAGAATGTTGCTATTTTTATTGATTTATTGAATTTTGGCTTAACCTAAAATGCACACGGGCCTGAATTCAGCAGAGAGCAATGTCATTTTCACTCAGTTTGAAAGGGGATTTTCCTGCTCACAGCCCTCATCCAGGCATGTGCACTGTCTGGAGATCTCAGTGGATGGCAGGTTATTTAGGTCTCTGCAAGGAAGCAGCACAGTAGACAATCCCCTGTGAATTCTAATTAAATGAGCTGCAAAGCAGTGGCAATGATGGACGTGGACAGCAGGTCTTCTCAGCATGTGACATTCTGCTTTTATTAAATAAGCAAAACATGCAGCCTTGTGCACACGTTATTTCTAATCTCAGTCAAGTGCCACAGGGCTGTTTTGGGTGGGAAAAATGTGGATTAGGGGTCCTGGTGCAGAATCACTTATGCAAAAGTGAATTTACTAGTATACAGAAAAACCTCTCATAGAGTATCATGACACTCATATTCTATTTCTTTTTCTATTTCTTATAAAACTCTTCCCAGTTGGCACAGCTATCAATTTTGGACAGAATAATTGTTGGCAGTATTTTGTCATTACTCATTGCTTTCTACCTTTGAACAAAATGCAGGCCAGCTCTCTGTGTGCTAATGAAACCAAATAAGAAATGGATCTGTACACCAGATGACTCCAGCACTGACAGTCAAAGGCAGAGAAATGCTTTCAAGGACTCTTTTCCACATCTTTTCACTTACCATTGAAAATACACTAATAAAACACTAGAAAGAGCAAATTAGAAATATCTACTGTAAACCTTGGATTGAAAGTGAAGATTTTATATCTATGTTGACTTCTTTTTGGTAGACTAATTGGTAGGTCAGTCATTCTCGATCCAGAATCAAAAATCATACATATCCAGGGAGTATGAATTTTATATGTTCTTAGTGTTTAGAAACATGACTATCTCAGGATTTGAAGGCTAGCAGGGTGACAGACTAGGTGTACTTCAGCATCCCAGCCCTCATGACCAGTGATAAAGTACATTATTTGTTCCTATGATGTCTTTTTTTTATACAGTTTTTAGGCCAATTGTACAACTTGCCAAGAGGCTTTTTCAGAGAGGAATGATGCTGGTGTACAGCATCTTGCATCTAAGGTGCTCTGGGTTACTAGTATTGCACATGAGGTAGTGTTGTCACTAACCCAAGATATGAGAGATGAAAGGTGCTACATCCTTAAACCCCTTAAAAGTACAGTGTTAAAGAGTAAATGCATCCAACCCATACTGCAGCACAAAAAAAAAAAAAAAAAAGTTGCCACTGATCCTCACTTGTAGCTTTTTGTAAGTGTTTTTAAGTACAAATGAATATTTTTTTAATTAATTTGTTTCATGGACTGCAGTCTCCATTTCTGGGATGCATAATACATCAAATTATTTTCAACAACATCACTCATTAGCCCTTTTTGATGTATTTGAAAATGTTCCCATTAATTTCACTAGGCCAAAATTGTTTTTCTTCTATGTGTAATTAACTCTCTGACCAGCTATTGTCACAGGTTCTTTGAGGAAAAGACAAAAAAACCCATCATGAAAGAAAAATCATTAAACCTCATTCCTAATTTCCAGCTAATGAATGTGTTTCTCATGGATACTTTCAAGGATGGAGAAAATATCACCAGAAGAAAAGGCACATCTGTCATGACTAAGAAACAAAGGAAGTATTTTTGGAAAAAAAGTCTTTAAATATCTAAGTAGTATAAGCAAGCAGGGAAATGTTCAAGTGTTACTTAAATGGATTTTATCCTTTTACTTTTTATCACAATATTCCCTAAAGTGTTCTGACACTTTGAACTTTTTATATCTGGCACTCAGAGCCAAAATGTTCTATGACAGACTGTACAACTGATTTTGACAGAATTTCTGATTTCACTTGAAATGAAAGGGGAAAGACAACTCTGAAAAACCAAACAAGTCAAAAGAAGAATGAATGAGATTAAATAACACAGATAAGAAAAAGGCAGTGCATAATTACAGTGCTTGAGAGGAAATGGTGGAAAGATTATTTGTGCAGTGAGAGCATTTGCAATGTGCTTGGAAAGTATCATGAGAAGAACTTGGTAGTAGAGGATAAAGGCAGCTTGCCCAGCTTTCTTATTTTAGGATCCTGTTGGAAGATCCTATCATGCTGTAGGAGAGAGCTATAGGTCAGCACAAATATGCAGACTTGAATCCCTATTATATCCCATATTCTACACATAATGTCCCAAAAGAAGAAAAAAAAGTATTCACTATGTATTCCATGGGGACCAGCAGAAGGAACAAATCTCAATGGGAAAGTTTATCATTCTGCAGCTACTGGATGCATAGAGCAGCAAGAGCAGTAGTCTATTAATCTTGAAAGATCAAATCCTTCCTATGCAACCATAAGGTATGGAAAACCTTTCAAGTAAAACAGTAATTTCTGGTTTCCTTACAAGTTCCATGAAAAACAAGGGTGTTAAGGAAGCCTCTTGCATGTAGCACAACCAAATTTTTTGCTTCTAGAATAGAAGATCGATGTTGGTTTCCTCAATGCTAGATACTTTGGCTTTTTATATAACTCCAAACACTTGCCATAAATAATATGGACAATTAGGGTGACTCTTCTCAGGTAAAGTGTGGGACTGATAACTTATAGTCTCAGCACAGCTGTCAGGCAACCATTGTGCTTTTCAGGTCTCTACACATCCAGTTCTTGTATCAGAAAACACAGCACAAAGTGAGGAAACAAGTAAACCCTCTTAACCAGGTTTCATCTCCATATGCATAAACATACATATATAGGTATAATTTTACATATTTAATGGAAAATAAAGTGCCTTTATAGGTCTTTTTCAAAATAAACATTATTAATTTTATTTATGTGGCAGCTTGTTTTCTTTAAAAGACTAGAGCAGCTATTAGTTGCTATTAAGTTGTTTATTGTAAAGGCACTTGAGTCTCAAAAGGCAAACAGTTGCAAGCTTTAAAGGCCATGCTAAAAGTTTTTGGCAAAGAGTCCTAAATAGAAGTCCCAATTAGAAGTGGAAGCTGCTCCTGTAAAAAAGGCTATGATAGTACACATCAATGAGCTTGCCTTGATTGAAGGGCTTCAGTAACATTTTCAAGCACCTTTTGAGCTTCAGGTGTTGGAGATCTTGGAGAGGTGATATCACAGTTCCCTCTGAGCAAGTAAAAAACCAGAGCAAGTTCATTGTAATCCCTAAAGTGGCTCTGATCCAGCTGATTTCCCCTAAAAGTTGCTGTGGGTCTTGCAAGGTGCTGACTTGAGTTCAAAGCTGTGTTTTTTAAGGCCTGATGGATTGTTCTGTCATTCTCCACCATAAGTGCTTCCATGCTGAGACTTCTTGCATTTTTGAAGTGGAAATTTCAAGTCCTGCGTCCTTGACTGATGTGACAGCACTGTCATGAGCCTCTTCCTCTTCCTCTTGAGCCAAAGCTGAAGTAAGTAAATCCCCCTGAGGCCCTGGGAGGATGTTGCTGTTGCAGTTCCTATTTTCTTCAGGTGATGATGATGGTGGTGAGGAGAAAAGCAAGAGAGCAAGAGCAAGTCTCTCCCCAGTGCATAGATTCTGATACACAAATTACCCAGTAAGCTAAAAACAAGAACCTGAACAATTTCTTCTTAACCTATTATTACAGTTTTAGTTTCTAGGCACACCAGATTACGTTTAAACTATGCATATGGTCTGTCTTGTTCTGTATTAAAAATGTGAGCAATATTCTTACTATAGATTTATTATGTCTAAAACTAAATTACTGGAGCTTCCACGGAAACTGGTTTTCAACACTAGTATCAGGGCTATGTTCTTCAGCCTTCTCTAGAACTTGTACTTCTACACTGGTATTCAAGACCTTTACTCTCTAAGGTACTTAAAGCATATCCTTACTTACCTAAATTTACTTACTTATTTGCTTATTCTAAAACTTAAATTTGCACCTCTACTTTATGTGTGAATGGCATAATATACTTCAATCCATCAAAGGTTTCAATTCAATCCCTATACTCTGATTTCTCTCTGAAGAATCCAGAGAGGCCTCTGTCTTACAGACTCCAATATTTATGATACTGTGATTTTTTTCATTTTTATGAAACATTACCTTTTTTTTCACATGAGAATGTTCCCATTACAGATTACATCAATTAAGACCACTATGCCAAACAAATCATCTTACACAGAATTTTTCTCCTTGTTTGATATACTTAAGTCCACCCTTTTTTAAGCTGCTATACTTTTTCTAAATTTCTGCTCTTCCAACTCAGTTCTCTGATCTTCCAGACAAAGGGGACTTCTTAAATTATTTGATTAAAGAAAGAATGCTGCTCTGCAAAGTAACACACAAAGATTGCTAATACTTAGTTTGCTACTGTGTAACTGGTAAATTTACTTTTAATGGATTTGCAAGCAAAATGATGGTTATGTTCTGCAGAAAATTAGTTTACCTGAATTGAATTATGAGGCTGCTGCCAGATTAGGTTCTCTTATTGGTAGAGACTGTAGGCTGAGATAATTTACTGAAATACAATACCAAAAGTAACAAGAAACACCTAGTAACAGAGGCAAAATCTATTAAAATATCAATTTTAATACAGAAAGGGAAGATGCTTCACATATAGAAAAGGTGATCACCACTTCAGCTTGGTTTTGTGTGGATGCTGGGACAAAGACAAGATGGCGGACACTATGCCACAGCTTGTGCCCATAGGAACCATGGGACAAAGACAAGATGGCGGACACTATGCCACAGCTTGTGCCCATAGGAACCATGGGACAGAGACAAGATGGCGGCCTCTTCATGCGGCTGGCTCTGTGTGGATGATACAACTGTCCCTGAAAAGGGCTCTGGGATCTCATACCCTGGGACAATTAAATCTTTCATGAGAAATGTTCCCCCTGCCCCTGCAGAAACCCCTGTTATCATTTAGGATTTCTATTGGTCTTTAACTTTACTAAGTGATTGGTCTTTTCTCAACTAGAATCTCAATGTAATTGGCTAGTTCTCAACTTAAAATTTTGCTGATTAGAATCTCAATCCCCCTAAACCCTATGAAAACCCCTTGTTACACTAGGTATCTCGATTTTGCTGGTAGAATCCTAAGAAATAAAGCTACCTTAGGAATTTCTACGGCAGCTCCTGGGATCTCATTCCTAGCTAGCTGAGGAACTGAACTTCTGCCTCAGGGGGCCCTGGAGCTATCCAGATCCCACACAAGCCCAAACCATCTGTTATAAATCGTTATTGGATATGTTCAATTTTGTCCAATTAATCAACAGCAAAGTTAAATTTAGCAGTAATTTATTAATAATAGCAATTGTATATAAATGAATGCAATCAAAATATATGAGTTAGATACATTTGACGGAATACAAAATTTAGCAGCAATTTAAGTATAATAGAGGTATGGTTCAGTTAATTAAAGCATAAGGAAAACCAGCCAGGGGTACGGGCCGGATTCTCCCTTCCACACCTACCGAATCAGTCAAGCAAAAATCCCACTTATATACTGTTTACTAATGCATATTAATACAGAATCTCCTAGAAAGCTCCTCCTAGTTTCTATTCATAAAATCTGCATCACTGTGTTGTGTTGCACGTGCCTCAGCAGTGGTCGGGGTCTCTCCTCCTTTCGGGGGTCTTGTTTCCCATGAAGGCTCTGGGTGTTGCTCAGTGTTCGCTGTGTGACCTTGCAGGTGGCACAGGTGCACTGAGCTTAAAGTTGTAAAATTAAATATATGTTCCCAAAACAAGCCTTAGTCCAGTGTCCAGTGGTTTGGAATCATCCCAATTTGGCCCAATTCAAGGTCAAAAGTTTTATTTCTAGACGCTGTTCTTAGACCTATACCTTTACTATCCTCACTCCCACCAAACACCTGGAGGATGATTCTATCTGCTTTGTTTAACCATTTCCTTTATCCCTTTTTTGCTTTATAACAATTAAATGCAATTTTTCTATTGATTATAAAGGAACAATTTTGCTAATTTAATTAGCAGGAATCACATACGTAACACATCCTAGCCCTGGCAGGTACAGTTCTGCATGCCCCTGACAATGGAGAAACCTTCAGGACAAGCAGCCCAGAGCTGGAGAGCATGTCCTGTGAGGCACCATGGTTTCAGACACTGGGCTCAATCCTGTGCAGCTGCTCCTGGCACTGCTGCTTTTGACCACTCTGCCTGGCTGCTCTCAGCTCCCTTTGGTTCAGCAGCTTCAGCTCGGCTCAGCTTTGGCTCTGGTCAGGCTCAGCTGGGCTTGGGCTGCCCTCCACAGCTTGGCTTCACCCGTCACTTCCAACACCAGTGCTGATTCCCAGCACATTTGAAGCTGTGTGGCCACTTTTTAGCACCATGTCTTAAAGCCCCATCTTGAAGGGATGGGTAGAGGAGGGGATCTGCAACAAACCAACAATCTTCCCTCTGAGGAGAGTGGAAGAAAATAGCTCACTTCTACTCACTGAGGGGGATGCTCACCTTTCCTTACCATGGGACAACTCCCTCAGTAATGATGTATAGAATAGCAACTTAGCCACACTCATATGGCACTAAGCTCCATGGCCCCTGCAACCAGGACAAGAAAAATTTAGATTTATTATGGTTTTTCATTTGCAATGCATCAGCTATACAGAGATATAAAGACATATACAGAGATAGGCTCCCAAGGACAACAGAAATTCTGAAATGCTGAAGTTTTGAGGTAGAAAATAGTTCTATATTTGTGTATGCTGTTGAAATACTTAAAATCAATCAGGAAAATGTCATACAGAACTAGATATATCAATTACATCACCTTATAAAAACATTAAATTACCTTCTGCAAAGTAATTACAAGTTACTGCAACTGCATCTTGTCCCAGTGATTGACCTACAATGCACCATGCAAGCTCCATGATGCCTCTCAATTTAACAGATGTGAATGTGCCAAAAACTTCCAGTAATGCTCAAGTGTTTCTTCCTGAGGCTTTAGAGTATTCCCTAGTGCATAAAATTGTTCTTAGAGAAGATAAAAGGTTTTTCAGCTTTAGTTTTCAGAATTTATCTCAGATGTATTCATAGCTCTAAAAATTCTGTGCTAAGACAAACCTGGAGTAACTACAATGGCTGTTTAAACACAATTGTTTGGTCTTCTCTTTTATTGGTGCTGTTCAGTACCAGACAAGATGTGTGACAAGTCATTTCAGTTCAGTAATGAGTATAAAGAATGATAAGCTGTAGTTCTAATACCACATCAAGGAAAACAGTTGTCCTGGATTGAAGGACAGGTGTCTGCTGGGAAAGGCAGAAGACTCTCTTTGAAATGGAGAACGTAATCCCTCTCTCTTCGAATTGTTATAATTTTGAAATTAAGGGGGTCTCAGGCAAAGATATGGGAATTTGGAATAATAATTCTTTACTGGGAAGATTAAAATAGAAATGCAGTGTTACAAAGAACAATTCCAAAAACACTGACAGAGTCAGAATACAACCTGACACCCATCAGTCAGGGTGTTGGTAGCAGTCCCATTAAATAGTGGCTACAGTTCTCCTGCAGTGGCAGATGTGGTTCAGCTGGAGCAGTGCTCCTAGAGAAGGTGCAGTTTTCCTCTGAAGGTGCAGGGATGATGTGGAAAAGTCCAGCTTTTCTCAGGAATCCAGTGGAAAGCAGGAAATTTGCTGTCCAAAATCTCAGTTTTTATCTGGGTAGGAAAGGCTTGGCTCCTGCCCTGGCTGGAGCATCTCCCAGTGGGATGATGTAATTTTATTAGTTACACAGTGGGACTGAATGGGCCATAAGCAGATGATATCTTCCTGGAGGGAGGATGGGTTGTGGAAAAGATAAAGATAATTGCCCCAGCTGGTTTAAAGATGGCCCATTAGCAGATGGTATGTGCCACAGGGATAAGGAATCACTGCGCCACCCAGCTTCAACAGGTGGTGATAGAATACACATTTCTGGCCACATCCTGCATTGCAACCCTAGACACCAGGTGGTGAACATTAGCAGGTACACCTAGTCTTCTTGATTGTGTTTAACAAGGTTCTAGGTTAATGTGTCAGAAAGGTATCCAAGACTCAACACATAAAGTAAAGTGCACGTTTTGCACCTTGGATTACAGAGATTTCAAAAGTTGTTGGAGCCATCAAGTCAGGAATCTCTCTGAATTCTTCAGAGAGAAATCAGAGTGCAGGGATTGAATTAAAGCCTTTGGATGGGTTGAAGTATGTTAGGCCACTCACATATAAAGTAGAGGAGTAAGTTTATGTTTTAGGATGAGGCAGTAAGTTTTAGAATGAGCTCTAGTGCTTTTAGTGAGTGAAAGGTTTCAGACGCCTGAGTAGAAGTGCAAGTTCTAGTGAAGGTTGAAAAACATACTAGTGTTTTGAGTGGAGGCTCCAGAAACATAGTTTTAGTCATAATGGAGCTATAATAAGAATATTGCTGATATTTTTTAGATAGAACAGGACAGACCACATGCGTAGTTTATACATAACCTGGCATGCTAAGAAAACGGAATTTTAATAGGTTAAGGAGTGGTGGTCTGGGTTTGTGTCTTAGCTTGTTGGGAAGATTCTATATAAGAACATGAACTGGGGAGAGCTGGTGCTTTTTGCCATCGCTTTTGCCATTTTCTTTGGCTTTGCTTTGCTCACCACCATCATCACCACCCAAGCAGAAGACAGGACCTGCCACAGCAATATCAGCTTCCCAGGATCTTGACAGGAGCAGCTTCTGCTTCTATTTGGGACTTTATACCAAAATTAGCATGGACTTAAATGTCTGTGACTTTGCTTTTGAGACTGGTGTGCTTCTGCAATAAACAACTTTTTAGCAACTATTAGCTGCCTTGCTCATTTAAGAAGATAACCTGATGAAGTTGGTGCCCAGAGCATCGGAGAGTTAACCTCACAACAAGTGATGTCAGTCACCTGTAAGCCACTTCCATGACTCCAATCAGTTCTCCAATATTTTTGTTTGGTGAGAAAATCACAAGAGTCTTACCTAACTGGGTAATAATAGATTGAAATATTCAGATTACAGTTTCTCAAAATCAGCAGGGGAGATAAATTTGTTTGTGGTACGAGATTCAAAAGATTAGTGCTAGCTTCACAATGCTCAAAAAAATTATTTCTGTTCTCATAAGGGCACTCATACTTTCCAATGTATACAATGTAGATACTAAATATAAAACCTGTCACTGCCTGAGGGGTCTCCTGAGCTTGAGATCCCCTCAAGAGGACATAAAGGTGGTTTGAAATTCAGGTTTTCCCAGCTGGTCGCCAAAGAAGATTCAGGAGGCTGTTCTCTGAGGTTTCCAAGGTTGTTCATTGTTTCTTATCTAAGAAATTATTTCTCTAGCTAACAGTGGTTTGTTCAGCTTAAGATCCAGGGCAGACTGTCCTGCCCTTGGGCAGGACTTTTCTTTTATACTATAAATTATGTACCTAATATTCACAATTACTTTCCAATACATGACGATTTTATTACACTGTCAAAGTCTGTCTCAGTCCAATCCAAGAATGCCAGCTTGGCATTCAACATGGATGGCCCAAAATCCTCCATGTTAGCTAAGAACCCCCTAATATAAACATTTCTAGAAATTCACTTTTCTACCTTTTAACAGTCTAATTTATACTCTATTTATTTTTTATGACTTGTAATTCTTCCTGCAATGTTGGTAGATTTTTCCAGGGGCTCAAATCCAGTCCCCAGGAGTTCTGGGCACCTTGCCAGGGCCTCTGAGACCCTTGCCAGGGGGGTCTAGAGGCATCCAGGAAGCCAAAGGAACACCCTGGACTCCCACAAAAACCATTTTAACATCCAGAAGTATGGAATACTTACAAAACTTGTTTTAGATGAATTTTATGCATAATTAATTTCCAGCTAATAACCAGCCAATGGTATCAATAATGGCTTACAAATTCTCCTATTCTCATCAGAAGTCTTCCTCAAACTGTGAGACTACAAAAAATTGTTAAATTGTCCAAATCATAGCAGTTCCATTACTCAACAGAGGCTTAGTTTTTTACATCTCTGAGACTTATCATTTTTTTATATTGAGCTCTCAATGTGCTTGGTAGTTTGGGAGTTCACACATGTAAATAAAATGTGTGCAAATATGAGGTAAAAGGCAAGAAGACTGGTATTTTTATTCCTCAAATCAAAAATATAATAATAAAATATGTATGTTACATCCATTGTTTTTGAAGTTTGCATGTGCATGAAGATAATTGCATAACAAACTACTTCTACTTGTATCTGTCATTTAAAAATGAAATGCAAAAGATTACTGAGAAAACATGACATTGCATTCACAGCCCTGGTAATGTCTGTTGATGAACATTAAATTTGCCATCTGGCTTCTGCACTATAGGTGCCTTTGCAAGCCCTCAAAAATCAGTTTTTGGGCTTGTGCAGAATCCTGTGCACAGATGGCTTTTTTATTGAACTTGTCTCTCAAATATCTGGCCACAAATTAATATGCATTTTATCGATGCTGTAAAACTGCTTATCATGTTAACTCACTTTAGCTTACCTTTGAAGTTTTTTAGTCCTTTTTAATAATCAGAGGTTTTCTCTGTCATTCAATTTAATAAATGCATTTATGGATTTAGAAAAACTTGGCATGAGAAAATGTAGGGTAAAAGCAACTCAACAAATCAAATGTATAAACAAATGTATATTTTCTATGAGCTTCTTATTGAAGCTGTTAATGAGAAAAATGAAATTCAAAATTGTATTGTATTGTATTACCTATTATTTGTAAGTGTCTCTATCTACTCAAAGTATACTGAAAGTATAATGAGTATTTTTAAAGTATTTGGTATAAATTAGAGATAGGAAATACAGACACCACTTGAGGGAAAAATCTAGCGAAGTACTTGGAAAACAGAATTGGTTCATCAAGACCATAAAGGCTTTGCTTTCTAGAAGTCTAGGTAATCACTGGAAATATTTTCCATTTTTTTGTCATCTTTTCTCATCTGTTGCAATTTGTCTTTATCAGAATGGACACTTACATTTCACATTGACTAATTTACATTGGCTATGGATGCAGGCACAAGTAGTCACGTATTTAATTATTTATTTCCACACGTGCATTCCATCAGGATGAATTTAAGATTGTATTTTTAAGACTCTGCCAACTGCAATTATATCTAGATCTGTTCTACTTTTCATTGCTGTTGTATGTTTTATGCTCACAATGAATGTTTTGGATATAGGCTTGGTCCAAAAAAATTAGGTTAATTTTATCAGATGAAATGTCTATTGTTCAGGAATGCACCAGTCTGTGGAATACAGCACTAAACAGATCGGAAACATATATCAAAAAGGTAACAAAAATCAGGTTTTTTGTGTCTTTTTCCTTGTAGCAGCAACCAATAGTTTTTTTAAAAGTAGATTAGATAAGGCTTAAAGCAAGTTCATTGTATTTTACTATTAATAACCACTTGTCTAGTCTACAAAGCTATGGATGCAAAATATGCATATATATCTATATATCCATATATCTGTATATCTATAGATATAGATATAGATATAGATATATTTCCAGTGTGTAACACAGTGTGAAGTGTACTCCTGTCTTTTCTCTCACCCACACATAAGGGAGAATAACAGTGGGAAGCTACTCCATCCACCTCAGATGTCCTCCTATTCCCAGAATCATCTTGGCATGACAGACAAAAGCAATGCCAGTGTTAGTTATCTGTGACTAAAGATATTCTTCCCAAAGAAAATGTAGTGTTTCATACATCTACAGTTTAATTTTATATTACCTTTCCTAGAAATTCAACTCACAATTATTCCATTGTCTCCCTTCTTCCCTGTTCTTTCTAACTTATTAACACACCACAGATTCTTTCTGGTGCTTTGTAGTTTTACTGCTCTCCACTTCTTTTTCACTGGATTCTGCCTCAAAAGCACTGAATTTTTTATTCCTTTTCATTTTGTCTTCCTCATTTGAAATCATGGAAGACAAATGACTTCTGAATTTCTGCATGTGGAACCATGGAAGATGAACAACACTTGAAACTGAGGTTTTTGAATCCCACCTGACTGAACACCACTTTAGGCAAAATATCTTTGCCCAATTTGCCTCCATCTTGTAGTAGGATCTCTTCTGTATCTCTTCACTCAAAAAACCCAATCCAACCTTCATATTATTGCTTGAAAGGATCGATTTGTTTGTTTGTTTGTTGCTTTGTTTGTTGCTTTGTTTGTTTTTGCTTCCAATGGTACGATACCTATCCAAAGACACTTTTTCAGGAACAGTTGATAGGTTGTTTTTGTGATAGACTAGGCTGTCTCCAGCTTTGTTTGAACTTGAGGTAAAACAATCTTTAGATGATAATGGTTCTTTTATTATCAATTTGTGTTGGATAACTTTGAGACGTTGAAAATCATGAAGTTCTGTATCACATACAGAACTAACAGATAATTGAGTACAACAAGTTCTTTCCCCCAGAAAGCTCTAATACTCACTAATACTGTACATTATAGGCCTTGAGTATATTGCCCTGAATGTTGTGCTCATCTTTGCAATCACTGGTAATTCCTAAATGGGGCTATATCAGATTTTTGTAAGAAGCCTGATATAGAAGTGGTTTAAAAGTGAAATATCTGTGTTCATCTTCCATGTCAACTTAAGTAAAAATAAAGTTGTTTTCTTCTACTTTATTAAGAGCAGCAAAATTCTGCAGTGTTTTGGATAAGTAAACGAGGCTCTTTTTTACTAGTGTATTACAAAAAAATACAGTTGTGGCTTATAGAAAAATGCATTAAGGAGACAAGATGAGTAAACCTTCTTCATTTCCAGCTTCAGTAATTTAATGAGCCAGTAAATGTTCTCCTTTCTCAGATTAAATGCCATCCAAAATGAGACATAAATTATAGTGAAACCATATATTAAAAAGCTGAACAAATGCCAGAAAGCAAAGAGAAAATATCCAAAATACCAACAAGATAATCAAGGCCTATGGCAGAATAATGGTTAAAATAATAATCTCATAAACATTTTAAAGCAGTTTTGTACCAATTCTTTCCCATGGGGGCAAAAAAAAGAATTGTTAGAGCTTAGAGTTACTAGTTATGATCTTAAAAGAAGGATTCAGTTTTTTCAAAATACATGACCTTCCCTGGGATTACACTGGAAGATGTATTCACATTTAATTGCAGTTCCATTGCTAAAATAAAAGTAGCCATCCTAGAGATGTTTATTTACAACATCATTTCCAATTTCCCCACTCAACAACACAAGGCGCAAGATTTAATAGTAACAATTCCACAATTTTGTGAATAACTACAGGATTTCCTGAAGGAAACCATGGAGTGGAGTGGTGGTAGGCACAGACAACCCATGAGAGGTGTTGTGTCCTCTCCTCTGACCAGGGAGAAGAATCACTTTATTATCTCTACAGGCTGCTGGAGGTTTGCTCATCTGGCACTTGGTGCTGTCTGAGCTACTGACACGTGGCTCTTGCTCCAGTATCATCTGCTCTGGGGTTAGTTCACCTGTGAATGTTCTGCAGTATTTGTGGAGGCAATTTCATTATCTCTAAATCTGTCTCATATTCCTGGTGAAGCTGTTTAGGTATGGCCCACCCAAGGATGAGGGATTATGGCAGGAGTGTGGACTGGACCTGCTCTGAAAATCTCCCCCTCAACCTATAATACACGCTCACTGAGAAGGGAGGAGAGAGGCTGAGCTCTCTCAGTCACCAGAGTTGACAAAAAGAAGAGAGACCCTCCCCTTTCCTACAGCTTTCAATCTCCTCTCAAGGTGGGAAGAACAAGCTGATAGATAATGTGTCTGTGGAAGAGTCTCCTTGCTGAGCAGATCACAGAGCAAAGCAGTGACTGAGGAGCCTGGGGTCCATTCTGTCCTTGCATTAACAGGTGGGAGGCAAGCTGGGGCACATTTGGCTGGTGGCCTCCTCGAACCTGTGCTGCTTGTGCTGCACAGTGTGCACTGTTGGCACTGCTGGCATGGAACCTGGGCACCAGAAACAGCACATGGCATTTCCCACGGGTACCAGACACTGTCTTACCCCAGGACAGTCCAAGAGGCATTTCTCATGTTTCAGGGCCCTTCCCTTTGCCACTGCTGACACATTCACTACAGTGTTAGCAGAGCTGAGGGAGACAGTATGCATTCTTAGGAATAAAGATATCATTGTATTATAAAGTTTGCCTTTGCTGTCTCTGGGGGCAGAATATATGCTCAGAGCTATTTCTCCTTTTATCATTCCCAATTCATAGCTTATGTGATCGCAGCAGGGACCATTGTGGTCACAGTGGATCAGAGGATGTGGTACTCATAAGGACTTAGTTGGTAGGAACATCTCTTTTCCTCCTTCCTCCATTCTCAAATGTTCCTTATGTTTGGATTAAAGCACCAAGGGAGATGGTTAATGGATGTAAATCAAAGAAGAGCAACAGATGGTCTTGTCATTTCTCCAGCATGCAGGTGATCAGCTCTGAAAGATGTAAAGAATGGGGAGAACAGGAAAGCAACAAGGTAAACTCAGGAAATTGCTCAAGCATAGGCTCCATGGCTATGTGAATGGCAGAATACCAGTGGCATCAGCAACTTTTGCCAAAGGCTGGTCATTGCTCTGGGAGCGAGAATAGAATAGAGTGGAATGGAATGGAATGGAATGGAATGGAATGGAATGGAATGGAATGGAATGGAATGGAATAGAATAGAATAGAATAGAATAGAATAGAATAGAATAGAATAGAATAGAATAGAATAGAATAGAATAGAATAGAATAGAATAGAATAGAATAGAATAGAATAGAATAGAATAGAAAGCAAAATATATATTTTTTTAAAAGAGAAAAGCTCAGAAGTGAATAAATGAGTAGTGGTGACAGCTACAAAGATGGGTCCTAGTACTGAGGAGGATTTTGGAGATGACAGATAAAGAGATAATGGTTGCTTTGTCATGTCAAATATCAGAATTTTGGAGCTGTGATTAAAATCTTCTTAGTCTAGGACTGCTATAAGCAACCACTGCAGCTTGAAACAAAGATTCTCAAAGCCTGAAAGGTGGCAGTCAAATAAGATGGCAGTTGAAAGGATACCTCAAAACAAAAACTTTTTTTACAGAAATCTTTTTTGACTCTCAGGGATCCAAGAAAGCGGCTGGAGGAAGGTGAGGGGGGCGGAGGGGGGGAGGGAGGAGGAAGAAGAGGGGGAAGAAAAGAAAAAAAAGAAATAAAAAAAAAGTATGGAGACAGGCAAATTGAAAAAAAATAGAGACAAAACCAGTGAAGTGATATTTTATTTGGGTAACTTCATAGGGAGCTATAACAAGAAAGCTGAATTTGCAGATAAAATAAGCATTAAAGCTTTCAGCTAAAATTAAGAACCAAGGTATTTTTGAATTCCATACCAGATAGCTCTCAATGTCCTTAGTCAGGGAAAGAGCTTAAAGAGTATGACTCAGTGGAAAAAATCAGGCAGCTGTATACAGCCAGATTTATAGTTTGTAGAAGCCATGTAATATAGCTGCTAGATTCACTCCTGATCAAAGAAATTCAAAATGTGTCAACAGCAAGCAGTAGAAATGCAGACAACAGTTTTCTATGAACAGAGGTTTTGCAAAGGAGAGGGAAAATATGTATTTTCAGAATAATAATGCTGTCTTAGTAAATCCTGGGTATCTGTAAGGAAGCAGTAAAGTGTTTTTAAGGAAAAAAACAGCAATTAACTTCTCTGGGAGATGCAGAGCAGATGGGCATATAAAGAAAGCAGGTCCAGGGCTAGTATAATGTCAGTTTATGGAATTTTCAGATTGAAATGCAGTAAAGAGAGATCTGAGGTCAAACAACAGCGAGAAACAGACATAGCACTGAACTCATTAAAATTACAGAAGTTTAGAAATTACACAATTTTATCTCAAGCCAGTACTCCAGAAATATAGCAGTCAAGAGATATTGCTTATTCCTTAAAATACACTAGACTTGGCTGGTCTTCTAAAATGTTTAACATAAGACCATGTGATGAACTCCAAAGACTGAAAAATGAAATATTTACATTCTGTGCCTTAAATAACTGTGGTCTATGGAAGAATTTAAGAAAAGACAATCTGTCTAATACACAGATATATGTAATATGTTCAAAACAGAGTAATAATATAGGTTTATATATGTTGTTTTCCTTATACTAATAAATAATTTATTGCTTTGTATTTATACATTATTAGTAATTCCTGAATAGAAAGGAACCAAACTAGACATTTACATGAAATTATATTTAGAGGAGCTCAACAGTTTGACAAAAGAACAGAAAAGACAGTGTGATTCACATTATATATATATTTACATACAAGCTCCAAATGATTCTCCAATCAAACTTTTCCTTCCCTACCCCTCTTTATGCTAGGATGAGGAAGAAATGAAGGATATCAAATGAGTTTTCTACAATTTTTCATTTCAAATGGAATCGAAATAGCTCATTGCCATATAGCACCCCAGTGCCACTTGCAGAATCAGGAGGCAATTCTAAATGTCAGCAATATTAATAGAAAAAATGCTATAATGCTTATATCTCCTTGGGATATTGAGAGCACAGGATGCTGTAGGGAGGGTAAATTATTTTAAGCAGAGATAATCTGTGACTAGGCAAAAGCTTAAGAAAGGAAAGAAAAAACATTCTCTCAAAGTTTATTCAATGGTATTTGAAATAAAAATAGTTTAAGAGTAAAAGTAATCACTAAATGTTCTGGGTATTGCAGTACTTGGTGTACATAGTTCCTCATACACCTTTCCAGAGTCAATGAGAGACACCTGAAAGAACTAGGAGGAATGGAAAAAGGTTCACCATTGGTGATGTTTCAGAGAAGAGGAAGCTGTCAGGGACTACTGCCAAAAAGATTCACTCTGAAAACTTCTAAATTAAACCCTAACATTACTGGTATTTAGTATTAATATTGATGATGAAAAATTAGGCCAGATTTCATTTTTTAAAAGAAGAGCCATATGTTCAGTGGTGCCATCTGAATCATAGATTCATAGAATGGTTGGGTTGGAAAGGACCTTAAGAGTTATATTGTTCTAACTCCCCGACTTGGACAGACACACTTTCCACTAGACCAGGTTATTCAGAGCCTCTTCCAGTCTGACCTTGAATGTTTTCTGGGCTGGGGCATCCATAGCTTCTCTGGGCAGCCTGTTCCAGCTATTACTCCCTCTTCTTTCCCTTTCTGAAGGTGAAATGCCTGGTAACATCAGAAGTAGTGCCAGATCTTGATACCTAGGGGCAGCCTGCTTCCCCTCAGCTCTGAGCATGTCTTGCTGGGTTTTCCACTGTTTTGTGTAGACTGGTATATGGGTTGACCACACGATTTGACATGCTGCACTTATATAGAAGAGTGATGAACTCTGTGACTTGGCTTTTTCTTTCCTTTATTCCCAGGAGCTGCACTAGACCTTCCTGTAACTGTCACTACAAGAACTGTGCTAGGGATCAAAAACAACAGTCAAACAAATAGCCAAAGAACATGAGCAGAAAGCTAACAATATGGTCAAAATATTTGAGACAATAATGTTCATGAAAGGAAGAGAAATCAACCTCCAGCAAATTGAATCAACTTTTCATAGCACTGCAACTTATAAATCTTCACGGTACTTCCCCATAAAGAAGGTCTCCCTGCTTCACAAAAATGTTTTGAAGCCTGCACTATCCTAGATCAATGGCTGAATTTATATCATCATTGTTACACCCCAAAAAATTTAATAGCTGGTTAAAAGTACTCAAAACTACATTAAGGCAATGAAGCATTTTGCAGAGTTAAGCTGCAATTGGCTTTGTGAGATGTGATGTTTAATCACATTAGAGGAGCCATATGTGGCAGGAGAATAATTTTCTGTATAAAATCCAAGAAGAAATGCACTCATTATTGCCCTTGTGGGTGAAGATAGGATTTATGATACTGTTTATAGCTAAGTTTGCCTGAAGCTTCAAATTATATGACACAGTATAAATGCTTCTAAAATTTCAAAGCTCTCAGTTATTCTGGCTCCAATGTTCTGTACTGCATTTCTTGTATCATGCTGGAACTCAATTAGAAGACTTCAGGTAAACAGAGCCATGGATAAGAAGAGTTAAAGAGCGAATTCTTATCTTCAGAATGTGAAACTTGCTTACAACAGTTTAGGGAGAAATCATCTGAGATACTGTTCATCATGCCAAGACCTAATTTCATTATTGGGATGACAATGTTTCATTGTTAATGTGGAGAAAAAAAGCAAGCAAAACACAACATTCAAGGCTATACTTAAAAATTGTGTCATAAAACTGAAACATAACTCAGATGAAAAAACCCGAAACACAACTCTGTAATAATTCAGGCTGAAGAAACATTGAGAAAGAGCAAGGCAAAATAATGTGCAAATGGGGTTAAAAATATGGTTCCAGTCAGAGAAGATCATAATCATGCTCAGCTTTTGAGCCCAAGGCCATCTTTAAACAAATACTTTCCCAATAAATGTCTGGTATGTATTTAAAAATATTACCCTCTTTGCTGTATTCTGAATGATGGGAAAAGAAAAGGCA